>NC_048421.1:7329679-7371173 GCF_013103735.1 Etheostoma cragini | reverse complement strand
ATTTTAATTTCTTCATGCTACTTGTGTGCATCTTTTTTATTTTAGCTGGGTTCTTACGTAATTCATTTTTGTGACACATTATCCTGGAAGTTTGTCACATCGGGTCAGTACCTTTGCTTGTTGTGACTCATGGTGGTAGCATTTTGGATATTTCAGTCTGTGCCACTGTCCCTGACTTCACTGCTTTTTTCTGCTCTGTCATCTAATGGCTCTGCATGTAGTGGTTTGGACGATACAATTGACATGTAAAAAAGTTCTCCAAACGCAAGGGGTCTATAAATGTCATGGTGGGAATACTATGTTTTTTTGGTACGAAAACTAACAATACCTAATTCAACAGCCCTGCAAGAAATAATACCTTCAAGTAGATTTTAATGTTCAATTTTAGTTGAAACTGTTTTTGTTACGATATAAGGTCTTATGTGTATCTTTTTTTTTTTTTAAGATTCACTTTTTTGGGGCATTTTTCCCTTAGATAGTGACAATGGATAGACAGGAAAGGTGGGGGACAGATGGGGGATGACAAGCAGCAAAGGGCCGCAGGTTGGACTCGAACACAGGCCGCATCAAAGGACTCAACCTACATGGGGCGGACGCTCTTACTGGTTGAGCTAGTGTTTTTTTTTTATCCCTTCCGCTCTTTGTTTCTTCAGGTCCTCCTGCTGCTCCCTCTCTTCCTGACTGCTCCATCCCATGTGGTGGATTAAACAATTGTGCAGATATCCACTGTAGTTGGGATGCAAGTCCGGATCCTCAGATCACCATCAACTACAGCCTGCACTGGAAAACAGCATGTAGAGAGTAAACATGATGAAAACATATTCCTCCATCTGACAGTTTGAAAGTTTTGTTGACAATAATCTTATAACTTCAGGAGAAACCTTCTGAATTTGATTTACTCTGCTTCTCTTAGCTTCAGAGAAGAGCATGTGATCACTGGGCCCAGTTTTAGTGGGATTATCCAACGTGAACACTTCAGCCATGGAGAACTTTGTGTGTGGGTCCAGGCTGAGAATCAACATGGTTCTGCCAAATCTCAGGAGGCTGTGTTTAATACAGAAAATATCAGTGAGTCAGTCCTGCGCATTCTAGTTCATAAATACAAACACCACCACCAACAACAACATAAAACAACAGTAATAATAATAATAATAATAATTAAGGCTGCAGAATTAATCACATTTTATGAAAATCACAAAATGGATTAGTGCATTATCCAAATTGTAGGGTGGACACAATATTTGTTATAGTCAAAACATCTGTCACACCATTCTGAATTAAGTATTGTGGTGCTGCAGAGACATCCCATGCTTTAAATATTTTATATTTTTTAATGTAAATGAGAATAATGATACTAACATAATTTCGTCCAATCTCATAAATCATATCGCAATCACAATATCCGTCAAAATAATCACAATTAGATATTTCCCTCATATCCTGCAGCCTTAATCATAATAGTATAATACTCAAGAATCACCATAATTTACTCAATTTAATGGGAAAAAGTTGATTCTGACTTTTCATATCCAAATTATAAGTTTTGATTTAAGTGATATTTCTTGTTAGATTGTTTCTGTTTATCTGTTTCTAGTAAAGCCGCCCCCTCCTAATGTCACATCGAGCCATAAGGAGTTAGTAGAGATTGACTGGATTCCCACTTGTGAGGAGTTGCATCGGTCTTTGGGAAACTGTGTTGTCCGACATCGGACAGAGACAAACCCAGACTGGATTGAGGTGTCTGGTTTAACTTTTGTCTTCCACAATTTTCCTATTCTTTCCTCTCAGTGTAGTCCTCACTTTGTATGTTGACATTGTGGAGACAGTTCTGATAAATGTATAAATTACTCAATTAATGTCATTAAAAAAAGGAAAACTGTGTATTGTTGATTGACTAAAGTTTTGTCAACTGAATGCATGTTCAAGCTTGTTTTTTTTCTTCTTTTCTACACAGGCCGAAGGGGGAATCCGTAGCTATACGTTGGACTATCCCCAGCCCAACACAGTCTATGAATTTCAAGTTCGCTGTTCCTGTGGTACAGGCTTGCCGAGTGACTGGAGTGCAGTCCACAGAATACGAAGCGCAGAGACGGGTTGGTCCTTATTTTGGATGTGTTCTCTTAAGTTTATCATCGCCACAGAACTTGAGGAATATTGACAAATGTTTATAGTTTCTTTGTTGTATATCCATTGTAACGGTTTGAAATTTTGAGAAATATGATTTTTTTGATTTTGTATTGAGGATTAGATGAGAAGATTATTACCATTCTCACTAGTACACTAAATATAATTAATCCGTACAAAAAAGTGTTGACATTTTACAATGGTTAGGTATAGTACTATTTATTAGCTGGGACTAAGTCCTAGGCACCCAATGGAGACTCCAGGAAGTTATTATACAATTGTCATTTTTACACATGTTTGTTCCGATTACACAAATAAAATATGTCTATATTTTAAACATGTTAATCAGTTAGATTTATAGGTGCTGACAAGTAGATTAGCTTTTTCCCTGCCTCCAGTCTTTAGGCTAAAGCTAAACCAAGTTAACCAGCCGCTACCTTTTCCTTTATAGTATACCATACAGATATTTACTGTTTCAGTATGTACAGTATTCTGAGCATGAAACTAGAAGGACTATCCATTTTAAATATACTATCCAAACAGCGCTGTCTCTCCCACTAAACAAAATAAACATTTGTTCTGCTAAAACTATTAATCATTGAGTTCCAAAAACCTGCACTGGGTTCAGTTTTTTTGCATCATATCTCTTGTTTTCTCTCCTTCTTGCCAATTTGTTTCTCTTTCGTTCAGCCCCTGTAGGAGAGCTGGATGTATGGAGGGACTGTGGGATGTCCCAGGCAAGCTTTGACTGTGTTGTGACCTGGAAGGTAAGTAAAAAAAATTGCCCAAAATCAGGATTCTCTGACTGAAATAATGAACCAGAGTCTCACTTTATGCAGACTCACCCTTCTTTATCCTCTCCTTTTCTCCATCCCATCCAGAAGCTTCCTACATCTCAGGCTTGCGGTCTCATTCTGGGATACGAAGTTACACTGTCTTACAATAACGGCACGGCTGTGTTGGTGAATATGTCCACAGCTGAGCCAAGGGGGCTATTGTTGTGTGATGAAATGCAATGCCACTCCAATTTCTCTCTAAAGGATGTATCATCAGTCAGTGTGTCTGCCTACAACGCACATGGTGCTACAGTGCCTTCTTATTTGGCTATGCCAAAACCAGGTACCAATTGTCCAGACTGCCATTGAATACAAAGTAGTAAGTAAAAGTGTGGAAAGATTTGTATCAGGGGCCATATTCACAGAAACATCCTGTGTCTAAAAGTAACTGGCTGTATTTATAAAAACTCTCCCAAAAATAAAGGCTGTGTCAGTCCTAAGTGTTTTAAAAAATAAAAGTAAGAAATGGTAGCCCAGAGGACTCCTAAGTCACAAGGATCTGCTCACAATCAGTCAAATTCTTCAGGTAATCTGCATCATCACGTCAGCGTAAAAAAAAAAAAAAAATAGAACAATAATGAACGTTTAAAAGCAAATTTTGAAGGCAAGTGAGTTAATAAGAATAAGCTCCCCAATTTACACATTTTAGCTGAGAATTATTATCCGATTTATAATGTAAATCAAGAATTACCTCATCAAAGGATGAAGATTTTTCAGTCACAATACAAGACAAAATAGTATGCCTTGTTTTACATATGAAATTTGTCACACAATATATAAAATATATAAAATGTTTGTTAATGAAATCTAGGCTTAGGAGTAAAAGCTACCCTGAGCAGTTATGTGAATAGGTCTTGAAAGGAAACCCTTAACGAGGAACATTTACTGCCATTAAGAAGGGGTTCTAAGATCCTTTGTGAATACAGCACTAACATGGAACTAAATAGAAAGTTATAGTTAAAGAGACTGTTCTCTCTGGAAAATTATCTGCAATAATTCTATATTTGTATAATATGATTCTCTAATTTCTTCATTGTATTTCTCCTATTCTTCCGGCTCATCAGAACTAACAAGCATTTGTCTCTTTCAAAGGTAAAGAGAAAGACGAGCAAGCTATTCACCTCGTGATGAATGTAGAGCACCTCAATGTGTCCTGGGATCTGCCCTCTCAGCTTTTAGATAACCTGAAGGAATATGTGTTGCAATACAAACAAGCAGGAAGTCCTCCATGCCAAGGATTTGATTGGGTCAAAGTAAACAAAAGCAAAACAACAGGATTTTTTAAAGGTCTGTTTGATTTGTATATGTTCATAGCAACCCAAGCGGTAAAGAGAAAAGTTTACTCCTATAACACTGCTTAAATATTTTAAACTGATCGAGTAGCTTCAGAAAGTGATATATTGTAGAACACCAATTTAAAGAAACCATCAATTTTAACTTGTGCTAGAAGCTTGTGCTGGCTGTTTTACTCTGATGTGTGTCTCCACCTACAGGTCATTACACAAAGTACACACCCTACCAAGTGTCACTGTTCACAGTATCTCACAGCAGTGAAGTTCATCACCTATCATCAGTTATTGGATATTCACTTCAAGGAAGTAAGTATTTATGTTTTGGGTTTTTGGGCTACCTTTTAAAAACATTTTTTAAACTTTTGATTAGCTAATTTTGTCTCCTCGTATTAAAATGAATAACTTTGTAATACTCATTTACTGTATCACTTTTCAGCCCCTCCCAGTGTACCATCATTTAAGGTGTTCTCCATTGCTGCCACCCATGTTTCCCTGTTTTGGGAGTCAGTTCCCCTCTCCAAGCAGAATGGGTTGATCCTGTATTACCAAGTAGTAGTAGACAGTGGAGTAAACGGACAAAACGGTAGGCCACACAACAACAATATATATTATACAGTTGTAGTAATTGGTAAAAGAAACGTAGGGAAACCAAGTGATTTTTGCAAAAAACTACTATCGGATAGATTGCCATGAAATTTGCAACAGAAATTCATAGATCCAAGAAGAGGTCTCCTAATGACTTTCTAGATCCACTGACTTTTTTATTTAGTGCTACCAATGGGGATTACATTTGTGCCTTTAAGTAAAATGCCTCAACAACTATTGTGTGGATTGTTATAAAATTCGGTACACCCATTCATGTTCCCCATAGTTTGAATTCTAATTACTTTAAAAAAAATAACTTTTCATCTAGCAGGTCAAATTTGGGTTATGCCTACATACCTGCAAGACTAAACATCAGCCTGTGCTGTACTTTGTTGTTAGAGCAAATTTTTAAATGTTAGCGTGATAAACTGAAATTATAAAAACGCTATACATTATACCAAAGATTCTCTATAACTAGAACTTCTAAACCAGTTCTGATTATACCTACCAACAATCAGCATGTTAGCGCTGTTATTTTGCGCATGCTAGCATACACTGTATACAGGAGCAAACACTCCTGTGTACAGTATATCCTTACACAGCAGATAGCATGATTGTAGACTTACTATTGTTAAATAACCTTCCATGTATTTAATTACGAGAAAATAATGCATAGCGGTGAACATTCAAAAGAAAAAAAGAAAAGGAGTCATAAGCAAATTAAAGCAATAGTATACTTAGTTTGGTGTGTCTTTTAGTAACTTAACCTCACTTCCAACAATGTGTCTCTTCCAGTGTACAATGTGAGTGCATCCTCACTGCATGAAAGTGAGCCTTTTAAGCTGCTGCATCTCAGTCCCGGACAGGAGTACGAGGTGCGGATAAGAGCAGTGACTGCAGCCGGGCCTGGAGCAAATGCCACTGCCAAGTTCAAAACAAAGCACCACGAAGATTTCGGTATTACATTACATCTTAATTATTTTCTTGTTGAATGGAGTAAGCTTAGGATGACCTGTATGACAAAAGAGTTTTTTTTTTTTTTTCCAAAGAGTTTTTTTTATGGAGGTGCAATTTGATATTTCTAACAACTTAGGTGAATTCACCCTTTTACTGACTAAATAAGCTTATCTCTCTCTCTCCTCTTTTTCAGCGCATGTAATAGCAATCGTGGTTGGGATCCTTTTTGTGGTTGTAATCTGTGTTCTTCTTGCTTTTTGCAGGTGAGATAATCATCTTAAAGAACTTGTCTTTTAATGACGTTAGATTTCTGAAGCTCTATTCTCCTATCTCTGAGACATATAGCTGTGGTACAGTTCTTTTTGTTGGTAAATATGTGGACTATTTCACAAGTATCTGGTGTAATCCATTCTCAACTAACACTTGAAATACTTTTAAAAGCAAAATACCTGAATTATGCAGTGGAAGGAAAAGAGATATTAAATTCTAATCTTGTTTTCTCATGAAATGTTGATGTGAACATTGAAGTTAAGAATACATTGATATACACGTTTTTGATCGTAAAGATTGTGATTCCATGTGATTATGGGGGGTGTTTTATGTCTGTTTGTTTTTCTTGTGTGTCTGCCAGTTTCTGTCGAGGAGAAAACAAAGTATGTCCACTGGTGCCTCCTTTTTTCTATGACAAAGTGCCAGATGCGCGCAACAGCCACATTTTCAGACACATGAAGCACCAGGTAAGAGACTGACTGAAAGTATAGGACTTTTTGTCTTCTGTGAGCTTTAGTCTAATCTCGGAACACGGCTCATGCCACTTCTTTTCATTTCATTTATTTATCTCAAACAATCAACAATGTTGCAAGACAAAACAAAATAATATATATCTATATATATATATATATATAGACACACACACACACACACACACACACACATACATGCATGTAATTACACAATTAAATGATTGAGAAGAAGCATATATATATATATATATATATATATATATATATATATATATATATATATGTGTGCAGTTTCCACTAACGGTTGATCCTGAGTAATGAGTAATTATTTTGCTATTCAACTGCTTATCCTGTTAACGATAAACACTCTCACTAATGTAGTCAATTCCTAGTTTGTTACTGTGCAATACCAACAAATAAAATATTGTGTCTGTGTCTGGTCTCCCTGTAGACTAATGACCCCTGGGCGTGGATCTGCATTCCAATCTATGAGCCACATCCCAAGATCTCTCTGTTGGAGGTTGTTGAAATCCAGCCCTGGGCCTTTAAGTCCTCCTTGGAGAAAATCACCAACACTGACAGATTATCTAGGCCAGTGGTTGGAGATGGGTGCTCACAGATGGACCACCATGACAATCAGAGGGAGGAAGCGGTCACAGAGGAGTGTCATAGGACAGATCACAGATATCGAAGAGAGGAGTACAGCAAAATGGTTGACTCTGATGAGGATAGGGAGGAGGAGGAGGAGAAAAGGGAAGATTGTTGGAGCTCAACAGAGGAAGAACAGTCAACGTTTGGTTACGAAAAGCACTTCATGCCCACTGATTTTGAATTACTGGAAGTTTGATGTTTTCACTATGTTGGCTTTTGGACGTTCATCTCAGATATGTGTTGTATTTGTTTTTTTATGTGCAGATAATGTTCAATGTAGGAATGTGATTTTAGTTGATGATCGTCTAAACAAGCTTCCGTAACCTCTCTCTGCCAGACCCAGGAAGGCGGAATCTGGTCATGAGAGAGCTTTTTCTATGTATCAATATAAAGTATGTCAGGGATTATTTTTCACTGACATTGACAGCAACTGCTCATACACATAATCATATGTGTAAGTATTTCAGATGTTTGTATGTTGGAATGTTAGAAGTATAATACAGACATTTGAAGGCAAAAACTTACTTCCAGATGCACTTGGGAATGTGTAGATTTGTAAGGCAGAAAAGCCAATACAACCTATTAAAGCTACAAGAATTGTTGCTATTTTGAACCCACTGACTGTAGACGTTAACAAATCAGGTGCTATTTCATATTATTTTTCCCTATAACGGCAAGTGATCCACATCCAAGTTTTTTTGTTAACAAAACAACCTACCATACCTTAAACTTTATACTTTTATATGTAAAATGTCCATTTGACATAATTTCATATGTGATTGCAAAACAATTTTAATAAGGGTCTGGCTGCAGAGTTTCTAACTCACTAATTTACAGCAGTTAACTTTAGTGACAACACAGCCATTCTGGTGGATTATGGAACAATTTGTAATGACACAGTTCCCATACAGTCATTTCACAGACATTATAAAGTATTACACCTAAAAATAAAACACATGAAGCCACAACATACAACACATTTAACCTTATCCAACAGCACGACACATGCAAAACACACCAGTGTCAGATGGTAAACATGCATATTGAATTTGTACTAGGTAAAAAATGTTGAAGTGTTGAACACACTGTTATAAGATACATGCTTATAAAAGATCTGCTGCACATCCTTACCTTAATAAAAGTTACATGAATGATCAACAGCGTCAAAGCTAATAACAACATATAAAATGTCCAATTCCAACAAAAATAAAAGGAATGCATAAAAAGGGTTATTATTTTTTTTAAATAAATCTTTCGTCTGAAAAACATTTATCATACTATTTTAATTTGATGAGATGTTACTGATCACAATATCATGATCAAAACCACATCCACATCCTACTTCTAGCCTTTATAAATATTTACATTTAATGTAACAAAATTTCATCTTATTTAATTGGTTGATTGTAGGCCCACTTTGTGTATTATGTTTTATTCCTAATCCGTAACTACTATCAGTAGCTAATATTTAAAAAGTGTGGAAAAAACAAAGGGGCTTCTATAATCTCGCGTAGTTTGCGAAATGTGGACTGAACGGAAGCCGCCATAGGACACTTTCAGTCGGCGTGTTCTTTTGAACAAGAAGAACCGCTGCGAAGCACGGGAGGAGAGCGGCCCAGTACGATAATTCAACGTTCAAGTCAATATTGTAAGTGCAGTATCAGTAGGCTTGTACTTTGACAAAACGTTATATAAATACATTACGTCGATGAGACCGCCTCATCGGGTAAAGTGTTCTGTTAAAGCGATAAACAAAGCAAGTATCCGTCATATAGCATTAACGGTAGCCTGGCTAATATAATTAGCGTTAGCTAGCTAGCGTTGCCAGGCAGAAACTGCTTAGCGGCTAAGTTAGCTTGCAAAACGTGTTCACCAAGTTGGTACCTCTAACTGGTTGCCAACGAAATGTTAACCGCTATGCCTTACGTGGCCATTCAGATGGTATCTTATTCTAAAAGTAAAAGTTGGTTAAGTCCTGTATTTGGACAGTAAATTGTGGCATTTGCCTATTTTAATGCCGGGCACATTGTGACTAAGGTTAACGTTAACCCGCTTGGCTGTGCCCTGTCAACTAGGCCCGAACAAGAAGGGCAACTTTGGTAGCATCGATCAACTGTGCACAGGCATCTGAAATGGTGTAAAACCAACCGATAAGATAATCGATAATGGACGTTATAATAAGAGGAAAATAACCAGCCCAGTGAAATGTAACGTTAGTTGATGTAGCTAGCTGAACCAGACGGACTGCTGGCTAGGAAGTGGACATGGCGGCCAAGCTACATAGCTTAGCCATATGCTAGCTTTATAACATTAACTTATTCTCCAACGACTTCTCTCACTCAGACCAACCACAATGAATACGACCCCTCGCGTACATTTCGAGAATTCTGCTCACGTGTTGTACAATACTAATTTGAAGTATAAATATTGAGACATAGCTAAAGCGTTTCTGTAATTTAACTAGACTAGCGTATGTCATGGGGGTGGGGGGTAGGATTAACTTGGAACGGCTAAGCCGGGTCACAGAGATTTTAGCTGGACGTGCTGTCTAGTAATGTCCTAGTTTTTTGTCCCTCAAGCTGATTTCCAATTACAACTTTAGATGTTTGTATTGCTGACCTTCCAAGGCCACCCGCGGCTTCGTTCATATTATATTTCTCAAACTTCGCCTTGCCTATCTGTATTGGGCCACTGTCCGCTTCGAACCTACACCACGTGCATACTTTTACCACACTGAGTGAGAAGATAACATTAAGTCTGTAGAGGTTTACATAACTTCTCCGACTATTAAGCAGGGCCACTTTTAGTAGTGTTTTGCTGTGACTGGTTGAAATAAAAGGATCAGCATAGGACCATCAAATGATTTGGACACAATGATTACTGAACTCATCTTAGACTTTGAATTACATCATAAGAAACAAGGTACGGTCAAATTCACATTAGGCTATAGAGTTTTGAGGTTTAGAAATCTGCAGAAGCGTTAGAAAGGTCTGATTTGCATGATAAATTATAGTGTTTGTAGACTTATCTGCATGCAATGGAGCATCTTATGTTCTGTACGTTGTGTCCTTTTACATTTCTTTCCTGACCATACATGTGCATGTGGACTTTGGAAATGATGCATCAACAACTTCTGACTGCCATTGATGGTGTTTGTATTCATACTGTCTGATCCAAAGACCACTTGCTTACCATTTTCTCTTTACTTGTACTTTGTAATGTACTGTATGTACATTATTAGAATTCACTGGAAAACATGTATGCAACTTAGTTATTGTGAATTCATTTTTTTGTACTGCTTTTTCAGGATGGAGTGGCAGCCAGATGAGCAGGGACTTCAGCAGGTCCTCCAACTGCTCAAAGACTCGCAGTCGCCCAACACAGTAACACAGAGGGCGGTCCAACAAGTATCCTACTACAGTGCGATCTCAGGGTGTTCACTGTTTTTGCCTGGAGTGCAGAGCATGGGCAGTTGCATTTGTTTTAAACTATTGATGATTCCACGTAGAAGATTGTCAGTCTTTATTTTAACATGTTACTTAGCATAGAGATTAAAGGTTGGTTGTTTAATTTCGATGCTCAAAATAAAATGGTCCTGAACTATCATGCTAGAAACTTGAACAACTCAACCAATTCCCAGACTTCAACAACTATCTCATCTTTGTTCTCACACGACTCAAAACTGAAGGTGAGTAGTCATCCTTTTCCTCTTTCATCAATTTAAAACACCCCCAAAAATGGCACACGCCTGACAATATGTTGAAGAAAAAAAGAGATCCCAATCATTTCCACATCGTAAAAATAAATAATTCTGAGTTCAGATAGAATTCAAAACTGGTATCTGAACAAGAAAAAGTTGGATTAAAGCATCTATACTGGTTATCAGGATACATTTGTATTGTCAGCTTGTTTGTAACTTTCTTCCTCTCATTAGACGAGCCAACTCGCTCTCTGAGCGGTCTGATACTGAAGAACAATGTTAAGGCCCACTACCAGAATTTCCCCTCAACTGTTGCTGACTTCATCAAGCAGGAATGTCTCAACAACATTGGTGACCCCTCACCGCTCATCCGTGCTACTATTGGTGAGTTTGTCCTTTTTTTGGGCATTGAATGTGCATGTGGCGTTAATCATTTTTGTGGGCTAGCTTCCTTCCACGCGCCCAGTACACATGTTCCTCTGCCTGCTTTCCTTCTGTTACCCTCTGGAAATGATGCATTAACACATTAAACACCTGAGTTCCCATGAAGGTATTTGTATTCATACTGTCTGATCCAGAGCTGCTACAAGGGCAGCTGCTAATGGTACCCTAAATTATAAATCACTGTCTGACGTCTGGTATCTTCTGCTTCTGTCGTGCTCCTCTAGGCATCCTGATTACTACAATTGCCTCCAAGGGAGAGCTACAAACATGGCCTGAGCTGCTGCCCCAGCTCTGCAACTTGCTCAACTCCGATGACTACAACACCTGCGAGGTCTGCACTTACCCTGCTCTGTCCTTGTTCTCTTTCTTGTTTTTTATGCTAGGAAACATTTCTTCACTTTTCTTGATTAAACCTTTGCTCAGCTTATAGGTACTGTATGTGTAGCTAAACTGGGAATTACGTAAGGCCACCAACATCATAAAATGAATGTCTAGCAGATGGCAACAAAGCTAACATGAGAGTTAGGGATATGTCAGTCAAGCATAGTTTGTTAATGTATCCCAAGAATAGGTCTAAAAAGGTAAAATAAGTGAAAACACCTTTTGTGGGTGATCATGAGTGTGCAGGTCTTTCAAAGAAATGGCAGAGATATAAATAATTAATTATATGTATGTTTAGTGTGGGTTCCTCAGTGGGAAAATGTAGATGGTACTTACATAAGGTAAATGCTATTACTGTTGTAGCTAATTTGTACATTAATACAATAGTGTCACAAATTCAAAACATAATGAAATGTAATGTTTTATTTTCAAATGTTGATAAATTGTCAGTGGTGTTGAATAGCCTATGCCCACAGGCAGGCATTACAGTAAAGTGATGTAATTTTCTCAACTTACCAGACTGTAACTGTTTTACTTGCCTTTACCCACTCAGTCATTATATTCACATTACTGATAATTATTTATCAAAAATCTAATTTTGTAAATATTTTGTGAAAGCACCAATAGGCAACAACACATTATTGTTGCGATATTGATACCGAGGTATTTGTTCCAAAATATTGTGGTATTTGATTTTCTCCACATATCCCAGCCCTAGAAAATGCCCATCGTGAGAAAATGTAATGACTTGAGAAATAATTTGCACTTGTGACTACAATGATTTCTTTAGATATTCAGATGCAAGTCTCATCTCACTCAGTACTTTTGCTATGTTTTTTTTTTCTGATGCAGTCTCACTCTCTCCTCTGTGTCCCTGTATGTTTGCGCTTGATTTGACAGCCTCTCTGTGTATGTTCGTGTCTCAGGGCTCGTTTGGAGCACTGCAGAAGATCTGCGAGGACTCCTCGGAGCTGCTGGACAGTGATGCTCTGAACAGGCCTCTCAACATTATGATACCAAAATTCCTCCAGTTCTTCAAGCACTGCAGCCCCAAGATTAGGTACAGGAGAGAGAGGGACTCATTCTGATTGTCATTATCATCTGGGTGTGATGCATAATAACATCTGACTGACGATGAAGGTGTTTGTATTCATACTGTCTGATCCAGATATTCTGACCTTACTGTTACTTCACACCAACACTCCCACTCAGGAGTTAAATTTTTGCCAATAGGATTCAGGATTTGAAATATTCTTCTCACTGCAATATTTTTTTCTTTTTTTGGGCCAAAACACATTCATTCTAGTTTTGTGCTCTCACTTTCAATTGTTTTAACAAAACATGGCCAAATGTTGCTTTTTTGTTTAGGTTTATTAAACTGACTCTCATACATTTTTGTCACTAATCTACCTCTTGTTTGCCCTGATTGTTAATGTTACTCTGGCTCAATTTCCCCGTGTGTCGCTGCAGGTCCCATGCCATCGCCTGTGTGAACCAGTTTATCATTGGCCGAGCCCAGGCCCTAATGGAAAACATTGACACCTTCATAGAGGTGAGCTGTGTTTTGAACACTAAGGAAAATAAGACTTTCTTTGTTTTGAATAGCAGACGGGAGGAAGGTGTTTGTCATTTTTTTTCTTTGTCCACCAGTTTTCTTGGTAATCACAGACTCCCACTTCTAAAAAATGTCTGTCTTGTGTTATTTCTCCTCTCCCCTACTAGAGTCTGTTTGCGCTGGCAGCAGATGAGGACTCTGAGGTTCGAAAGAACGTCTGCAGAGCCCTGGTCATGTTGCTGGAGGTCCGCATTGACCGCCTCATCCCCCACATGCACAGCATCATCCAGGTAATCTGAATCTTGAATGCAATTAAATGTGGGAGAACATTTAGACCACGTTCATGGTTTACTCCACTTAAAATTAAGTGAAATTTAAAGTCCGTCTTGTATCTGGACATGATGAAACACCCAGCTCATTGATTTACAATGATACCTATTGTTCCTATATTTTCTGATCCAGATTTGTCACGACCTGTGTGAGAAGTTTTCTAATGGTGGCAATATTCTCTCTATGTCTATTCCTTTTTTTGGTGTCTCATGCACATACTTTTAAAAATCTCCTGCAGTACATGCTGCAGAGGACCCAGGACCCCGATGAGAACGTGGCTCTGGAGGCGTGTGAGTTTTGGCTGACTTTAGCGGAGCAACCCATCTGTAAGGAGATGCTATCTGGACACCTGGCGCAGTGAGTAGCACATTAACCACTGTTGATTTAATGTGTGTGCTGTGTTGATAATGCCAGATGCCATAAAATATCAGCACATACCTCCTGTCAATATTGTGTTTTTTCAAAGATTTTCACAATAAAAGTTAAACTGTTATTATACCTTCTCTAGGTTTTACTAAACACTTGTCTTTGATCATTTAAAGAATCAACCACTAATCAGCTTGTACATGAGATCAGCTATTTTAACCAAGCAAATCTTTCTCCCTTCATATAGACTGACACCTATCTTGGTAAATGGGATGAAGTATTCAGAGATAGACATCATACTATTAAAGGTGAGCTCTCTCTTGTACTGTATCTTCTTATTCAGCAATATATCCTTATATTGTGAATTTATAATTTTTGGTCATAGTCTTCAATGTTTTTAAAACATTTATTAAAGAAGTGTTTCAAAAACTGAGTCAAGAGAGGGCCTTTCACGTTTTTACGTATAGATTCTCCTACGCACTTGAAAAGGGAGGGGTGAAGGAATGGGGTATTGTGTTTTTTGCCATCTGCAACTCCACCACTAGATGCCACTAAATCCTACACAATGGCACTTAAAGTGATACTGTGTGAGACATTGGGAATCTAATTATTTTTTAGACTGAGTATCTTCAACACAGATTTGGCCTCTTGAGTCTGTCTTGCATCTGGATATGATGAAAAACCCAGCTCATTGATTTCCAATGATACATATTGTTCCTATATTTTCTGATCCAGATTTTCCAAGCCTCTGTGCTAGGCTGTCGCTCAATAGTGGTGTTTTTCTCTTAATACTATATATTTTTTTTTTGTACACTTCTGATTACACCCATTGGGACTGACCCTACAAGTTTGCATTTGTGACTAAAATGTATATATTTAATTACTAAATACTTGCTAAATATCCCAAAATGACCGGAAAAGGTGCATTCAGAACCACAGCTAACACAGGAAAAAGGTGCTGATTTAGAACCGGTCCTAGGGCAGTTTTTTAATATGTACTGAAGTACATATAACAAAACAGCTAAACTAAAAATTTGTGTTTGTCCAGGGTGATGTGGAGGAGGATGAGGCAGTACCAGATAGCGATCAGGACATCAAGCCCCGTTTCCACAAGTCGCGCACTGTAACTCTGCAGCATGAAGGAGGAGATGGGGAAGAGGGCGAGGACATTGAAGATGACGATGACGATGATGACGACACACTGTCAGACTGGAACCTGCGTACGTGATGAAGAAATGCAGTTGCAGAGACATGTTTGAAAAGGAATTATTGTGCTATTGTATATTTAGTTAGTTTGGGTCTGAATCCATCTTGTCCTTTGCATATCATCTCCATCTCTTCCATGCATCTCTCTGCATGTTGTACAATAATTTTAATAACATCATTGTAAATATTAATAAACCCAATGTGGCATACTCAGTTTAGACAACTAAAATGTGTTCTGCAGGACCAGCAGGTTGGGGGATTAATCATGATTGATTGTAAGTGGGCTTTTTTTTGGGATGTAGGAAAGTGTTCAGCTGCAGCCTTGGACGTGCTGGCCAACGTGTTTCGTGACGAGCTGCTGCCCCACCTCCTGCCGCTCCTGAAAGGCCTGCTCTTCCACCCCGACTGGGTCATCAAGGAGTCTGGTATCCTGGTTTTGGGGGCAATAGCTGAGGGTAAGACTAAATTTCTCAGTTTCAAAAAGTTGGCTGTATCTAGTTATCGTAACTGTGTTACTAGACACATGTCTTCTATAGCCATCTCACTACTTCCTGCTTTGCACAAAACAATCTGTAGCCTATCAAGGTCTTACAAAACACTTGAACATAATATTTTCATGACCTGGTCATAATATGATGAAAGTGTGCTCTTTAGAGAGGCACACTTGTTAATAAACATTAACTGACCCTTGTTGTTGGTCTTAAAGAGGTATATGAAACATTAGGAGTATTGTTTGTTTTTTTTTCACATAATTTGGGAGAGAAGCAGTCCTCTTGACCGGCTGAATCTCTTTTAACATGGATTTGCATCTGGACATGATGAAAATCCCAGCTCATTGATTTACAATGATACCTATAGTTCCTATATTTTCTGATCCAGTTTTGCGCAAGCTAAGCAAATTCCTACCTACTTTTTGAACAATGGTCTCAACTTTTGGAATAATTAGACTAGGGTGAAGCCAGAGATACAGGACAAATGTTGCCAGACAGTGCAGAGAGGCTATGATAAGTCATCTGGAGGGATCACTACATACCCACATACTTCCAGTGACCCAATTAACTTTGATATGGTATATAGGCTTTTTTTTTTTGGTTAAATTAAGCAAACCCTGCTTTATCTAAAGCATGTCCACACATAAGTATCTGTAAGAACAATTCAAAGCTTCTAACAGTTGCTGTCATTCATACTACTAGTTATCCTCCAAGTAGGATTATACTAGTTTATATTATTTGTAGTCCAACCCTGTGGGAAGGAAGGGACTTTATGGGGAATCTGTTTATTACAATTTATTAATTTCACTTTTAATTATTCTCTTCTTTCTCCATGCCTCAGGTTGCATGCAGGGCATGGTGCCCTACCTACCAGAGCTGATTCCCCACCTTATCCAGTGTCTCTGCGACAAAAAGGCCTTGGTGCGCTCCATTGCCTGCTGGACCCTGAGTCGCTATGCACATTGGGTGGTCTCCCAGCCCCCCGACTCCTACCTCAAACCCCTTATGACAGAGCTTCTTAAACGCATCCTGGATGGCAACAAGAGGGTGCAAGAAGCCGCTTGCAGGTGAGCAGCTTCACACTTCTCTTTTCCTTCGTTTATGGATATGATGAAAATCCCAGCTCATTGATTAACAATGATACACTTTGTTCCCATATTTCTTTCTGATCCTCACCCCGCATGTATCATTCCTAGACTGACAGAACTATACCTGAAAATATTGACATGTCCATCTTGGGTTTTCTCTCAGTGCGTTTGCTACCCTAGAAGAGGAGGCGTGCACAGAGCTGGTACCCTACCTGAGTTTTATCCTGGACACACTGGTGTTTGCTTTTGGGAAGTACCAGCACAAGAATCTCCTTATTCTCTACGATGCCATAGGAACTCTAGCAGACTCAGTGGGTCACCACCTCAATCAGCCTGTAAGTGCCTGTCAAATTTAGACCTGCGCTCATTTGTTTTACACCTTGGATGAAACAAACGTACAAAACTGATTGTCTTGTTTGTTTTTTAGCTCAGTGTTTTTGTTATTGCTAGAAAGAGCCTTTTTTAGCCTTTATGCCACACTATCTGCTAGTTTTAGCTTTATATTGAACAGACCGATATGGAGTGGTATCGCTTTGCATCTGACTTTGCAGGAAAAACTAAGACATTGTGTTAAAAACTTCAGTCATGTCTTTGTCAAATACTTTCAATGGAAAGGGAAACCCTGATCATACCAGTTTATATTGTTCCTCAGGAGTACATTCAGAAGTTGATGCCCCCCCTTATTGCCAAGTGGAATGAGCTGAAAGATGAAGACAAGGATCTCTTTCCACTACTAGAGGTGAGAAGTTGATTTTTAAAGTAATACTTGAGCTAAAGGTTTCTGACACACGTTTGGTTCAGATTGTGTCTGAGCTTTTTACATAATGAAAAGACAACAAATTATTGTTGCATTGTGGAGTGTGTATTGCAATAAAACAATGAAATGATAGTTTGACTGCTTTCATGTCAATTTTATTGCTCATGCACCCCAGACAACACATTTTACATATGTTTCTTCCAGTGTCTGTCGTCAGTAGCAACCGCCCTGCAGAGTGGGTTTCTGCCTTACTGTGAGCCTGTCTATCAGCGATGTGTCACACTAGTCCAGAAGACACTAGCTCAGGCTATGGTGAGAATGCAAAGTAAATTCATGTTGGGCATTTAGTGATCCATTTTTAGAGGTACAGAAGATACCAAACTAAATCTGCCTTGTCTGTACAGATGTACAACCAGCATCCAGACCAGTACGAGGCTCCTGACAAGGATTTTATGATTGTGGCCTTGGATCTGCTGAGCGGCCTGGCTGAGGGTTTGGGTGGTCATGTGGAACAGCTAGTGGCCCGCTCAAACATCATGACCCTGCTTTTCCAGTGCATGCAGGTATGAGGCAGTGTGTTTAGTAGTTATAATCCATATTTTTATAGATGTAAGAAAAAAATTCCCTTATGACTCTTAAGGTGTCTGGTTTGTGTTGCAGGATACTATGCCTGAGGTGAGGCAAAGCTCCTTTGCTCTGCTGGGTGATCTAACCAAGGCGTGTTTCCTCCATGTTAAGCCCTGCATTGGTGAGTGTGCTCTGACTAATTGATTGTGCGGTTGTAAAGGGATTGTGTGTGTGCCCAAGCGATTGGATGTCATTTTGAATTGTATTGTAATCATTGTGTCTCCATGTACTCCCTCCCAGCTGAGTTCATGCCCATCCTGGGGCTCAACCTGAACCCAGAGTTTATTTCAGTGTGTAACAATGCCACCTGGGCCATTGGCGAGATCTCCATGCAAATGGGTGAGTGATAAAACGGGTCACATTTACGGCGTTTTTCCACTGTATGGTATCTACTTGACTCGACTCTACTCGTCTTTTTTGGTTTTCCATTATGGGGGGGAAAAAAGTCCCCGTTACCTGCTAACAAGTACGTTTTGTAGTACTACCTCAGTCGGGGGGGGGGGGGGGGGGGGCGCTGTGTTCACCGGTAAATAGTTATCCAGCGGTTTTTTTTTTTTTTTTTTTTTTTGGCATCCGCCGGGTTCATTAGGAACCGATTTGCCTTCTGGCTGTGGCAACACACAGAGAATCAAAACACACCTTCGACGTTCTGTGTGTGTGTGTGTGTGTCGCGTTAGGTCACGGCAGTTTCCTGATATGACGACCAGCCACGGCTCGCCTTACGCATGGGGCTGTACTAATCTGCAATGGAAAAAAGGAGAGGGGCCGCAGGCGAGTCGAGCAGGTATCATTAATGGAAAAACGCTTTTTGTGTTGATGCTTGTTCTTATTTTTATTTTTTTTACAAATGATTATGTTCACTGAAAACAAGTGCCCAGTATCTGGAAATGATGAAACACCCAGCTCATTGACACAAAATGATACATTTTGTTCCTATATTTTCTGATCCAAATGAGGCACACCTAATGTTGCGGTACGTGGCACAGTTGAGTGTTTGCCGTCTTGTGTGTGTGTGTGTCCAGCAACGCACTGATATCCTTGCTGGCACAAGGGTCCCGGTGAGAGAAGAGACACCCGCAAACACTCATGTTTTAGAACAACAACTACATTAATAATATATAATTAGATGAGTTAGTTATTCCTGTTTTGATGTCTTTGCAAAAGACAAATACTTTGTTGATACCTTTTTGTAACAATGCCATTTTTGGGTTTAGGGTTCTGGTTACAGAAACATAAGGAATAGAATGTTTCTCCCTTTGCAAAAGCAATCAAATCATAAAAACCCTATTAAAAAACACGACAGTGCCTAGACAACTATGTAAAAGCATAAGTCTTGCATTTTTGAATATATTTAAACAGTGTTAACGTTTTCTAGGTGCAGAGATGCAGCCGTATGTGGGAATGGTGCTGCCACACCTAGTTGAGATCATCAATAGACCCAACACGCCCAAGACTCTGCTGGAAAACACAGGTACGTACACAGCCATACACAGCATAGAGGTTTGGACATGTGTTTCAAACATTGGCGAAGTGTCTTGGAAGTTAATGTGAATTGTGTTTTTGTCTCCCTTTGTGCAGCCATTACGATTGGCAGACTGGGTTATGTCTGTCCCCAGGAGGTGGCACCACAGCTGCAGCAATTCATTAGACCATGGTGAGATAAAGAATTAGATCTAGAGTAAGGCCTATTTTCTTTTCTTTTCCATGAAACCCTTGTTTTTGCAAGGTAGAAATGCTCTTTCATCAGTTTAGTTTCTTTGTTGAAAAAAAGAAAAATACCAGTGGGTTATAAATTCAATTTTTGCTCATAAAGACAACCCAAATTGATTAATTAATACAGAACATTTCACCTTTGTCTCGTCATTTTACCTCTTCCCAGGTGCACATCGTTGAGGAATATACGAGATAACGAGGAGAAAGACTCCGCCTTTAGGGGAATCTGTGTGATGATTGGTGTCAACCCTGCAGGAGTGGTGCAGGTAAGGGGATGTGCTTTTCAGGCTGAAGGGGTTGGAGAGATAGGGGCCCCCTTCCTTTAGTGATAGGCAGACCGACTCTTTTACATAATCTGTTCTTTCGAGTTGTGTTAATGTAATGCATTTACCAGTCATCATAAGTTAACGTTAATAAAGATACAATATATATTTAAATGCATGATTTAGGCCTAAAATTCATGAACACACCAACGTCCGAAGAACAACGATCCAAGGAGCTTAACTGCAACACTTACTTGCCTTGGCCCTACGGCCGTCGTTCGGAAGAAGAAAAAAATAACAGTGAAGTAAAACGTTAAGATTTCTTTTGTTCACTATCATCCTCCAGCTAAATCCTAGTTTAAGTGGTAAGCTGAGTATTGATACAATATTTTGGGGTGTACAGTAAACATGTCATTTGTAGTGAGCCCATTCTTGTAGGCCACATTAAGACCAGCAGGATGTTAAAACAATGTGCAATGACTGCAGCAATTAATAGTTTAACCAGCAAGTAGCAAGTCTTAACATAGCCAGAGCTATTCCCACAGCACTGTCAGTGCTAGCTTCTATGACCTCAGTTTTCAGGTTCGATGTTCGCTGAGTAGCCGCCAGGCTGACTCAACTGAGTGACTTAACTACCTTGTTCCACGCAAAAAAAATTTTTTAACCCCTCTGCCATTTACTTATGTTCTAAATTTACTCGTAACAAGTCCCCTCTCTGTTTAGGATTTCATATTCTTCTGCGACGCTGTGGCCTCCTGGGTCAACCCCAACGACGACCTGAGAGACATGTTTTACAAGGTGAGTGCCTCAATAAAAGGAACACCATAACAATGATTCCGTCTCGCCCGACGTGCTGATTTAATGGGTTTGACCTTTTGTTGGATGGCTGTCATTAATAAAATGTTCCCTCCCCATGTGTAATGCTCATTTGCCACTCTCTGTGATGATCACTTATCAGACATTCGAAATCTGACAACATGCTGTGGATAAGTTTTTGAGTCTGAGAAGTGTGTGCAGAGCTTCATGTTTGTGGAGGGGGAGCAGTTCTTTGTAAACCGGACATTTTCATGTTCAGGACAGCATAAGCGTTAACTCAAATGTTGAGCAAACAGCCAATTGCTTTGCTTTGTTGCATCCTGTGTAGATGGAGGTGTTACTCAGTCAGCAACTATGCATTGCATACAACCTTAAACGCACCATTTAACTATCTATAAAGAGATCTAAGTCAACCTCCATGATGTTTTTCTGATTTATTTTCAAAGATCTTGCACGGCTTTAAGGATCAGGTAGGGGAAGACAACTGGCAGCAATTCTCGGAGCAGTTCCCTCCTCTGTTAAAGGAGCGCCTATCGGCCTGCTACGGCGTCTAACCCAACCTCCTTGTCCACACAGGACATCAACCTGTTAGGTATACCCAGCAAACATACAGTCTACCCCCAGACCCCCCTCTGGAGATGATGAAGACCCCAGCTCATTGATAAACAATGATACATTTTGTTCCCAAATGAATTTTCTGATCCAGTATCCCACTTTAAACACTGAACCATTCATATTAGCTCTTCACTTGTTCATATAATGCAATTTTAAATCTCTTTCTGTTCCTCTGTCTTTTCCCCAGGTTAATGTAGGGGAGGGTTACTGTGGAACTCCTTGCACTGCCCGGATTGTTGGGAGAAACGAGAGCTTGAGGGATGTGACTGGCTTTGACCCTCCACTCAGCAGATGGTCCCCTTTCCCCCTGCTCCCTGTGTGTCTCTCTGAGGGAGGGAGGAGGAGGGTGGTGGGTGTGGGAGGAGGGTAAACTGGGGATATACATACACCCATCGGATTAAACGACTCACTAAATCCGAAACACTCAAAAGTGACATTCACCAACAACACCACATAATTCCTAGGCAGGTGAGGCTGTCTTGTACCGCCCCCTCCTTAATTTAATTATTTTAAGATAGTTGACGCAGAGGCAATGGGAGAGGGGGAGGGATGGGGATAGTGGGTTGGCAGATGGGTACATATAAAAGGAATTATCTGAACCAGCATAGGGTACCACAGTCCCAAACACCACAATGCACGTAGTCAGTACACTCACATTTAGACGTGTTTAAACAGGCTTGTGCCAGTGGCTGAAAAACACAAAACAAAAGCTTTTACTATAACAATGCAGGAAATGTGCACAATTTGTGTGCACCACTTACAACGAAATTGCATAAACCGTTTGGTGTGCGCATACATGGGTCTTATCCTTTTTCACACGTACATTTAGCTGAATTTCATTTCCTTCCTTTTCCCTCGATTACTGAATTCCTTTTGAATCAAAGGTCTCTTTCCCCCCCCAATGTCATTTGAGGGGGGAAAAGCAGTAGATCTGTCGTCTAAGGTTGAACCACCACCGCACCAAGTTGTTGCATGACATATGATCACCTCTTAAGTGACGCATGTTAAAGTGAATGTCTTGTTGCTCACTTGATTTATTACATTTATGTCGTCCGTATGGGGAGGCTGCCATAAATTGAAGCTGTCAGGTGCTTGGTTAGTTTGTCCTCCCATTCATACATATTATCTAATCAATGTCCCTTTAGTTTAATGGAGGCTGTGTGTGAAGACCAACAATAGGTAGATAAATACAGCAATCAGATTCATGTGTGATTGTTTGGAGAGTATATCTCTGCAACAAGAGTTCAAATACTGTAGGTTAGTCAAGAATCCTTTTTGCTGCTGCTTCGTTTTGAGACTTTACAAAACAGACTTAATGTGAGCGATAAGACATCACCAAGAATGAATTGGTTCTTACTGATATAAATGCACTTTCTTTTGTAAGAAATTTACAATTTCAAATGTAAGACATACAGTTATTATATACTGATCTTGAGAACTTTTTTCCATAAGTGATTTTAGGCTTGCTAAAGTAAGCTGTAATGATGATATTATTAAGCAATGGTAAAGTGACTAGGTAAGACTCGAGGCCTCTTAACATAACAGTAGTTTTATAATTTAGCTCCTCCTAAAATGGATTGAATAGGATTTAAGGGAGATGTCTCGGTTACAGTATTCTGGGCCTATGTTCAATACATCACTCAATCCATATCTATAGTAGAATGTCCCCATCTTTCTCATCAAAGCATTTTGGTAAACGATGGCTCCTTGAGCCGTCAAACCTTCTCCTGATCATGAACATCGCATGCTTTTCAATGAGTCTTGCTACTTTTTTCAGTCATTTTTTTAACCGGTCCATTTGGAGAGATCTACCTTATAAGAGCTTTGTCAATGGCAATGCAACTCGCTGGATTAATCAGGTACTTCTCCAGCTTCTGATCAAACTAGTTATAGTTGCCATATGTTCACCCGTTGATACTGTGTAGGATTTGACTGGGAATACACTGACGCTGAGTCCTAATAATTCTACCCTGACACTTGTTAGCTTATGCAAGAGAGTGGTGGTCTTTATCCAGCTTTATATTTCAGTCATTGTCCTTAGTGGACGGTTGTGATGAACGTGTGTATGGCTGTTTGGTGTTTTACTATAAAGTTGTGAATGTGATCTCATTTTGCACCAGACCTACCATAAAGTTATGTCCAGGGCATAGTTTGATGCCTGAGTTGATGTGGCCACTTGGAGTATCAACAGTTGCCTGCCAGTTAACATCAGTTTGATAGTTGTTTGTTCAAATTTCCTAAAACGAAGACCATCACTGATGGAAACAATACCAAAATCTGTTCCAGAATAAATGTGTAGTTTCCTAAATCTCTACAGAGTGGATGCTGATGCCATCTCCCCCAGGTTTAACTGGTACGCAAAAATTAAGATTTGAGGCCACCACTCACAGGCTGGACAAATCAGTCCTTTGTGCCACAAATTGGTAACAAGTTAAGGCTTTGCCACTCCTCACTATTTTGTGATACATTTAGCTATATACAGAAATGCAAGTTGTCCACAAGTTCTTTTTTATTTTTTTATTTTGATGCTCATGTGACAGGTTTTTGTTTTTATTAATTTATTTTGTTTTTTATTTTTGTGCACCAGTGCACAAATTCTTTTGGACTTTAAAAGTTTTTTTTTCCCTTTTTTTTTTAAATTCTTTTTATTTAAAGAATGATTTGTTTTCGTTGTTTTATAGCGGACCATTTGATTATATCGAATTTGATGTTGTGGTTGGACTGAAGCAGTTGATGCTTGGTGCATACCTTAGAGAAGAATGTGGGAAAGCTTCAATTCATAACTTTGTTTCAATCTGATATCGAGGCTGGCAATTGAATTTGTTGAAGTACCTTTTTTTTTTCCTTTGCTCAACTGTGGTGCAGATGGGATGTTATCAGACGTATCCCTTTTTATTTAATTTTTGTTAATAGGGGAAAATAAATTTTTTTTCTACTAAGCTTTGAGTTGAGTTTTGTATTGTGTGTGTGTGTGATATCAACTGAACATTGATAGATTTTGTTCATTTGAAGTACAGAAAGCTCTCGTTTTCTGTTAAGCTAAAGATGAAGTGTTGCTCATTTTACAAACGAGCCAAAGTGACATTTAAATAAAACTCCATGCACAACAGACTGGTAAGGCTGGGGTATGAAGTACAGTCGCGACCAATGAAAGCTCATTCAGGTTGAGACTGTTGACAGACATTTTTGGCACATGAGTTCATGAATAAAACACCCCATTTGTCTAAATTGGGCAGGTAGTGTTTGTTCCAAAGCACACTGTTTAAGGGCATATTTGACTTCGACTTCTCATAGAATCTCAGCAAATACAGCTGGGATAAGTACTGTGACAGTTTATTATGATGTACTGAATGACCCTCTACACTTGTCAGTCAGTGCAAAAGCACAAATCACCTAATATAAATGTTCAGTGGGAAAATAAAGTACAGATGATATCAATATGGACAATACACAAAAGTTGGCATGTTACCTTTTCTCAGGCCGGTCAATAAGATATCTAAGGCGTCACACACCTTGCAGCATTATTTAAAAAGTTGGAAAATATGAAAGTTAACACTTTCTGTTGGGATTTGTAGGTTATGGCAACACTGCTGTTTTTGTTGTAAAATTCCCAATATTGTATCCTCAATGTCGGCACAGATTAAAGGGGAACTCTATTGATTTTACACAACACATGGAGTATTACTGCATGTGTGAAAAAAGATGTGTAAAGCCTTAAACAGTCAGTGTTTTAATTCAACAGATGGTGAGCATTCTTGGGATTAGAACACGGGCCCTTAAATATTTCTAGAGAATTGAAGTGTTAGAACTACAAATAATTTGAGTGGGAAGAATGGGAATGCAACTTTAACAAGAAAAGTGACTCGTGGTGGGAAAAATGAGGGGTTATGGCGGTCGCTTTCAGTCTGGTTATTGTCTGGTAAGTGGTATTTGAAGTCTTGTATATTCTACTTGAAGTCCTTATTTGTAAAGCTGCAGCCACTAAAGTCATGGTGGAGTCTCACCAGTAATCGAATATTTACTGGCATATTTGGTATAGGTTTAGACCAGTTATTTGTCTGATTACGGTGAAATGTATTGTTCCCAATATATGGATGTCCATGATGAAAATGCATAGACCTATTATGATTTCCTGCGTTGTCTGAAATACCTATAATACAATGATGGATATCTATAATAAATGTGGCCAAAGCTTCACATAATGGGGTAAACCGTTACAAGAGAACCTTGTGAGCCAAATCCAGATTCTACACTCATGTGGTGTCTATAGTTTTTTTTAAACAGTTGTGTGCCGTTACCAGCCGTCAATCTGTCCATTTATTGTGAATCTGGTATCTCAGGAGCCCTGCAGGAAATCTCTTCAAAATTGCCAATGACATCCACTTGGACTCACTGATGAACAATTCGATTTTGAAAGTCAAGGTCACTGTGACCCGACAAAACGCATTTTTGGCCATAACTCAATAGTTCCTAATTATTACATGTTAAACAAATGTCTTATAGGATAACATGATTGCATTTTATATTCCAAAGGTCATCTTCACTTGATCAACGCCATGAATCAGGAACAGAAGGAAGGTTGTGTAATATTGGGTTTAGAAGCTCAGGAGTTTGACGGTTTTGACTGGGGTCATTCCTGACATGTCGGTGTCCTGGGCCCAGATTACAGTACAGTAGATACTAAACTAGTGAAGGTTTTTGATATTAAGTATTACATACTGATGTCAAAGTTATGTTCTAATTATTAATGTTAGAAACATAGATATACAATAGACTGCTCTTGATTTGTTGAATAATCAGTGGCCCAATAGATCGTTCCCTTATTGGTGGCAAAAACCTTTGCAGTCTATGCCAATAAGATGACCGCTGGCGAGAAAAACAAACAGATTGTGTGTATGGAATGCAAAACTTCCGTTCAGATGAGTCTAATTTCACGTTGAAACCTTCAACTGCCATCAAACATGGAAAATGGCTTGGGTGTTTATGATCGTGTTGTCATTTTTAATACTTTACTCAAAATACAGTATGTGTAGCCTCTAGTTCACCCAGTCACTCAATTGACATTGAGTCAATCAAAGGCCTTTTGGGCCTCAAAGGAAATATATACTGTATATGCTCTTTGAATCTTAAATTCTCCTTCCAAATGACAGTGGCATCTGACATTTTTCGTTTCCCACCTGGACAGCTGATCCACTGCCCTCCCACCTCACTATTTTGTCTTTGGACTATTTTATTTAATTGTTTTGAGGATGCTTTATGCAGCTTTTAATTGCGGATATTAAATTAAGATTTTAATTGTAGATATCTGCCTCGATAGACCATGGATGTATTAAAAAGAAGATAGATTAGACATGAGGTTACATGCATTACGCAGGCGCAGCATGTCCTTCCCAAAAGGCGGCCGCGTTTACGTATTGCTCCCGTAGACAGTTAAAGAAGGATTGCTCCAATGAGAAGCAGCCGCCGGTATTACGTAGCTATGTACACCGGAAATGGTGTTTAGAATGTTTTGAACTTTAACTGTTTATGATTTTGAAGGAGTTCGCCTTGACAATAGTTGATGTTCCTGCATAGCTGCATTAACGTTAGCTACATTGGTTTATATAGTGACAGTGGTAACGTTAACCATTTTTATTACAATGACTCTGGCGACGATTTTTGATCAGCAGCTAACATTGTCAGGACAGTAACGTTTCTTGATGCTAGCGTTACCCCGCTGTCTTCTTACAGGGGTGGAGCAACGTTAAAGCTTACGTTAATTTAGTCTGTAACGACAGTTACAAAATATTGATTCCACAAACGTCTGTTGCAGATACCGAGAGCACCGGAAAGAAATGGATTTTATACACGGGTAGCTGTAGTTTTCTTCACGCAGTGTCTCCCTGAATTGTTACCTAAGCAATGTAGGTGATGCTAAGCTAAGCCCTAAAGAGCAAACAATTGTGAAGTTTTATTGTCACAATATTTGATGTTTTATGTAATAAACCACATACAGCCGACAAAATAAAAATAGAGGTGGTTTAAATTAATGTTGGCTAACAGTGTTGAGTAACGTTAACTTAGTGGTCCTGTGCAGAGAAGACAAAAAGTGATGTCTGAGGTCAGGGTTAACTTGCTTGAACCGGAGGCAGGGACATGCAGTGACCAGGGTGGACCATCTCCTGACCCTGTGAAATCTCCTAGTATTGAATCTTCTGGACCTGATCTTCAGGGGTAAGACTTTGTTTCACACTCTATTAACTAGCTGTTCATTTCACCCAATAATATGAGAGTATAATAAGCAAATCACGTTGATAAATTTGGTTTCCCCCTTCCAGCCTTCTGCCCGCTGGTCACCCATCCTCTGCAGATGTTAGTCCCTCGCCTTCTGCTGAGGCAAGTGGCTTGTTGTCATTACCATGGGAGATGGTAACCCACATTGCGTCACACCTTCCTGCTCAGTGTGTCATCACTGTGCTGCCAAAGGTTAGTTTTAAACAAGGGGGTAAGCGGGTATCTTGAACCTCCTATGGGAGATTTTGAGCCTAAAAAGCTGTCACCTTCTGTCTATGGTTTTAAAGACTTTTTGGCCCATCGCTCACTTCCATTAAATTCCTTTGACGATTTTTTGTCAGCTAACTTTCTTGCTGATGTTGTTCAATCATTGCATTACTAAATCACTATGTGATGTCTTTCTCCGTTTTGCAGTATACTAACACTATAAGTTTGTTGTTTAGGCATTCACTTTATAAATATTTTAGTTTGACAGAACAAGTTTAGTTTTCCAGAATCAAGATTTATTAAAGGTGCCCTGTGGAGTTTTATTATAAACCTATAAAGTTATGTTTACCTCAAGTATTACTCAACATGCATTGTGTTGATCTTTTAGGTATAACAAATGTGTCAAGTGAATTTCATTAGCAAGCTGTCTTTTTCCTCCCTGCCTTTATTGGCACATTGCTGGGTTTCTTGGAATGTTACCCCCACATGTATATCAGTGAAAAAGGTATTAAAACCATTAGCAGGAATGCACATTGTGTCACTCATATGTGCATCCTCATGCACATGCATGTGTCCTCACACTAATGTGTCCATATTGTTACAAGATGGTAGAAATTCCACAGGGAACTTTTACGACGTTACCAGTCTCACCTATATAAAATATTTTCCCTCTTCCTCCTCTTTTTAGGTCTGTCATGCATTGGGTAATGTGGGTAAGGACAACACCGCTTGGCAGCTCCGGGCAAACCGACTAATAGGATCCCAAGCTGGCTTTCCAGTGGGGCCAAGGGAGGACTTTGACTGGCCCTCTGCTTGCCTGGAGATGGAGCAGCTGATAACCTGCTGGACAGGCCAATCACATCTTGTGGCCAGACAGAACCAAGGGGATGAAGAGGAAAGGGAACAAGTGCAGCAAAGGGGAAGGCAGGATGTTGAACCAGTTGCAGAAGGACAGGAAGATGGTAGAGTGGACGAGGTAGAAGGGGTGGGAGTGGAAGCGCAGGAGGTTGCGTATGGTGCTGATGAAAGGATGGAGGTGGCAATGGAAGGTGAGGATGATGAAATGCAGCCAATCGTAGGTGGGGACCAACTGGCAAGATTGAGAGAGGAATTGGAAGAGAGACTGGAGGATGATCCAGCAGCACTAATGGAAGAGGAAAGGGACCATATGATGGTGTTTGGTGGCAATGTGGGCCGGGGTGGTTCTCTAAATCACCAAGAGGTCTTGGCCTACCCCAGGAATCTGGATAATGGAAGACGGGTAAAGGTGGAGCAACGTCAACCAGCTAGAAGTCCTAGCCCACCCCCAGCGCTGGAGTGCATCACCCTAACTTCATGCCACATTGCCCAGGTCAACTCAGTCCTCCTCTTGGGGGGAGAGGGAGCAGTTTGTGCCACAGGCTCTAGAGACTGGAATGTTAAACTGTGGGATCTACAGACAGGCTCTGGTGGCACGCTGCGCCACACATTGGGAGGACAAGGTGACTTCAGCACTCATCGGGGCTGGGTCTGGTGCCTGGCATCTCAGGGACCTCTGCTGGCCTCAGGGGGCTTCGACAGCACAGTGAAGCTGTGGGACCTACAGGCAGGGGGTGCAGAGAGGGGCCTGATCAGGGCTGGTGCCGCTGTACTCTGCTTGTCCTTTCAGACAGATGTATTGCTGACTGGTACATTTGACAAGAGGGTCAGCATGTATGACACCAGAGGTGAGGGGGTTTAGCATATAACTTGGATTTTATTTTGTCAGTGTGCATAACTTGCAAATACATGTCATTATTTGAAAAAAATGGGATGATAGAAATCAGTTAGCGATCAAATAAAGACTAAAGTTATTTACGATATAATTTTGTCTACAGCTGCTGAACCCCTCGTAAAAAGCATCCGTCTCCATGGTCACGCTGTAATGTGCCTAGCTGCAGATGACAAGTACATCATCTCTGGGAGTAAAGACTGCACTGTGGCTGTCTATGACCGTAGGGCAGGCAAGTGCTTGAAGAAACTTCGGGTAAACACAAGCACACAGGCACACACTCTTAAGTTTGGGTTAGTGTGCATACACGCTCAGAAGCACCTGTAAACCAAGACTAACTCCAACCCACCCCTTCATTTCTAGCTGAGCTCTTATCTGCTGTCCATGAGCTACAGTGGCTCTGAAGTATGGGCAGGAGACAACAGTGGCATGATCCACTCCTTTTCCATGCAGACAGGAACCTTAAAACCCCTGTCCCAGTTTGATGTTGGACACACAGCTCTGGTCACTGGCATCCACAGGTCCCCTGGGAGCCTCTACACCTGTTCCTCCGATGGTACTGTCAAGGTAGGATGTGGAAAATTCTTACACATGTGACATAACTCTGCTAAATAACAGTTTTAAGTTGTAGTTTCTTGTGTGTATTACAGGTGCATATCCCTTGTGCTCCTCCAAGAACATTATGCACCCTGCATCACCAAACTGGAGTCAGTGGGGTAAGTGCTTTATACCTCAACATATAGATAATTAAATGATTTTATTGTTACATATTGATGAGGACTTTTAGTGTGTAAAGATTCATTTTTGTTTAACTATGCGTCTCATTTAAGAGCAAATCAACTATTACATCTTTTTGGGAAGGTGAAAAAGATCTTTACAAACAAAGAATTAACAATAAATAGAAATAGTAAAAAAAAAATGAACTCAAGCACAAAGTCATTGGCAATACAGTATCAGTAATTAATTGAGCCTTTCTCATTCTCATTTCTGCCCCCCATCACCCATTCTCCACCTGTCTGTCTTCAACTGTCAGCTGAGTGTGGATGCTGGAGTCCTTGCTGTTGCCTCAGGGGATGTGTGTGTGGACATCTGGAGGCCCAGAAAATGAAAGCGGAAGACCCGCAAACTATATGGCAAGACTTAAAAAGCAGGTGGTGACGCCTGTTAGCACCCCCTTGAAAACAAGAGGGCATTTTGGAATTTACAACAAGTACACAACACTTCAAGAAGAAACAACTTTCTTCTTTTTTCTTCTTCATATAACAAATAAACAATCGAAGGTAGGACTGGAAATTAAGATAGTTGAGCCCTGTGTTGTAAATATGGCCAATTAAGTTATTTTATTTTGCTGAAATGCCCAACAAATGTTTAAATTAGCCGTAATACGTCATTCATTTTTTATTAATTTTAGTTTTTTTCTTGTGTCTATACTGTTATATGCTAGCAGTAAATTTGAGAAGGTTCAGATCCCTTGTGTTGGATCAGCTATAAGCTCTCAATGATTTTTTAAACTCCTTGTTTAATCCTGTTAAGAGATTTCCCTACAAACAAATCCGTATGTGAACACAGGAAATGTGTTTACTGATAATGTTTGTCTCGTGCACCTACCTTTCAAAGACACTGCATTTGAAGGAATTTGTCTCCTCCGAATTGTTGTGTGTTCAAACAGCAATGAAACTAGTGTATAGCAGGCTATTTGCATGCTCCCAAAATGTCTGAATCCATTACAGTAACTGACATTGTTCCAAAAACATTAGTTACTTGTCATATACAATGAAATAATTGTAACCAATGTGACACACTGATTGTATTTGTAAAGCTATTTATTTAATGACTGTGTGTGTGTGTGTGTGTGTGTGTGTGTGTGTGTGTGTGTGTGTGTGTGTGTACACAAAAATGTGTAACAATTGAATTGCTTGGATGAATCTAACTATAAATCATTTCCACAATATTTGACGCATGCATCTAAAACACATTGAAGGACTATTTCATCAGACGATGCCATTATATGACCTCAAAATCTAGTGTCTGTATTATTGGCTGGATGTGTCCACTGCCCTGTGGGGAGTACATACAATCAACAGCTTTGTGCTAAATGTTTGAAAAAGCAGTTATTACCAATGTAATTCGATACCATTGAAAGGTTGAGCTCCTCCCTTTTAAGGGAAATGTGTAAAGAAACATTAAATAAAGCCTTTCAGAGAAAATGACTGGAAAGTAGTTACAAATGCAAAACCATTATTTGTATTTTTTCCCATTTCCTATGTTTTAGCCTTAACATGCATTGTCTCAAATAGCAGTTGTATTGCCATACCAGAAGGATTATCTTGTACACATTTGACAGTGGTAAATCTGGTTACCCTCCGACAGGAGTTGTCTCTATTGCAGTCTTTTAGTGGTTGGTCAGCTCTACTCAGGACTGTTAAAGCAGCACACAGGTCTTCTTATCTTTAAACGGGTTGGACGAGGCAGCAATGCCGGTGAGCAGAGGGTCACTTCGCCTGTGGTCCTGACAGTACCGAATCAAATCTGCTGCTGTCAGAGAGATCTGCAGGGATAAAGGGGAACAGGGTGGCATTTCACAGGATTTCAGACATGACAAAACTATCTGCCGTTCACCTTTAACAATACATGGAACATGTCAGTACATTCCATTCATTAAAAACAATGGAAATCTTCCAATGACTGATAAGATCATTCAGATTCTTACATACCTTTATTCTCTCCATGCTTGCCTCCAGCTGAAGTTGATCAACCAGTTTTTGTGCCTGAATAACACTGTTGCTGCTGCACATCTTTCCTGACATGGCTTTCAATCTAAAGACCTTCTGTATCTGGACTCAATGTGCTTCTTCAAAACCAAAAGGAGCAGCGGGAAAATGATGTTGTGCAGAATCCCAAGAGTCAGCACAGGTTGTTCAGGAGTCTGGTCAGAGAAGCTCCTCACTTTTTTTTTCACTCACCTGTGGGCCCTTTTATACGCTGTTGGGAAGAGTTCAAAGGCGCTGTGATATGAAAGGTCATACAGCAAAGTGGTGGAAATGTCACAAACATCACACATCACATCACAGCAACCACTGATGAAAAGTGTATGATGCTTTTTGCCTTTAAGCTATAAAGGCCTAATACTGTAAGTTATTGTTAAGCTACTCCCAAAAGCTGCAGTTTCTGCTTTGTAGAGTGACATTTAACCTTTGAAACACAATAATGCAAAATGCATGTACTGCAACATGCATACAACAACCAACTGTTAGTGGAATAATTTAAACCACTTTGGTTCAGCTCAAATAAGTTGGGGCGTTGCTGTTAATGCAAAACAGCAATAATGTAAAGCTTGAACAGAAACCATTAAGTCGTTTTATTTTTGACACATATAAGTAGCATTTACTCCATCATTATTTTGGTTATTTAAAAATACCTAACTAACATTTATATTAAAAAAATGTCATGTAACGCCCGCAATACTCTAAAGTACCCGTAGGGGCACGTGGTTTGAGCACAGTTTGGGTTATTTGGTTATGTTTGTCCTTTCGCACTTTCCGTAGTGGGAGCTTGCAGCAGGCGACCCATGCGTTGTTTGGTTGTTTACGGTAGTAATGATCTTAAGTAACGTTTTCGGTGTTTGTTGTGGCCGGTGACAGCCGTTAGTAAATCAACTCAAATCTCTTCAAGATTAGGTAACGTTGTTTTCATGTCCATCTGCAAATGTTCAATCGTGATTGAAGTCAGTCCATAGGAGAAGACAAGCTAACAGTTAGCTTGTCTGCTAGTTAACATCATATCGTAGCATAGACTAAATATTGTAGCCTTTCAATACGGACTTCAGTTTTTGATAAATTCGCCAAAAAGGGGTTTCCACTTTGTCATTTTGGGTTATTGCGTGCAAATAAAGTTAAAGTCTAGTCTATTTTAAACGAAATCTCTAGCACAAAACGCTAAAAGTGAATTGGTCTGGGTTTTTATTCTCAAGCCGCGCTATGACGCATTTAGAGAGTGAGGATGTATTAAAGTTGTTTTAAACGTTCCCATGAACACACACCCCTGTGTGCTTCCTCTGAATCCTATCTATCATTTGGTGTCAAAGCTTGCCCTCACCCAGAGGCCTTGTGGGTAAACACGTACTTCAGAATGCTTTGTACAGTTTCCAAAATCGGGTCATTTCTCAGCTGTTACACATCAGACACATGCTCAGTTTTTTAGTGTGTCAGCCAGAGCAGAGCTGCTACAGTCACCACAGACTGAAGAGAGACTACACATCCCTTATTACCTGATCAAGGCTCTACTAGGCACCTCCTTGATGATAACCACATCAATAACATGTTCTTTTTGTCTGTGCAGAGAAGATGGCAGACCATGCTCCTTCTGTTGCCATGGAGGCTGTTCTCAAACCCAGTTGCGACCTCCCAAATGACATGCAAAAGATCAGAGGCTACGACTTTAACCAGGGGGTGGATCTCCACGCAGTGCTGAAGTCCTACATCAGCACGGGCTTCCAGGCCAGCAGCTTGGCCTTGGCCATCCAGGAGATCAACCTCATGGTGAGAGGAATGGATGTGTAACGAAGGTTATAATGTAGAGAAGTAACACACACAAAGGGTTGTCGTGAGGTGCTGATCACATGAAGTATACTTGAAAGTAAGGGTCGCAGGTCCGTGGGCCAAGACGTCATCTAAATAGACTAGAGAAATGTATATGGAACCAGAGTGTGTGACACTTGTTTTCTTACTTTTATTTGTAATAAATTAAGTTTTATGTGTAATTACCGTTATTTTACATAAAGCACATGTTCTAATTTACCTCTGATACCTCATGCAGATAGTTTTGGTTCTATTGACTCAGGGTTTGAGATATGAGCCTCTGTGATTTTTCCTCTTCCTTCCTACCTCTACTCCTACTGTCTAGACTTGTCAGTCTAAAGTTGTAAGTTTGTGTTCCACCAAAACAAGTTCCTTCCTGATGCTTCTTTGCAGAGGTGCTGTTGTGATCCCGTTTAAATTGAAGAAAAGGTCTCAGATGAAATAGATTCAGAAGCCTATGATCAGTCTGTCTCTGATCATTTGTTATGTTGGCCATTGTTGTCTAATGACTCCACACCCACAGATAGAGAAGCGTCTTGAGCCAGTGGAGGAGGGTGAAGGGAAGGAGTCTGATGAACACCGCAGCAAGTCTGGCTGCACCATCTTCCTGGGTTACACCTCCAACCTGATCAGCTCTGGAGTCAGAGAGAGCATCCGCTACCTGGTAGAGCACAAAATGGTACGAATCACAGGTAACATTTAAAGCAATCTGCCAGTTAGACAGCGGGACTAGTTTCTTAGAATCTATTTTGTCTGTCCGGGTTAGGTGGATGTGATTGTAACCACAGCTGGTGGCATAGAGGAGGATTTCATCAAGTGTCTGGCTCCCACGTACTTGGGAGAATTCGGCCTGTCCGGCAAGGAGCTCCGCCTGAGGGGCATCAACAGGTGAGCAACCAGGTTTTCTCAGGCAGAAAATTGCTGATGGGGCGCTAAGAAGTGCTTCATCCCAGTACTTTGAAGCGCAGCTTGTAGGGTTGTGTTTCTATGACGACATTAATGTTAGCTAAGTAGCTAACCTAAAGCTATGTTGAAAGAGGCCTGATTACACAGCTTACAACAAACTTACTCTTGTACACGCCGATAAAAGCACAACACTCATCAACAACATTCAACGTCCGGCCGATTTGCTCCCACAAATTGGCTTTTCGGTCTGTTACCACCTGGCTCAAGGCTGGCAACAAAAGGGAGTACACACACAGAAAAAATAGTAAAAGAAGTTTGTTAACTTAATAGACTAATAACACAATTTATCTCAACATAAATGCAGTAGTGGGGTGTGTAAATGCAGAAGACCTCAGTTGTTTTTGGCCATGTGTGGATGGGTGAATGTATGGTGTGATGTGTATTCTATTGGGGAGCCAACAAACAAAGAACAAAATGGTGGATGGGTGCCATAGGACCAGCTGAGAGAGAGTGAGACCCCAACTCAGATTATAAACTAGAAGTGTCAGAGTGGCCGCACTGAAAAAGGTGGAGCGCTCATGGAAAACGCGCTGCATCCAGCGTAATTGTTCTATGTGGCTGCATGCTTGAACAATTGAAAAATAAAAAAATAGTTTGCTGTGTACTCCTAATAATAAAGGACATGATGCAGGGTTTTGGCAGGCGGGTCATCTTTGGAAGTCCTAGCTTATATATCAGATTCCATAACTTGTGTGTTTATGTCTGGTCCCTGTTCATCCTTTTCATATCTCTCTCCTCCTCTGTCCTTGCTGGATGTAGGTTAGGGAATCTGTTGGTTCCCAACGACAACTACTGTAAGTTTGAAGACTGGCTGATGCCAATCCTGGACCAGATGCTGTTGGAGCAGAACACAGAAGTGGGTCACTCTTATTAGCGTATTGTCTATTGCACCCAGCACAGTATGAAATAGCAGTATTTATTCCATTTGTCTGGTATCCTCGCATAAAACAAAGTGGTGCAGTTAGAAGGTTCCAAACTTGCGTTTTATAATATTGTCTACATTATGTAATATTTGACCTTTTTATTAATTCAGGGCACCCGTTGGACTCCCTCCAAAATGATCCATCGGCTAGGCAAGGAGATCAATAATACTGACTCTGTCTACTACTGGGCGTACAAGGTGAGTCCTGCTTTATATTGGTAACGTATTACATCGTAAGGGAACCAAAAAGACAGGAAAAGCTAAACCAGTCAAGACACAAAAATCAAATTGCTTGAAATTCTGACAATACAAATAAGTATAAAGTAAATGTCCCAACCATAGCAAGTTGTTATTTCAAAAAATGTTATCCATTATATATGGATTATGAATTAATTGGGGTTCCTGTGTCTTTGTAGAGTGCTCGGTGAGCTTGTTAGCACTCGTGACATCAGTGGACTAAAAAACATTTTGAAACTGACTGAGTGAACTTGCTTTAAGTCTGCTGTTTTACTCACTTCACCCTGCTTCCCAGCCTTACTAACTCTGTGTAATGTGTTTTTGTCTATACATCAGTCATTAAATATACTGTATTATATTCTGTTTCAGAATAACATTCCAGTGTTCAGTCCTGCTCTGACAGATGGCTCTCTGGGTGACATGCTCTACTTCCACTCTTTCAGGAACCCTGGCCTGGTTTTGGACATAGTGGAAGGTAAAAGCAACAATACTTGTATGCTAGAGAACAGGATCACTGTAGCTGTCTCAGTGTTATCTGTTGGTCATGTCAGGAATGTGGACTCTATTTCAGATATTCGCAAGTTGAACAGCCAGGCGGTGTTTGCCAAAAGGACGGGAATGATCATCCTGGGAGGAGGGCTGGTCAAACACCACATATGCAATGCTAATCTTATGGTAACTAACTTCATGTTTATTTCCACATAGCATGAATATTTCTTACTTTAGTACTCATACATGACTTCACATCAGCTTTTACGAACAATTCTGCACATAAATTGAAATCAGTTTCAGAATGTAACTTTGCAATTTTGAGGTACTTTTTATTTGACTATTTCCATTTCATGCGCCTTTTGTATTTCTATTCCACTACCATTCAGAGGGAAAAACTTTACTTCGCTAAATTGATTTACCAGCTCTAGTTACAAGTAACTTTCCACATTTAAGATTTTACATGTGATTAATATAATGTGCTTATAAAATAGGATGCATTTTTATAGATTAAACTACCCAAGAAGTGGCTTCAATGCAAGACCTTTACTTGTAATGGAGTATTTACAGTATAAATAGCAGTAATGGTGCTTTTACATTATTAAAGGATCCACTCCACTACTGTTGGCCATGAACAGTTTGAGTGGAATTGTGCAAATCTATGACAAAGTTAAGAAAGATATTGTTGTCCACTCTAGATTAAGACGTGCATAGTAATCCTTGATTATAGATGGATGCTACCTACATGTCACAGTTCAGCCACTGTCATATTCCACAGCAAAGCAAACCTCCTCAAACCCTAATTCAAAATCTACATGCAAAACCAGTTTCTCTTTTCTGTCTCCTTCCAGAGGAATGGAGCTGAGCATGCAGTGTTTGTGAACACAGGTCAAGAGTTCGATGGGTCTGATTCTGGGGCCAGACCTGATGAAGCTGTATCCTGGGGCAAGATAAAAACAGATGCCACACCTGTTAAGGTACTGGTAAATCATAAAGAAGTCCTTTTGCAGGGTTGAATTAATTTAAATTGCAGGCTAGTAAATTAGGTTGTTTGGTTCACTTCCTATATTTGGTTCGGACCTAATGGGAACTGAACTCTAGTGCACTTGGAAGCGAACCGAGACCCCCGTTATCAACCGGCCCAGAGTTGTTGTTTTTTTGTTCACACCAGAGTTCAAATGAGCTTTCACATCAACCCACATGAACCGGACTATGCAAAAAACGCCCTCCAGCTCAGGTGTCAAAGCATCCTGATAGTACCTGTTGATGTTTAAGGTGAACAAAAATCTCATCTAATCTCCTCAAACATGCTGTGACACTGAGGCAGCATTATGCCAGTGTGCCAGATTTGAAAACATCTTACTGAACAACTTATTTGCTCCTGACATTAGGTTATCTGTCAGTAGGTGTTCATATAACATACTTTAAAAATAGGCATAGCATCTATAATACATGGTATTGACCTCCATGTGGATCTATAGATCTAAAGAGACATCATTTCCATTTGAACAACATTTTATGGTGGAAAATGTGTTTGGAAATAATTTTTAACACATCAGAATTGGACCCTAGAAGCAGGAAAATTTATGTTTCTAACACCTTTGGCCTCAAGGTGGCAGTGTCTACACAGTTTTTTATCCAAGGGTGCAGTGTGGCATCAGAGCAACAAAACATAAATATGAAAGGCTGGGACTGGAATCAGTTTAGTGTAGGAAGTGTGTAACACACCATAAATCTAACCTTACAGAAAAGTGGTACACTGGTCCGTTCTTTGTTCCCAGGTGTATGCAGATGCCTCTTTAGTCTTCCCTCTGATTGTGGCCGAGACCTTCGCTCTCCATGCCGACAAGCTGACTGCTGGCAAGAAAACCGATTAAATAGTTTCCCCCTTCAATGCTCTGTTAGAAACAACCAGCTTTGATCCCTTGAACCTTCCCTTGTTTGACTAATTGCATTGTAGATATCAGTTTGATCTATTTATGTTAAAAATACATGGTTAAGGATTGGCAACTATAATAAGTAGCATTACATACAATGCTACAATTGAAAACCTTATTTACTGGGAGTTAGTGGTGGGGGTTTCCTGTCTTAATGCTTTCGATGAACATTTTTACTTGTTAAAACAAGTACAGTTTTTCCCTTTCTATTCAGATAGCTGAGATAGGTAGCATGGTTAGCATGCTATTACATGTACCAAAGAGACTGGTTTTGTGTGTGTGTGTGTGTGTGTGTGAGAAACACACTCATGAGGGATGTTATTTAAGAGTTTTGATTCATATTTGAGTTTATTTGTGGCATGCCACTTCACTTGTATATTACTGTATTACTTCCCAGTATCTACCTTCTAATCACTGTTACAGGTTGGAAGAAGTGCCTGTATAACTTAATAAAACATAAATCAACAATTTCTTCCCATTACAAAAAGTCCATCATGTCACACTTTAATTTCACATGGCTGTGTTTGTCATGTTGGTTTATAAAAGGAAAAAAATGGATTACAGATTACATACAACATTGTTGCTGATCTATGAGGAACAATTAATATTTTGAATATTAAGGTTTGCAGCTCCTCAGTTGCATTTGAAACATCTGAAACGCAGAAAGTTGCCACTTTGTTTGCTACTTATACAATCAATGCAATTTAAATCTACCATCACTTCTACCTATTTATTATAATGTTCAGCTTTTGATGATGTCAATTTTATTGACGCCATAGTTAAAGATGGATTTATTTACATACAAGGGAGCATAATATTAGAAACATCTCTTAATATAATGCCACCACTAACTATGGCCTCAATGCTAAAACATATCATTTACACACATTTAACACCTCTGAAACTGTCAACAAAAACAGAACATTTTAGGCATAATACAAGTATACTTCATGCCAGAACGCATAGAGTGGATACTGAGTAGTGTATTTATCTATTTTATATGCCTTCAATTTGATAACCTTTTCTGTTTTGTAATTGAGAGACCATCTGGGAACTCTTGATTCAGCCTCCAACCTTTTGAAATGTCTCTTCTTAATTGCCTGTGGGGCGCCATTCCATGGGCAGCCCCCTCAGTCTGACATCTCTCCATTAGTGCATGTTTAGGTACTGAACATGTGTGTGTAATTCAGGCCTGTGTGTCATAACAACAGAGTGGAAATTGTAATTTCCCTTTGTGGTACTAATAAAGCATACATTATTAATTTATTATTATTATTATTAAACAGACAGAAGTTAGCACTGTGTGCTCCAGGGCACTTTGAGTTCGTCAAAGTGTAAAGACAAACAAAGTTGTAAGCATCTCATTCAAGTACAAATGGTGGCAGACTTGCTTAACAACAATCCACAGAGAGGCGAATGCTGCTTCAGACATGAAATGATTTCTAGCGAGATCCTGCTTTCTAATCCCCTGTAGGGTCAGAGGAGCATCACAACTTCTGCATGTGTGGTTAGTGCTTTCTCAGTAGGTGGGAATCTCAGCTCCTTCCCCTTTTGGCTTTCTTCACTAGAATCAACCGCATAATCTAGTAACAATGTTAAAGCCATTTCCCATAACAATACATCAGACTGCCATTGTGGGAGTGAATATTTCTTCTGGCCAATCGCTGCTCCCATATCCTTTTCACACTGTCACTGTTACACTCACAACCCAGTTATATTTGCAGACTTTGGGATGGAAATGTAGATAGTTTTTGTGTCAAAAGTGTGTGTAATATATTCACTTTTTTCCTAGAGTTTAAAGTGTCAGAGTGTCTTTTTTTTTAGTTGGAATGGTGACCTTTTCTTTTTTGGAAACCAAGATGGAGAAGTGGTATTGGAACTGGGATAAGGTCAACTTTCCCAAAACCACAGCCCCATCTCTCTCTCTCTCTCACACACACTCACACACACATACAAATTGGGCGTTTCTGTCTCGGTACAAACTGCTTTTCCATTCAGTCCAGTTTATCATTTCCTATTGGCGGTTACTCTGTGTGAGTGTGTTTACCCAGGGCTTGACAGTTAAAAGATTAATTTAAAATGCAGGGGTTTATGGATTCTCAACCCTATAGAAACTTATGTTTGCTCTGTGCTTAATGGAAAGATTACAGAACTACGGAGAGGACTGAAAAAAGTGTGTGTGTGTGTGTGTATGTGTGAGTGAGTGAGTGAGTGAGAGAGAGAGTTGTAGTCACGCTATGATAATATTGTGTGGCGTCTGCACAGAGCAGACAGTGTTTTCCCCCTCCTCTGCGGAACAATCACTACACTGTGTGATGTGCAGGGCCACAGCAGTCATAATGGCAATTATGTCTTCTCCCGCCCAGATTGGGAACTTTTTTTATGGTGAGAGAACCAAAGAGTCAGACAGGGAGGGTGAAAGAAGAACGAGAAGACAGAGGGAGAATTGACCTGCTTCACAGCTGCAGGGTGGGGTGGATTTGTGAGTAGGGCTGGAAAAAGAAAGGAAATACACAGTGGATAGATTTGTTTACATTTGCATATATATATATATATATATATATATATATATATCTCAATTTAAAAGTGTGTATGG
>NC_048421.1:7326510-7329579 GCF_013103735.1 Etheostoma cragini | reverse complement strand
ACACACACACACACACACACACACACACACACACACACAAATGCATCTTCCTGGCCATGGATGTATTATTGTCCTGGCTCCTTATCTCCACCTCTGTTTACCTGTTATGTTGCCATAGAAACTCCCACCTCGGAAGCCTATTGGCCAACCTGAGCAAGGTGCGACAGGTGAGGGAGTGTAAGTGCGTGGGTGTAAAGAGGGAGGGGAAAAAAAGACATTTGTGGTGTGAGGTGTACTGAGCGAGACAGAAAGACAAACATTCAGATGAAGAAGAAAAACAATGGAGCAATAAATGTATAGAAGGCGGGTAACAAATTGTATGAATGGAAGAGAGAAGTAGAACACAAGTGATAAAAGGGTGACTTTTACATCCACCTCGCGCTGCTTTCTCATACAGGAAGTTGCCAGTTGAACCGCCGTCTCCTCCTATGACGCAGCTGGCTGAGGGTGATGACGGCCATGTGTCACTGTTGCTCTAGTAACCACCTCAGCAAGGACAAACATCCGGATAGATATCATGTAACTATGTATTCCTCAAATCTGTTATCATCTTAATAAATCCATGGTTATAATAGCAGTTTAACCGCAGCGCACCATCACCTATGGTAACCAGTAACATAGTTTTCACACAGTATCAGATGTCTGTAAACAAATTAATTCATAAATGATTAAAATAGCAGCCTAATAGTAGTAGTAAGATTTAAGGATACTTTCTTTTTTGATTTTGGATAACATTTGTAAATATATTGTATTATAGTTTTATTTCTGCTGTATTTGTGTTTCTAAATTGTAAAACAATATGTTTTATAACCTACGGACCTGATAATATTTTAAGTGATTATGACTCAAGACTTGGTCATTTCCATGGGCGCCTTTGTCATTTTTAATGTATTTCAGGTTGCTGGCAGCTTTATGCTTAGTTAAATTGACAAAATGAGAAGTCAGACTTTTTTTCCTCAATGCCTGTGGGTTATGGGCAGTTTAAAAAAGGTACACAACAAAAATGAACCGAATGACTCCAGAGAGTTAATAGGCTACCATAGAAATAGAATGCGAGTAGAATGGACATTGATCTTGGCGTGGTCATTTGACTAGTTTAAGAGAAAATGTACGGTGGTTGTTAGTTGATACGGTGAGACCACACGTGATGTAACATGTGTCACACTCACTTACTTGATAATTTAATGACTTACCGATAGAAATATGAAGCAATTTAATCCAGCAATCCTCAATTCCTCTCCAGTGGCAAGGCAACAGACATGCAAAAAAGACGACTCTTCATGCGTTGTACTTCTCCACTCATTTGTTGCAGAACCTCTCCTCAGTGAGTTTGCAATTTGGTACAAGTCGGTTTATGCAGAAGGTAGTTCGCCACGGTTCACATACACATGGCCGCCACTCTAACCATCTTAGGCTGATATGAATGGGAAAGTCAGTTTGACTCTCATTTTATGGTTAATACACTCCAATGTAGGCCTACACCACGTTGACAACTGCAGTTGCATAATGTTTTAGTGCAGGTAAAAGATGGAGATCAAGGAACGACAGAAACTTTTTCATATCTCTTATAGGTTCTCTTTAAAGGAAATGTTTGACAGGATTCATTATGAGTAGTTATCCAAATGTTTATTAACATTTCCTGACCACAAGATACAGATTTCAAAGAATAAAGTGACCATGGTGACAACATGGTGACACACACTCATAGCCCGTATGCATTCCTTTCAACTTAGGTCCCTATTTGAAAAAAACAATGCACAGTATAAAAAATAAGTTATAAATGAAAAAATAGAACAACATTGTAAGATTCGGAATTAATTGAGCATTCTTCATTTTGGCCTTGTTAAACTGAAGCATTGTATTTGTAGATTTAGATTTAGATTTTCTGAATTATTTTTGTAATTTGAATGTAGAAGTGTATCCTGATTCTTTCCCTTTCTTTTTTCTAAGCTAGCACCTCACTAGAATATGTTTTCTTTTTTTCAACAACACCATGAAACTTAATTGTCTGTTATTTTGCTTGTCTCCCCCCCGTAGTCATCTTGAAAACATTTTCAGCTATGCAAATGTGTGGTAGAAGTCTCAGACTGTGCAGGGTTTACAAGAGGTTAACAGTTAATGTTGACAAAAAGCTGTGTGGAGGCACCGTTTGTCAGTGAAATTTGGTGTAATCTTTGTTTAAAATGAAAACCAGCATTCAATTTCCATTATCCTGACCTGAAACAAGAGAAGAAGTAAAAAAGGAGATAGAGAAAGGTAACTGGTTAAGTATATATTGTATATGTTCTTTTTTATGTTACATTTATTCTACAATTGTAGGCACATAGTTGAAAAAAACAAAAACAAGACACAAGAACTGCTTTTTCAAAGACATTTAATTTTAATCAAATTCAATGCACACATTATCAATCAGCCACTATCTCACTTAAACAGAAAATACAAAGTAATTTTGGTTTTTAAACATCAAAAAACGTCAAGAGCAACAAACAGAAAACACTGAAACCAATGTTGCAGCAGACCTTATTAGATATATTTTAGTACAAGCGAGCTATGGATTTCAAAGTTTATTCGTTTTTGTCATTTTCACATTGATTTTCTTTAATTAAAGTAGGTTTTATAGTTTCATGAAAATTTAAGATTTAATAGTCTGCAAATAAGAGATCAGGCATTAATCCAAGTAAAGGGTTTCATTACAAAATTCGAGTGTGTACTTCTTTTAAAGAAACATGTTGCAACTAGGAATTCAGAGAGACAAAGAATAACATAAAGACAAATATTTCATATTTGTCAGTCATTTCATAATACATTTATTTAAACATGCACATACACATCCATACTTTGAGACAATAGCTACAGTTTTTATAGAGGACTTAAAATAAAATATTCAATTATTATTTTAAATAATTAAAATAAGCTGTGTGTGTGTACCGTGTCTACTTTGTGGACTGTGGATAGAAAGGAGACCAGTCTCCTGTTCCTGCTGAACTGAGCCAGCCAACGTCACACACTGATTATCAGCACAGCAGGCACAGGAGACTGACCCAGCAGGGGGAAGGGGGGGGGGGGGGG
>NC_048421.1:7310088-7326429 GCF_013103735.1 Etheostoma cragini | reverse complement strand
GACGTTGCTTGCCCTACAGGAACAGAAGCAGTCTTCGACACTAATGAGACTGCTGACATTTAGCAAACACTGACACACTGAAGCTGCACAATTTCAGCTAATTTAACAGATTACCAGTTATTACCAGAAGCTTATGGATAGTGATTCCTGCTCCCATACACCTTTCTTGACCATGGTGCATTGGCCTTAGGCTTTTACAACACAATAGTGAGTTGTCACACACACTCAATCACACATGCTGTCACGGCAGAGGCGATTAAGTGGGAGTCTTACTTTGTTGGGCCAATAAAAAGAGAGTCAATTTAGAAAATGAGTCGCAGCACGTTTTTCTTCCCTCTTTATTGACAGATAAAGAGAGGAAGTGCGTTTCTAGACACAGTTTTAACTTTTCATTCAATTTTCATATGTTAACTGGCACTAAGCTACACTACTAGTCAAGTCTCCATCCAAATTTAGCAGACATTTTAACTTTCCAGAAAAGGTACATTTCCAGAAACTGTATAATGGTTACTATCTACTACTGTTATGTGAACATTAGGAGTCGGGCACAAACAAATGAAGAGAAAAGGGTGCAACGAGATGACGTACTTAAAAAAGTGCCAGTCAGACCTCCAACAAATGTAAATTAAAACATGATGGAAGAGTGTTTGTTTCTTGCATTGATTTGAGGAAGGTCTTTTCAGTTATGCTCATAAAGACAGGTAGCTCAAACACCCTTTATATTGTAAGAGTTTCATATTTTGAATTTGTCTGAAGTCTGCATGGTGTTAATGTGAAGTTATTATAAAAGCGGTTGTTTGATGATCCAGCCCCTCCCTGACCTTTACTCTCCCCTTGCCGGCTGCAGCCCTGTGGCGGCAGAACTTAACCACTGTGAACATGGCAGACATTCACTGTTCACATGTGGGTTAAGTCCTGCTGCCGCACAGCCTGGTTGTGCAAGCACCTGTTCGTGACACAGAGCGGGATGTGTGTGTTTGCGTATGCAAATTAGAACCATGGATGTGACTGTGCGGGAGTTAGCAAATTAGTGTGTGTCTGTGAGAAAGAGCTGGATTTCTTCATGTCAGCCATTGGAAATCCCTGGCAATGTGATTCAGTCCTGTAGTCTCAAAAATCACTCTACCAGGAATTCCCCTGGCCAACAGAGACATTTAGACAGTTTGTGATGAGAGGGCTTAAAAGCATTCATAAAACAAATAATAAACACCACAATAGACCTCCTCTTTCATTGTCACCTCTAATACTTTAAGTTAGAGCCTATATCCCACTTCTATAACTTTCTGTAAAGGAGTGAATTGTCACAGTAGCCCTATGTGCCACATCTTTTTCATTCACAGGTTGTAGTGATTGCACTTTCTCAGCCCTGTGTGTACTGTATGTGTGCATGGTTCTCGTCCACTCCCAGACTTCCTGTGGCCTCTTATAAAAATAGCTTTTCAATGACAGAATGGAGAATTAGATTAGAAGGAAGTGGCCAGTCAAGTGGCACTCCCTTAAAAAACGTTTGCCCGATTCTGTTCTACTTTTGCCCCTTTATCTGTAAAATAAAACAGCCCCAGCACTGGGCCGTATTTCCTCTGCTGCTAACTACTGCTAAATCCATGTTGAGCACAGAAAACTGATACTGTATATATATATTATTGCTTCTTATTACTGCCTGTCAAATGATACCTGACATTTACAAGCACATACTAGCATTACCCCTGGAGCAGCACCTATTAATCTGAATTCCTTTATGTTGATTTTTACCCGTCTGGAAATTTAAATAATTGAAAATTGTGGCTGGTTAGCTCAGTTGGTAGTGCAGGCACATATAAATTCTCTTATCCTTGATGCAGAAGGCCCATGGTTTAAGTCTAACCTGTGACAATTTACTGCATGTCTTCCCCCTCTCTCTCCCCTTTCATGTCTGTGCTGTCCTATCATTAAGGCTGAAATGCCCATAAAAATAATCTTAAAACAAGCTCCAGATCCACATTAATTGCTATTTTTCCATCTTCTTTAAGTCTCTTTATTTTCAGCAGCATAGATATTCCACCGTGTAAAAGGTATGAGTCAGTGGGACACTTTTGGGGAACTTCAGACTCTAAATACGTTTGAGCCGGCTGTCTATTGTCACTGTGGGCCAAGTTGTTGGAGGAGCTGCTCCAAGGAAGCAGTGAACTTAGGTACTATCACTAACGCTGTATCATTGTTGTCACAAATCTACTGCAGTCAGGTCTGAGAGTTTGGAAAGAGCTGAACATTATAAATACCACTCAAGGAAACAATTTTGCAATTACATTTTCAATTTTTAACCCTGTTAAATGCATTCTGATCTGTCTGCTCTCTCTTCATACTTTGTGAGCATCTCTCTTTGACACTCTCACAGAATGCAGTACGTGAAGAATTTTTGAGATGCTAGCTAGATTAGCTTAATTTTTGGGCCATAGTATTATTTGTCACTCAGTTTATGGAAAACTTAAGTATCTACATAATTATGAATCTTTAACATTTTGTGTTGCATTTTACTGTAGTTGTGAGCATCTCCTTGAATTCCGTTTTATTTTATGACTTGCATTATTGTCTTTGGTTGGTCTCCACATGTTCACAATAAAACGTGCCGTCTCAAGACAGGTCAATTTAGGTCCCAGCACCCATCAAAGACAGTACACTTACTCCTTTTTAACTCCTCTCCTCCATCAACCTAAAACCCTCTATCCCACCAACCTTTCATCTAGCAGTGGCTCGTCTCGTGTGTTATTTTCTCTGCCTTTTCATCTTTTCCATCGGTTTCTCTCTTCCCTTTGCGTTCCCCCAGTCGAACCCACAGCCGTTAATGTCTATGAGCTCATTCCTTCCCTTCCCCTGTAATGACAGCACTCTGGTTGACGCACACTGTCCAACACCTCACCTCAAACGCTCGCTGTGAGGATCTCAATGTTTCTTACTTTTACATTTGGCCTGTCCTGCTTTTTGAGTGCTATGGTGGAGCCAGACAATCCTGTTGTTACACTCTTCTCAAATTGGATGTTTATTATGGTTGAGAATAATCATAAGCTTCTGCCATGCGGGCTGTGACATATTGAAAGCTCGTAATTGTGCCAACGTGTTGCATCCTGATGGAGGCTCAGATTAGGAAAATTAGTGTCACTGGGTTAGGATCAGCTGCAGTTTTGCCTAAGTAGAGTTAAAATGTTTTTAGTGTTTTCATGGCTTACAGCCTTGTGGGTTAGGTACTTTGATGGTTTTAGGGTGTGCGCTTTACATGTTGTGTGTGTTCTACTCAGTTTATAACTTTGCACACAATGTATGGAGGGCCCAAGTGTAGACGTGGCCACTGGCTGTTTTCTCAAACCGGTCTCTCCCCTTCAGTCTGAGTGCAGAAATTGACATTGCTGTTTACACAAGGGCACACTTTTAAGTGGAAAAGCCTCTGCTGAGACAGCTGGATCTCAGTGCCTTGGTGTTTCATCACATATCTCCTCACGCACGCAGACACACACACACACACACACACAATCAGTCTCTCCGCACATAACATGCTCACTATCAATTAACAAACACAGGTATGTCAGTGGTCTGCCGGGCAAACATGACATGAGCGTTAGCCAGGTTCTCACCCAGTCATAAACAGGAATAGTACAAATACATACCCATCTGACACCTTTCACACCTCCAGGCTGTATGGCGCCTCACAGAGCAAATAGTGAGCAGGGCAACCCACAGGCTGACTGTACTCTGCTCTCATGCGCCTCATGAATTATTATGTATCAAACTGAAGCATATGTAAATTTTTTATCTTTCCATTGCATCAGACAATTTTACAGAGGGCAGTTTGTTTCCAACCTCAGCCTCATGTGAAATCAATCTATCTAATGGTTCAAGACATTATGTCAACATTGGAGCACAAGGGTTATTATAACATCTGAATCCCTTGTTGAAGTGGGAATCTGTAACATTTCAGTCCTGGTTGATTTAGAATTTCTATTTGAGCAAAATCAATGGAATTGTGCTGGGAGTTTAGCGGTCTGGAGCATAGAAATGCAATCTCATTCCATTTCCATGGTCTGGATTCTTGTTGTTGATACATGAGCTTCAAGTTTTCAGAGTTGTGTACATAGTTCCATTTTTTGTGTTTATACAGTGGAGAAAACCCCAATTATTTTAGGGAGGTATCACGCCAGACACACAGTTTGTAATACTGCATATATATAAATTTTGCAGTACTTTCATCAACAGGCCATAGGCTTAATCATCATTTTGTTACCTCTTTCTGCAATAGATGGTGACTTAAGCCACATTGTATTGAAATGAAAACCTTCAAAATTACAGCTTTAACGTTTAAATAGGCCACATTTTCTTTCATAATAGCTGTCGTATCCATTATACTTTTAAAACACACACGCACTGATAAATGCAAAGGAAGAGAGGAAGAACATGTAAAAAAGTAACTATTAACCAGAGCCCACAAAGGTGAGGAGATCAGCGTGGAGAGGAAAGATACCTGACACAGAAAAAACTTTGGCAGCATTTCCTCTGCAATTTACAGAACATTTTTATGACAATGTTTTCTGTCAGATGGTAATTCAGGCCTGTCAGTTTCCTAATCCCAAAATTTAGCAAAACCGACAGAAAATAATGTAGTTAAAGACCATAATGCACATCACAATGACCTTAACCTATATCTCTGAACTCACACACCTTCCAGCAAAGCAGTACCACACCCTGGCTCTCTTGCTACCAGACTGACTGTGTGTCTGGGTATTTGTGCGCATGTGTGTAAGATTGTATTTGTTTTATGTTGCGTGTTAGGGCGTAATTATTGCTAAGGCCGTGACATTCAGTGACATTCATACAAGGACTCGGGCTCTACTATGGGCCCTATCTGTTGCAGTTTTCCTAAATCAAAGGGGAGTGTTCATTGGCTGGCATGGAATCAATGGAATGCACCACATGTAGGACATTAGTCTGAGAATAAAAAAAGTATTTCCAGCTCCAGATTTGAAAAAAAAGAGAACAGCTCAAAGTCTCTTTGGGCTGGAAAGCTAGCCTCAGCAGTGAAGAGCCCAGCCCGAGCCCGTGGTCCGCTCTCTGTAGCCCTATGCGTGTAACTCTATCCTCCGCCTGATTCGTTGCCAAACACTCTTACCACCACCAGGCCTGTACTTAGTGTACAACTGCGCTGCTGCCACTGAACCACACATGCACAAATGGATGCAAAAAGTACACACACACACACACACACACACACACACACACACACACACACTTTTATTCCACTACGCCACGGTTTCCTGAGCCTGGGCCCCTTCCTACAGATTGCTTCTGGGCACACCCAGCCACCCAGCCACCCCACCAAAGCCAAGACTTGAATCCTGAATCCCCAACTTCTCTTCTCCTTCAGCTCCTTCTGTTCCCTCTTTCTTCCATTTATTCCTTCATCATTCAACCAATTGGCCTTCCCTGACAATCTAATGATTCTTCACTGTAAACCTCTCTTTCTGTCTTTCCCATGTCTTTTGGTGGAGAGGTTATCGTCAGTCACAGTCAGTCGCACACAGACTAAAGCAACATATCACTCTGTTATTTTTGAGTAGTTTCTGGACTAAATTGAATTTTTTTTAATCTTGTCTTTCCTCTGTACTTCAGCGTCATGCTAATCTCATTCACCTCCACTTTTGCCTTCCACTGCCTAATTTGTTCTATACCAACACTACTAGAGGGGAACCAGACAGGACGGCCGACCGTAAAAACGGGACAGCCGTCCCTAAGCTGTAGCTGAAACTGGGTTAGCTACAGTAGCTGCTGGATTCCCTTCCTTTCATGGAGGTTTGTGAGCTCGCTGACTTACAGGGCCTCTGAACAATGAGAGGAATGTTTGAGCGGCTCTGGCCTCGCTTCACTTCTACCATTATGTCTCTCGACTGCTTTTCTAGAACTTTTTGTGACCTCTGTTCCCACTCTGTGCTGCCAACAACACCCCGCGGAGACGCACACAGACTGATGGACATGTAGACAGATAGATGACACGCATGTGGTAGATGGATGACATACATACTATAAAAAGACTGTTGCAAAGTAAGGCCGACAAAAAAGGTACAGTCAAACTAATTATACAGTACTTCATTCAGAATACCGGAGAAGCGGGCAAAGATGGATGGATGGATGGATTCAGACAGTTGGAGATATAATCCCTTAATCAGACAGACAGACAGACAGACAGACAGACAGACAGACAGACAGGCAGAAAAACAGACAGAAATCAAGTCATCCCATTCAAAGGAACTATTTACGTCTGACCTTTGTAATGGAGCCGGTCCACAGTGGCAGACCTCAGATCAGGGCAATATTCCAGTGCCAACATTACAGTACATTTGAACAGCAGGCACACTTTACTGTCGTTACATGCAAACATCTGACCTGATCAACAGGTTGCAGAAATTGCTGTGAAGTGAGTGTGAAGTGCCTCTCTGTGAAACCAGTGCTTCTAGAAAAGCGTACAGATTTTCCAGGTCATAAAGTCATAAAACAGTAAAAAGGCAACAATCAACTTCTGGCTAGAAGGCAGACGCGATGCTGCACCTACCTGAGACAACAGTTTTTACTCCTTTCCTCTGTCTCAATGTCACTCTCCTCATGCTCGTCCTGCAGTGTCACACTCTTAAGTTGAACTTCACAGTTGTCCCCCTCCCTCTGTCTCTCTCAGTGTTTGTCTGTGTCTACCACTCTTTGTCTGATCTCGTGGGTCTGTTTCTCCTTTGGCTGTGCAGACAGAAGTGTGTGTGAATCGAGTGCGTCTGGGAGCCAGACAGGGTGAGAGTACGAGAGTGGGCGGGCCCAGCCTAGTGCTGGGGATTCCTTTATGACGATGTCAGAAGAGAAGAGCCCTCCCCTTACTGGTCTCCTCTCCTCCCCCCCCCCCCATGCATGGTCGAGGCTGCTGCTTGAACACAGGAAAGGGGGCAGGGAGATAATTAGCTGCACAGCTGCTAATAAATGAGCAAAGGCTGTTTGATTCAATAGCAGACAGGAAGACCAGGCTAAATGTGCAGTGTTTCAATGGACAAACATAGCTTTGCAACATTGTCTTGTATGCTGAAAATATACTGTAAATAGACAAAAGTTACAACAAGTTGCAGATAGGAATAATTTCTCCCTTTGTCTGACAAAGTTCTGAGTGATTGCATTTATCCTAAACACACCGTAATTCAAACCCGTCTAATAGCAGTTAGTACTATTTTGCAAGGTTGTTTTGAGATGTTTGTTTTACTCTTTTCCAGGAATGTGCATTTTTGTGTAATCAAGTGTATTTGGACAATGATGTGTACAACACTTTAAAAAACACAAAGCACTTTTCAAAGAATTGAATAGAGAAAATGATCACCAAAGGCCATTAGGAAATATAAAACCATGGTAAAAGTCATATTCACAAGGCCGGAAAAACAATAGTAGAAAGTCTTTAAGTTGAGCATTAAGAAGTGATTTGAAGGATGGCATAGGTTTAGCTAAAGTCAAATAAGTATCGGATTTCGCTTTGAATGAATAATTCAATATGATGCTGATGATTTGACAATATATCCATTCACATCCGTGTCTGTTAAAGTTGTAACCTTGTCTATTCTGAATGTTTATGCTAAGGTTGGTGTAAAGTGGTTGTGTCTCTTGTTTTGGTGAAACTTTAAGCTGCTTTTTATTGTGAGAGAGGGACTTTAACTAGGGCAGTAGTGTAGGGTTATAGTAATCTAAGCAAGAAGAGACAAAGCTTTGCTGATTTTTTCAGATCCTTTTAAGCTGGACAATTTTACAATATGGAAATCCTTCTCAGTGACAGAGATCCATGAGTCAACATATACATTTGAGTCCGCTGCAGCGTGACACTTATTGTGAAGACACAATGACTGTCAATAAGTTCCCTTCATAGCAAAATAAAGTATTCTTTCCTGTATTTTACTGATAAAGAGTTTGAGTCATCAACAATCCATCATCAATGATTTAAATCACCAGTTCTAATGATGGTTTCAGAAATGAAACAGCAGAAGCGTATGTACATCATGGACTTTGAAACTTCTAGGTTAGGCTGTTGTATTTGTGTGTGTGTGAAGCGTTTGTGTCCAAGCTTGGTTTGATCTGCACCTGTCAAGAATAGGACCCCCCCGCCCTTTCCCACCTACACACACTCCCCTTGACAACAGAGAGACAGTAACACAAGCTTCAGAGAGGGGCTATTAGAGGCTTTATGACTTCCCCTTCTTCTCCTGAAGCCGTTGGGTGTGTGTGTCTGTGTGTGAGAGCGGCAAAGTCTCACACAGACAACCACGCCCCTGAGAGAGAGCGTACGTCACACATTCCACACACACATCCACACACACTTATGTGTCTCTTAGCAACACTTACACTCAAGCTTAGTGAAATGGCTTTACCAGTAAAGGACACATGACACATTGTTTATCTTCAGGTGGGATAATGTTTGTTTATGGACCTCAGTTTCTATGTTGTTTTCAGAGGGGATTTACAACTTTGCATAACAGCCGGAGTTGAATGACGTGTAGTAAATACTGTAACTTTTTGATTGTTAGTTAGAAAAGATTGCTTGTGGTGTGAGTGAACGGGGTTACATTGGAGTGGAGTAGACCGTCATACATTTCTGAATTATGTGTGTATGCGTCTTATTACTGCATGATTATCTGTTCATATTTTGTTTTTAATTCATTAAATGTATTTATTTATTTTGCAGGGACAATGCACAGCTCATTAGCAGTACCAGAGTTAGCTATAAACTCATTTTCATCTGTAATCCTGGGGCAGGAAACAGAGGATAACATCTCTGTCAGAAGGGAAACCTAACACTAACAAACTCAAAAGCATTTCCATCTCCATTCTGTGGTCTAAACCTTGATGCATGCCGTGCAACACTCCCCTCTTATTTTGCCTCACAGGGATGACTATGAGCTCAGTCACATGCAACACAAGCACTAAATGAGTGAGACGAAACAGAGCTGAAATGAAGGTGCTCTCAGAAGCTACTCATTACAAGAAAACTTGAGACAACTTTCAGTTTCAACCAATACCAGTTCATTCAGGCTGGGCAAAATCTAATCCAAATAAACTTGTCATGAAACTGTAGAAATGAGGCCATATCTTGCTACTTTTCAACCAATGCCATAAGGAGCGAACTGGTGCTCAATGTTCTGCAATCATTCCTGCTGACAGTGGAGGATAAAGGTATAGAGCGCTCTGTACTTCTTCTTGTCCTAAGGCCATACTCTGTTCTTTATGGTTCTGTAAAACGTTATCAGTTTTATGGAAAGTGTGGTGATATGTAAGCATTGTAATGTGTGTCTGTGTGTTTGTGTGTGTGTGTGTGTGTGTGTGTGTGTGTGTGTGTGTGTGTGCATACATGCATATCTGTCTGTCTATGTTTCAACTGATTAGTCCGTTTTCAAGAGATAACGGGCAGGTGTATCTATAGAAATGTGTGTGCCTGTGTGGTTTTAGTGTACAATAGGTTTGTGCATGTGTTTAATAGAGACGTTATTCATTGCAACATTTACCTCTAAGTTTACAGGGAACTTCAGATCTTTAGCTCCAGTGGATACATTTGTGGAGTAATGGTTAATTAAGAATGGTTAATTTAGGAATATGCTCCATAGTATGTCTTGCTCTGGTGTTTTACAGACAGACAAACACACACAGTTCATACCTATATGTGTTTATCTGTCTGTACAAACACATACCTATTTCTGTGTTTGATCTTACACTGTAACACAGGTTACTTACACAAGTTTGTTGGGTTTCTGTAAATAACACACGTACAGAGTACGGTCTAGACCTGCTCTTTTATGAAAAGCGCTGGGAGATAACTGTTGTTGGGATTTGGCACTTTATAAATAAAATGTAATTGAATTGAACTGTACTTGGCCATTACTCTATGCATGCATAGATGTGTGTGCGTCAAAGGGTCACACAGGACATTTGACTGAGTGACAATCTTAGACAGTGAGTCAGACGACAGTAAGCGACTCCTATCTGGGCCACTGGGTTTGGGAGTCAAAAAAAAAAAATCAACTTCCATTTGGTTGTCATGGTGAGTCAGATCCAATTATGCAGCAAGCAGTGGAAAATGGTTTTGGAAAGAAAAAGAATTGCTGGAAAATGACAGAACTATTGAGATCTGATCCGTGAGGTATCAACATTAAACTTATTTAACTAGACGTATAAGCTGAGAACACATACTCATTAACAACAACAGTTTCTGTAGGGAGAGGGAACACTGCTTTATTGAGTATCAATACTATCATTTATTGTCTCTTTTGAAATCATTAATTTAAAAATCATTTTCTATTCAACTCAATGGAACTGAATTGTATACAAAGTCCCGAAGTCACCTCCTTTGTTTCACTAGCTTTGCTGACTTGATGCAGGCTCTCATTCAGTTTTTTCTTTATCTTTCTTAAAAAAAAAACGAAAAAAAAAAACATATCAACTACAGCTCTTGCTATTAGCAAAAGAAGCATAGAATAAATCTACAGGTGTCACGAAAATGCACATGAGCAGCAGCGTGGGTACTTGGGTCATCAAAACTTGGTCTTGTCAAAATCTACAATATCCACTAATGGTCTTTTCTGAAGATGTCTTCATTACTACTAGTAATATTAAGAGTTATCGTCCTTTTCTAGACGCATGAAGTACACTTCACTATAAACTGTAAAGACTCTGAACTTTTTAGTTATTTGTGTTCTAAAATTTGGATTAGGTTTACTTACTAAATACTTCTGGACTTCTGGATCATGAAGTTCTAGTTTCACATAGGCGCTGTATAGAAGTACTCAATACTTGGGTTCTTTTATAGTGGACAATATTTACATTTATTTTATAGATGCATACTGTAAAGTACGATCATTACCTTGATGCACTGCATTCAGGTTTTTACTGCTGCTCCCTATAATTTGCTGAATTGTGTATAAATAGATGCCATATATCTCGAGTAGGGGTATTGGCCCTGGTAGCAGTATTGTGTATGGTTGCCTAAGAGGACTAAACAAGATCGTCAATGGCCTCCGGAATCAACCTATTAATCCTTCCTCCCTCTCCTCCTCCTCAGCTCCACCCTATATTAGCAGCCCCGGGCACTACCCCCCCATTCCTGGCCTCTTTTTACCCGTCCACCTCCGATCCATTCCCGGGACATTTGAGGTCAGAACCTCTCTACAACACATCTATGCTGGACCATGTCACTGGAAACCAGTCCAGAACAAGGTCATTAAGTCCAGCAAAAGACCAGCATATCTTAATTGAGCTCAAACCAGCCAGCTAGGCGGCTCCGAATGGATCCACTTGACTTTGAATGGTCTGCCCTTATTTTCTCTTTTTTCTCTTTCCTATGTTCTGTCTGTCACTCTCTCTCTCTCTCGCGCATGCGCGCTTTCTCGCTCCCCCCCCCCCCCCCCCCCCCCCCCCCCCCGCCCAGTATTTATGTGTTGGTAGTTGCCGTGGAGACAAGACAAACAAACACTGTGGCCGTAGACAGGAAGTGCCGCAGAACCACAATGGCGTCACTGCGGCTCTGCACTCGCTTACCCTCTTTCTCTCTCTCTTTCTGCCCCTGCCAGCATGCATGCTATTATCCTTAGCAAGCTACATGGAGACCACACTGCTCTCGCTTTCTCTCTGTTCTCTCTCATTTCTCTCATTATTATTAGCATTGCTTTTTCAGCTGTGTGTCTCTCTCCCTCTTCAACTTTATACCACATTAGCTGGAAAATCTCTGTCTCATTGGTGGTGTCTGGAATGCCGGGTGTTAGTTGAAAGCTGTTAAGCTCCAACCGTTTTAAATGTTCAACCTGTCTGCAGGGCGTTCACTGTTGAAAAGCTTCTCCCCTGTTTCAAAACAGTGTCAAGAATGTGTGTGTGTGTGTCCTGAATGTTTTGGATTTTGTGAGAGGCCTGTGAGTTGATGGGTGATAAATGGCAGGGTTTGTTGGATTTATGGTTAATACATTATGTGTGAGGGAGTCAGATTATATCCAGTGAGTGAGTCAGCAAGTGAAGTGAAAGGCCAATATAATGAGGGCAGTGCCACAGAGAGAATAAAAGGAATGTGTGCGGTCTTATTGCAGACTCTTACATCAGACTGGCATTAGTGTACTGTGCACATCCCTCCTGTTCTCCCTCTGTCTTTTTTACACAACCCAGCTAAATTTACTCCTCTGGAAAAAAAACTTGAAAAGATACAGCCCTCTCTCTCCCACTCCACATGCTAAAAATATCCAGCCAAGACCACCTTAACAGCCCCCCTCCTCGCTCACTTTTCTTCTCTTTTCCCTCTTTCAATTTATTGCTGCCCCTTTTGCACTCAATGCCAGTTCATTATCGTACACGACTCTGTTGTGTGTTGTGAATCTGTTCTTTAGTTTTCTTCCTGTGTACTTTACCTTCCTTTTCCTATTTCTACCTTCTTCCTCTATCCCTCCCCCGATAGCGCATCTTCTTTCAATCCGTCAAGGCTGCTTGGCATTTCTGTTGAGATAGACTGTCAGCCAGCCATCCCTCCATCCATCTCTCCATCCATTCTTCCATCAAAGCAGCCACTCAGACTTCCAGCCAACTAGTCTGTGGACCAACCAGCTGCCCACCCAACTGGCCAGATGATGAGCGGTCCAGCTATCGGGTTCTGGTGGGTGGTGGAACCCGGTGAACAGATGAGTTCTCTGGACACACAAACATAGAAGAAACAGAGGTGGATTTTCTTGAGGTCAGCTCATAGCATGGGAGAGAGTGAGAGGGCAAATCAAGGTACAGAGATGGATTTTGGCTTCCACCCATGCTGCATCAATAAAAAAAAATATTCCACATACATACAAGAAAAAGGTAAGCCAGGAAACAAGAAAGAACGTAAAAATAAAATATACAGTGATGCAAAAATAGCATCAACCCTTTCTGTAAGAAATAGGATAACCATTGAAACAACAATGGCAGTTGTGAATTGAATGCTGGTAGCAATGTTGTCAATGGTATTGTGACTATAAAAAGAGGATTATGAAAAAAAGTGAACCATCAGGACAAATTATAGAGAATGTAGTGAAGATGTGCAACTGGCAAATGTATGTAAGTGTATTTTTCAGTTTAAGGAAGTGATTAAAAGCAGCTTACTCTACATGTATGACCGTCATTTTCTATGTTTGTTTTTGGTGGTCAACGAGAGAGGAAGCCTATCTGTGACCATATGGTGTTTCTGTTCCTCCGTTCAACCGCTGACATCATCTGGAGTGACACACGGCCGGGTGACTTCCTCCGTGTCATTAATCACTTGCGTGTTAACAGGCGCACACACTCTCCCCAATCCTGTACCCTTTACAGCTCCACACCACATTCCGCCCTCCCTCGTTAGCTTTCCTGCTCCAACATCAGCCTCCAACACTCTTTCCCAGCTGATTTCCCCACTTAGCAGTGCCCTTTGACCCTCGTCCTTCTCCCCATTAAACCTCCAACCTCCATGCCATGTTTTCTCCACCTGCTGCTCACCTGCGACTGTGAGAGAGGGATAAAACCAGACGAGGGAGGATCTGTCTTTAAACATTCCTGAAAAAAAAAAAAAAACTTTTTATCGAGAAAGACATCTTGTTTTTAACTTCAGCTTTGTTCAAAGTGTGTACTTTGGCTTTCCTGCACTTGTGTTGTGAAACTCCAAAAAAAAGTGAAACAACCCACAGCCGTTGGTGGACAGGTTATACTTCTAATGTGTTATCTCTACACGGAGATAAACCTGACAAGAAGGATGGTCAACACTGGCCTCTGATTGGCTGTTTTGAGCTGAACTTTTGAACGTTGGGAAGAGAGAGAGAGAGAGAGAGAGAGAAAGAGAGAGAGAGAGAGAGAGAGAGAGAGAGAGAGAGAGAGAGAGAGAGAGAGAGAGAGAGAGAGAAAGTAGGGGAAAGTTGCACAAAAAGAAAATGAGATGAGATTTTAGATGAGTTTATATGGGTAAACTTGAGATATTGGTTATTATGTACAGTGGATATAAAAAGTCCACACACCCCTGTCAAAATGCCACTTTTAATGTGACCAATAATATGAACAATTCAATTGAAAAACAAACTGAAATCTTTGAGGTTGAAAAAAAAAAAGAAAAACCTTACAATAACCTGATTGCATAAGCAATGTGCACAAGCTCTTATAACTGGGGATGTGGCTGTGTTCATAGTTAAACAATCACATTCAAACTCATGTTAAATAGAAGTCATTGTACACCTGCCATCGTTTGAAGTGACTCTGATTAATCACAAATTAAGTTCAGCTGTTCCAGTAGTATTTTCCTGACATTTTCTTAGTTGCATCTCAGAGCGCTAAGAGTTTCCAAACCATCAGAGGGATCTCATTGTTGAAAGATATCAGTCAGGAGAAGGGTACAAAAGAATTTCCAAAGCATTAAATATACCATGGAACACAGTGAAGATAGTCGTCATCAAGTGGAGAAAATATGGCACAATAGAGACATTACCAAGAACTGGACGTCCCTCCAAAATTGATGAAATGACGAGAAAAAAACTGCACAGGGAGGCTTCCAAGAGGAATACAGCAACATTAAAGGAGCTGCAGGAATATATGTCAAGTACTGACTGTGTGCTACATGTGACAACAATCTCCCGTCTTCTTCATATGAATGGGCTTTGGGGCAGGGTGGCAAGACGGATGCCTTTTCTTACAAAGAAAAACATCCAAAAACATCAAACGTCTGGCTGAAGTTTGCAAAAACAATCATCAAGTCTCCCAAAAGCATGTGATTGTTATAGGTCCCATTAAAGGTGGTAAAAGTTCTGACATGATTTATCTTTGTCTAAACACAAAAACCTGCCATTTTAACAGAGGTGTGTAGACTTTTTTATCCACTGTATATTACTGCACACTTTTATTATTACTTAATCCAGTGTTGGCAAACAATCCTCCAACTAAATTTGGTCATTAACAGTTTTAGTACAAAAGATTTGGCCATATGCTGTATCATGGCAATAAATCTTACTGATGAATTGGACAAGAACAAGATGGAAAGAGAGAGAGAGAGAGAGAGAGAGAGAGAGAGAGAGAGAGAGAGAGAGAGAGAGAGAGAGAGAGAGTCACAGACACTGAGTGGAAGTTAGTATTCAGCTTTGTGAAGTGGAGTGGTGAGAACTTGCAGTACATTAACTTTTATTAAAAACACAGATACATCGTCTGTGCAGGGGTCTATTTTCTGCTACTCTGTCACGGTCAACAGTAGCCAAAACACACATTAAGTGTGGGATGAGCCATGGTCTAAAACTGTGTGTAAATCACAGCCTACACACACAGAAATCTGCAAACTCCTTACTGTAAATAAAGTTAGTCCTCTCCACCACCTAAAGGACTCCTCTACTGAAACAACAGGTCGTGGGAAAATAAACCCATCAGTCAGAGGGGACGGAGATGACGAACACAAGAATCATCAAACTTATTTTCAAAATGCAAAAACATTACGTGACCAGTTCTGTAGTAAAAAAAACAACCTCTTAGGTTTGGTAAACTGGTTACGTTTTCCAGTTTGTCACCCAAAAAAAGATTTACAAAATCCATTAAATGAAAAGTATGTTGTGCAAAACCAGGTGGCCTTCCTAAATGTGTAGGCGTCAGACAATAAATGGGTGGTTTAGCATGTTAAGCCAAGGTGTGCACAAACTGGGTGTGTCTGTGTGTGTTTCCGCTACCCCCACCCATGTGAAGGGTGTTCTTTAGAAAGGGTATGTGCCCGCACTCGTGCCCTTGGTACTTATAGGCTTTCCTCCATTTTGGCGCATGCACCCTCCCATCCCAGCTTTCTGTCTTTGCTCCTTTCATCTTGCTTACTTTTCTTTTTCTTTTTCTTTCTGTATTTCTAGATTTTTTTTGAGTAAGCATAAATCCTCCAACTCATTCTCTTGTTATTTATTTTTTTATGCCCTCTCTGCACTCTCCCTCTCTGTGTATATTGGTGTAGCTGTCCTTATTTGGCTTCTCTTCGAGTGAGTAGGAGTGTGAGCATAAATGTGACTGTGTGTGTGTGTTTCCTCCTGACTGTGAGTCACTGCTTGTCTGACTCACGAGCGCTAACAAAAACACACGGTTGCCATGGGGATACACTGACCCCCCCTCCTTCCTTTCCCGTCTCTCTCTGTCTCTCCCTCCTTGCAAATCTCTGGTTTTTCTCTCCTTGCCGGCACTGCAGCATCCTAGGCAGCCCTTTTGACTGTTACATGTGTGGCACTCTAACTTGGGTGGGATGGTGGTGGTAAGGTGGGAAAAACAGAACAAGTAAAGGTGACAACTGGTGTAAAAAGAACATATATAAATATATATTTATATATACAT
>NC_048421.1:7300398-7309988 GCF_013103735.1 Etheostoma cragini | reverse complement strand
ACAATCATCTATCATCATTAGTGACTAGAAATGCCTGTATTGGAGACAGTATGCAGAAAGTGCCCACCTGAAGTTCTATTCTCTGCTTCTGTTCTCTTGCTTTTACTGCTCTAAAATTGCAGACTGCTTTGAACTGGGCCTGTCCTTTGATGTGCTAGCGTCACTATTCGACCTTGCCATAACCTCCAGGGAGCCGAGAATGTGCCCATGTGTGCCATTACATTTGAACAAAAGTCAGGTAGGGCACTGGGTGTACCCAAAGCCTCACGCTACTAGGGTATGGCTGACTTCCTGCCTGATTAATGTTGGTGGTTCGCCACCTAGTGGATATAATGTATGTTACACATAATTTATTCTATACTTAGCCATTTTTGCATTATAGAGTCATAATGGCAGTTAGGATTCTGGTCAATGTGAACCCCTGTATACGATAACTCTGACTGATCATGGACATGTCTAGTTGTTCCCAGTTCCACCAAAGAGACATTTTCCCTCTGAACTCACACTAATTTATATAGGCCTATGACTGTAAGAGACCCAAAGTGGTCAATTTACCCAATATTTCCCAAATATAGCTAAGTTTAGAGAAAAGTACAAAACAAAAATAAAAAAATGTGTAGCAGAACATACATTAGTCTTTTTTTCGACCTAATTATTATGAGTTGTGAACCACTGGTCTAACTGTCAAACTGCCATGGGTGAAAGTAAGCTGTATAGCTGCAGCAGAGAAGAAGCTGCTGGTGTGTCTTCAGCTGCAGAGGGCTGAGCTCCAGAGGAGCGTAAGGAACGTTTGTGTGAGGCCTTTCTCCTGTTACAATTTTATTAAATTAATTATAGTAATTTTGACATCAGGGCTCATGTTGTTGCTGTTGCATGTCATAACCCCCCTCCACCCTGGAAATCCAGAGTTCTTGTACTCGCTGAGCACAATTTTAATTTGCTCAGCGAGTTACTCTGACATCGAGTAATTCTGCTCATTAACTATACCCTTGTAGACGAGCTGCACCAATCACATCAGCGTATTTTATATAGGCGGGCCAGAGGCGAGCTGAATAGATGACGACAGTTTAATCTACAAGTTAGCTCCGCTTGTAGCTAAGCGTGTGGGTCTTTGGATACCTCCCCCCCGTGTGTTAGTTGAGATTGGTCGTAATGTTATCCAATTGCATGCCGTGAGATTTTCAAATGCACGCTTGGTGACTCCCGTTCCTTACTCAATGTCAGACCCTTCATTTTTAGATTTGGGCCTGGATTTACCCCCCACCAAATATATGCACCTCCTCAACCAGCTAGAACAGTAAAAATGCTGCTTATACTGCATGCATTTAAAAAAAATCAAATACTCTACCTCTTTAATAAATTAGTAATGGGTCAATTTTCCCGTCCAACCAGTAAAATTAAATTTTAAACTTACTTAAATACATTCTGCTGATAAAACTTTACTTAGTTAGGATTTAAACTTTTAAATGAAGGACTTTTACTTGTAATATAGTATTTTTACACTATTCTATCAGCACGTTTACTTAATTAAAACATTTGAGCACTTCGTCCACCACTGTCTTTCTAAGACTAACCACACACATACTGGATGAACATGCAGACAAAAAATAGTTTTGCGCACACACGCAAGCATACACAAGTGCTTGTCCTATACACGTTTGACCTCTGTTTAACCTTTGCATGGCCTGCAAGCCCACAGCCGCTGGCTGGTGGTGAATTTTGAGAACAGTCTGAAACTGAAACTGTGCACTGGCATGATCCTCAGGAAGAAAGACAGAGGGATAGCGGGGGCTGAGATAAAGAAAGGAAACAGGTCAAAATTACAGAGAGAGGTATGTGAGAGAATGAGATTGTTTCAGTCATACAAAGAAGTTCAACACAAAGTACGAGCTTGTGAAGCAAATGAAATGAGTGAAAAAAATGCTGATTAGAATTTGAGAGACAGGACAGACTAGAGAAGGCATGAGAGATGGTGACAACAATTTAATATGTTCAAAAACGTCATTGTCACACTTAAAAAAATGCAACCTGAAATATATGCTGTATGCTTTTACTGTATATACATTAGACATGGTAACAGAGTTTTGTGACTGTCAGAACATACAGAATGAGTCCTACTGCACACAGACTGAAGAATCAAGACACTATTGTTAGTGTAGGCTTTGTGAGGGTGTGAATGGGTGCAAAGAAAGACAAGATGTCCACATAGATTACTCAACTCGCAGTCCCACTTGTTGTTATACATTGTATCAACACTGCTTGGAATGCGGCATGTATACCTTCTAAACACACACACACATGCACGCATGCACAAGCACACGCACACACACACATTGTGTGTATGACAGCTGTTCCTGTGTGTGTGTAATAATCCTCAATAAGCTCCATGGCTCCCACAGTCTCTGTCACTAGATCCTCCAGAGCATCTCTGACCTCACTATGTAGCCTCTCCAACACTCCCTCTGCCCCACGACCTGCTCCCACTCAACTACAACTGCTCATGTTGTAGCTGCTTACATCTCTTCAATCCAACATATCTGCTTCTGGTCGTTGCACCTTTGAGCCTTAATTCCCCTTTCTTGCCGGGCCCTTATTTAATTAAAGAGACAGTTTGACATTTTTGGAAAAAATACTCTTGTTTGCTTGTTGGTTGAAAGTTAGAGAAGTAGATTTATACCACTCTTGTGTCTCTACGGTAAATATGAAGCTAGGGTGATTACCCAGTTTGCTTAGCATAGCATAGAGACTTCAAACAAGGGGAAACTTCAAGCCGGGAACCTCAAAAGCTCACGTTATATCTCGTTTGGTTAATCAGTACAAAAAACAAAATGTAAAAATAAATAATTTGCAGTTTTGCGCCGGAATGTTTCTTTGCATTGAGCTGTTGCCAGGCAACCAGCAACTCCAGGAAGTTACTACTTCTAACTGAGAAATACTCTGACACTACACCAATAAAAAAGCCAGCATAAAGATCTACTTTGTTTAGACATTTACCTATCTGTGTTGTAAGCTTGCCCTCTGCTGTACACATCAAGCCTCCTCCAATGATAAACTAAATCATCATGCCATTTGAACCTGAGAAAACTTTCCTTTCTTCTACATTCCAGTTTCCATTGTTGTCCATTTAAGTTACTGGTGCTTCCCTTTGTTATGCTCATGTGCACTGGAGCACTTTGGGAAAAGAGGTTAGTGGTGATACATTATTAAAATGAGTGCTAAATGACAAGTAACAGGAATTATGTTTTGGGCTGATTTGATAATCAGTTAATAAACTGTATGTAAATATACAAGTATGAGATGTTACACTCAACCAGTATACACAGCCATCCTTTTCTTTGTCAGTTATGAAACATCTGCATAGGCTGGAGGTGGAGTTTCAGCTCTTTCACAGTGATCTTCTGCTAACTTTGGGCTTCCCCTGAGCCCAAAACTCCCACTATGTCCATAATCATTTTTGTTACAATGTCCATATGGCTCTTTCAAATGCAGTCCATGATAATGAGATACTGTTTTCTTTTTATAGTTGTTTATATAATTTTTTTTTAAATATAAAAATAACGGTCTGTCCTTCATTTGTCTGAAACAAGTCCCTAGGAGTGGGGAGAATGGGAGGATGTAAGTGACAGGTAAATTTGTAAAAACTTGTTTGCAACACTCCCACCTGACAGAAGAACATGTACGAAATGTTTAAAGATGCTATTTCTCTCTGAACAGTATGATTTTAAGTATACACAGTTTTTTGCAGTCAGCACTTTCTTCATGTATTACTTTGAACAGGGAAAAGAAGCTCGTAAAGGGTCTCTGAAGTGGCTTAAAAAGTGAAATCCATAGCACATTTCTTTTCTTTTGTCACATTTAACTCCAGGAAGAAAATATCTTATGTTGTATGATGAATCTTGATTCTTTCTCTTCCCACACAGAGCTCATATCTCTGTCCTTTGGTTGATTGTAGTGTCTTTGAAGGCGCATATCTCAGAAGTTGCTGAACAGCTCATACTTTTTCATCCAGTCCATTTGTGGCGCCCTCTTCTTTTCTTTGGCATGGACCTTCATCTTTTCTTCTGCTGCCGTGGCGCTCAGGCCCATCTCAGCGAACGGGTCCATCAGCCGGCCGCCCTCATCGTCCGCCAGCTAGACGGGAGATATCAAAGACGGAAAGACAGACAGACGACTTCAGGGCACTGACCTTCATGTGAAGACCAAAGATCAAACGCAGCACCATACACAAATGCTTACAATCACCTGTGTGCTGTTGCCCCGGCTACTGAGGTCAGAGTGCGTGGACCTGATGGACTGTGTGGTGGAGCTGCCGTTGATCTGAGGATTGTGGGAGCCGTTGGAAATGGATGGACCATCATAGTCTGTGGAAACAAACAAACAAGCCCACAGATTGTTGTTTTACACTGGTGTAGTTTTAATAATCTTTTCTTTCATTTAACAAATGAAAGTCTTAAGGCTTTGTTGTACTTTATGGTTTTCATAAGTGGAGAACAACACTTTCCTCTAATTTAGTGGTCAAGACTTATTCTTTCATGTTTTGTTAAAAACACATTTGCTACTAAATCACATTAGTTGTTTGTATTAATCAACTTAAGTATGCAGTGCACAGATCTTATTAAGCAGAGATAACTCAGGATGTTAAAGGTGCACTATGAGTTCCTGCATGGTTCAGTGCGATTTCATTTTTGTTTCAATTTGTAGGCATCTCTGCTTGATCCGCTAGCTGCCTGCCCCCTGTGAAAAAGCCCGGTGTCGGGAGACAACACAGTAAATGTCAAACAAACACTAAGGGCACAGCCTGTGGGGGTGCTGATGTGGTCTGGGAATTGAAAAAGTGTATAATATAATTTGCACAGTTTGGAAATCAGAAACTGAATGTTGCATGATGCATTCTAATCATGCAACAGGATACATTGCATTAATTCAATGTATTGACTCCCTTTCTGTTTTTATGAAGAAATGTATTGAAAACATTATTCCAAAAATTATACTGATGTCAAGGATAAAACAATATTTATGTGAACAATTTAATGCTTAAGTAGTGATAAGTAGCCTAATGTATTATATTTTTAATGTTTCTTTGAATATTTAATTTACAGCTATAGTGCGTAGTTTCTGTCTCCCCCATGAGGAATTCTAAGTAATGACAACAACACTGTTGGTGTGTCCACAGCCTTCCGTGATCGCGCACGAGCCCCCACCCCTCCTCCTTACAGTTGCTAGTATGTAACAAAATAAATAAATAAATATAAATAGACAGAGCTTTGTGGATCTGATAGTCTCATTTAGCTTTGTAGCAACTTATTTGGCTATGGCTTGAAGGTAACGGATGTTCATTAACATGAAAACATTACGCGCTGTAGCTTTAACATGCTCATTTTAGACAAAATGACTCCATAAAAAAATAATGTATGTTTACTAATGCTTTTTAGTAATGACTACTTATTTAAACTTCATTTAAATTTCTAGCAAAGTCAACTAATTCGGGACAACAGTGCAGTAGGTGTAAAATCATTTTTTTTATGCTTTACTTTACAGGTCTGTAATTTCTTAATCATTTCCTAGAAGTTTCCCAAAAGGACTATATCATTTGCTCCTAATTATAGGAAAAATGGAGACAGTGTTTTGTGAAACCTCTAATATTTTAATCAGTGCACAGCAGGTCAGCTGGACACATAGGAGAATAAAGCTTCCAGAAAAAGAAATGAATGATGAATAAAGTGGTTTTATTATTCTTTTCAAGAAACTTTCTAAAGAAATTATGGACCTCATGTTACTCAGGTAACTGCTATCACTTTATATTATGACATAACAACAACTTACTTGTTTCATCCTTAAAGTTAATGTTTTACATGACACAGTGTTTAGTTATAGTCCTACCTCTGAGATGGCTGACTGTGGGGACAACTCCCATCGTCTTGAAGTGTTCGTCTGTGTCTGGGTCCACCACCAACAGCCAAGTCTCATCTCCCCCTTTCTTTATGAAGGCCACCACCTCGGCATGCCGCATGCCCTCGACGTTCACACCATTTACCTAGAAAACACAGAGACAAAAAGAAAGGAGTTTTTGGCAGGAAGGCTGGATATATTTTATGGTTTTGTAAGTTGGCTGTTATACTGTAGCTCTTACACTACACGGATGTTCAGACAATACCAGCTTGTACTCATAGTATGTGGTCAGATAGCAATTTCTGTCTCATTTTTAGGACATCCAACTTTGATAAAAGTTCATAATTTTGTAGTTAAGCGTGTGGCTAGCATTATCATCAGCTCCTTTGTTTTGACTCAAATTGTACCGAATTGAATTCAATCATATCACATCCCAAAAATGCTGAATATACCAAAACATGTTGGCATGGTTGACCAGAACCGATCTACATTACTTCCAGCAAAGGTCCCAGTCAATTGGGATTTATGCTTAGGGGTTATAAAAAAGTTTTTCCCAACATAAATCTTTCCAATCTCTCATCCAGTAGGTGGAGCCCTGGGACAACATACTGATTATGCAATGTTTAAAAATGACAATCAGAGGGCTTCCACCTCTCCACATAATTACTTACTCAAACTTTTGTTATGAATTATAAATTCTTGCAATAGCAGTTTAGGAAAGCATTCAGGACAGCTGTACCTGTTATGATTAACCACAACAAACAATCACCTTTTGTTAATACTTTCTCTAAAGGGTTACAACCATCAGGAAACTTGAGCACTAGAAATGGCCTAAAAGAGGGCATTTTTTTCTGCTTATCTAGATGCTGCATGCATTTGGAGGCCTGCTTTTTCTAGAACTTGGCTCCTCTGAAGCAGGTAGCTTTGCACCAGGCCAAGTTAGTGTTGGTACACAATCAATTATGGATGGCTCTCCTGGGCTTCGGCTTTAGTGTTGGTTTCAGGTGTCCAAGTCCTGAGAGGGAATTTGTTTAAAATTCACTGCCTATGACAAGAAAGGGATGTGGTAAAGCAGAGAAAGGGAAACTTAAAATTTGTTTTGTGGGTGAAGACAATGGGGTAAAATGAATGTAGAAAATGGAACTGTATGCAAATATATGTAATGAGACAGACTTTATGGGTCTTTTGGGGAAGAAAGGAATGGGGAAACAAGATTGTAAGAGTGGAAGGAAGACACCACAAAGAAATAGTTGTATCAACAGATGGAAAATGTGAACAGCTCCTATCCTCTTTTTCATATAAAAAAAAGTATCCTCTCTTCCCAGGACTCATGGCAGACGGAAAAGGCAGACACACACAAAACATACATCACCAGTCAGCCATGAACACAGACAGACAGTTTGATCCAGAGAGAACAAGCATCTTTGTATTCGGCCAACAACAGGTGTTGTGTCATGTTTCACAGCCCTTCATTAACAGTCCATCCTACACAAAACAATGCACTCTGCTATCTGTCCACTGTGCTAATTAATACATGCTGTATGAACAGTACAGAAGCTTATTTCTCATGGGACTATTCCTCTGGGAACCTCTTGATAATAGTGTGTGTGTGTGTGTCTCTTATCAGTCACAAGTCATGGATAGTCCAACCACCAACCATGTTAACTGGCACATGTTTAATGTGGTTTGTGTGTGTATGTATGTTTGTAAGAGCAGGTACAGACTAACCTGGGGTTGATAAAAACAATTTCAAATTTATCGGCGCATATGTGTTTCTGAAGCATGTGTGACTTTTAACTCTTTGCTCTCCAGTTTACTTTTGCAAAGAGAGACAAAATTGAATGAGCCCCGTTTTCACAGTGACCGTAAAGCACATTAAGGGAGTTTATGTAGATGTTGACAGGATTTTCACACTGTTAAAACTCCAGGAAATAGTTACACAAGCTGTAATAAATATGTACTACATGATTCAGCAACTGCACTGCCCATTTGTGGCCTCAAATTAATTCAGAGACTCCTTTGGAAGATCAATTAGTGACAATGTTGCCACAACAGCTGTCATGTTTTTCTTTCCGGTGATTTGAGTACTTTTCATTCTGTGCAGAAATATTCAATGGTAATTTTGTTCATTGTCAATGCCCCAAAATTAAATGCCAGTTGATTCCTACCTGACCACAGTTGAATAACAATCAACTGAGTGTCTGTATAAAGCAGTTCAACCATGTTCACCAAATCTGGTCTGTTCTACTAGATTGCGATGTGTGTCTACATCTAAGTATGTTGGTTATATTTTATGCATTTGTATTTGATACAAAAACAGATATTCTTTGGAGCTAATGTCATGTGTTATTGTCAAGTGGTGCACATGTAATTTGTGAATGTACTCAATTGGCTGCTAAAAATATTTAAAAAAAAGAAGAAAAAAAACAGAGTTTACAGCTATGCCACCAACTCTGTGAGCTGTACTCAGACACAGGGGTGCAAATGTTAATGTCAAAATGCTAGTGTGACAATGACAAGGCTAACATGCTGTTGTGCAAATTGTGAAACTCCAAGAGGTAAAAACAATGTCTGCACAAGATATTGTACTGGATAATTACATAAGAAATGTGCCATGCTGGTATGGGGGATCAGCAAAGTCTTTAGGATTACAGACCTTCATGGCAATCCCTCCAATAGTTGTTGAGATATATCAATCGCAACAAAGTGGTGGACAGGCTGACATTGTTAACCATTCTGGTAGCATGGTTTAAAACAAAATTTGCAGGTTGGCTATGTGAAGAAACAAATATAATGAGTCCTGTGTGAGATAGTCTTGCATTGCCAGACCTTCCTCCACAGCGCCGCGTAGGAGGGTCTGGCTAGTCCACATACCAATCCGGGATGGGAGAAAAACATGCTTTGGTTTCTCGGCATTTCTTTAAACCAAACACAATCGTCATAGGTGGCGCTAAGCACAGGGTGGACCCGCTCAGGAAGGAACTTCTTTTGGTGGAACATTTTAAAAGTTGTTTTAGTTGTGCAACAGAATACTCAGAATGAACAGAGAGTCTAGCTTGCTGTCTAGATTTACCATGCAGAGATCTGAGGAGCAGTTAACCATAGTCCTCATAAATTGACCGGAGTCTTAAATTATAACACAAAGAAAGTGGAAGATAACGGGACATCTTAAAAACTGACATCCAAAAAGAGTGACAATCCCAGAAGTGGAACGTTGTGGATAAAGACTAAGTATTAGACAGAAACGTAGGATTTAATGTGTGTGTGTTTGTTGTGTGCGTGAGAGACATGAACTGATCCTCATCCATGTGTCAAAGCACTGTGGAGCTGATTTTTGGGCAGCCATGAATTTAAACCCAAGTGTGCTTGTTCTTTGACGTCACCCTCAAGTGGGTGAGAGGTCCAGAGAATGCACTGTTGTGCGCAGGCAAAGCAGAGAGAATGATGAGACATTTACTGGTGTCACCTCTTCTGCCAAAGATCGGCAGAAAGCTGAGCTTTCATCATAGCCTTTGCAACGCTAGCTGCTGCTGATACACCTCCAGTGTAATGGGGCGTGGTGAAAGAGAAAGATAGCGAGAAAGGGAGATCTGTCATGGTTGTTCGCCTCTCTAACAGGCTGCTGACAGATAACACGAGTGCTGTCTTGACGCATGGCCAGAGACGGTTACAATTATCAGCGAGTGAACACACACACACAC
>NC_048421.1:7275728-7300388 GCF_013103735.1 Etheostoma cragini | reverse complement strand
ACACACACACACACGCACGCACGCACACACGCACACACACACACACACACACACACACACACACACACACACACAAACACACACACGCACACACACACGCACACACCACCAAATCAAATTTTTACTAGAACAGTTAATTTTTTATTATCTTACACTTAATAAAGTTATTTTTTAAAGCGTTACTCTAGCCAAAATGCAACCTATGGTCTTTTTGCTAATGTACCTGAGTCAAACATTTGTTCAAAAAGCATAATTAGGATGGAAACAACACTTTTAAGATTGACCATATTTTCATTTTCAGTCAAATGGCCTTATTCAAATGGCCACAAAGAAGGCTCAACACAACATGAAACTTTACTCGTATCTGGTGATACTCCTAAGTATCATCAGGGGCTCTTCACATGAACTAAACATGCATCATGTATATAAAGCTCCTTTAATTAAAATACATTTGGTCTGATGCTGTCTTTAGTACCTTCCAAATTCATTTTTGTGTGTGCATGTAAGTGCGATTTTTTATGTGTCCATGGAGAGATAAAGGGAGGTGGCGGACTGTTGCTGTCCTCAGTGACCTGCTACAGGATGTTCCCACACACTCTCATCAGTTGTCTAATGTTCCAGTGGAGCATCAGTACACCGGCATGTGTAATCAGCATTCTGCCTTTTTACAGACTTTAAAGGTCCCATGGCATGAAAATGTCCCTTTATGAGGTTTTTAAACATTAATATGAATTCCCCCAGCCTGCCTATGGTTCCCCCAGTAGCTAGAAATGGAGATAGGTATAAACCGAGTCCTAGCTATCCTGCTCTGCCTTTGAGAAAATGAAAGCTCAGATGGGTTGATTGAGAATCTTGCCCCTTATGAGGTCATAATGGGCAGATACATGAACATTTCATCATCTATGTAATTAATTTTATCCCATCTCTAGAAACAGCTATCACTTTCATAGCTGTATGTTAAATATGTAGTAGTATGTAGTATAAAGACTGGAAACAAGGGGAAACAACTAGCCTGGCTCCACCGGTATGTGTCACATTTCTTGGCACAAATCCCTGCCGCCTTGTAAAACAGCTAATTGTTGTTTTTACACTGAGTACCTTATATTACCTTTGGGCAGAGCCAGGCTAACTGTTTCCCTTTTTTATATCTTTGTGCTATGCTAAGCTAACAGGTTACTGATTTTTTCAAAATGTACTCACTTAATTTAGCTTTTGTGTCAACTGCTGACATGTTGCTGTCAAGCAACATTCAAGCATGCTGATTTTTAGCAAATTTGTCATGAACTGCTATCAAATGGAACCAATTGCTGACTGGAAAGTAAAAAATGATCCAAAAACTAAACAATGTTACTTTACATTTTGAGAGCTCCTAATGGAACTCTGTTTAACCTCACTATCAGACCCTACGCAGGTCCTGTTTGGCCTGATCTGCAGCCTGGTCTAGATCCTGATGTACAACCAATGAGGGCAAAGGTCATGGGAATGAATGGTAATAATGTGTGTGTACACTCAGATGAAAAACTGCTCATAATGAAAATTATGTTATAACACATTATTAGTATAATGTTTATGTTTAGCTTTGTCGTTGTTCTTAGCTGTACTTTGAGAGCAACAAAAAGCCAGAGTCAATTCCCCGTATGTGTTTAAACTTGGCCATTACAGCGGATTCTGTTTCTACTGCCAGCATTGTTTTTTAACCTGGGCAAAGCTGACTGAACACCCATGTCAACCATTGCCTCTTCTAGACTTCTAAGAGATGGAATAATGACCCTTTAACTTTTGTGGGACTGCCACTTAAATGTATGTGTTTGTGTTTAAGACTGAAACTTTGTGAAGTAAACTCTTTTTCTTCCTGCATGCATTGTCACTCTCAGCTTCGTTTTCCCCCTCTCTTATTTAACACAAACGTCTGCCTCTATATCTCTCTATGTTTTATGTCTCTCCCTCTGTCAGTCCATGCAATCAGACTAATTTATAATCAACTTTCTTCTTCTTTATCACTGGCCACTTCCCTCTTTCTCCTGGCTGACACACAGTGAAGATAGATTCCAGGCTTTATGTCTTGTTATCTTTAGAAACAGGAGCCGGACAACAGACAAAAGTGTGACCTCTGCCATTTTAATTACAGTTGTGACAGTATGTGTACATGGGGTCACATCTGTATTCGATCCTGTCTGGGGGAACGCATGAACTGTTCAAACTTTTCTGTAGGTTTTGACTATAGTTTTCAGACTCTCCTCATTGCGAGATTAACGTTCTTTTTTGGCATAGCAAACATAGTTTTTTACACATGCTGTTGCAACAACTAGTAACGTTTGAAAAACTACAACACCACACCGCATCTAGCTAGACTAGAAATAACACAACAGGCAAGCCGCACACACTGGTTGGGGCTTGCGAGTCGGCCAAAGAGTAATAACCTGTTTTGAGTGGATTGCGAGTGAGAGATGCCAAAATGGATTCCATAAAGATTCTGAATGGAAAGTTTACTTTAAAAAAATGCCACATGGTTCCATTGACAAGACTAAAGTGATCTGTGTGTTTTTTTGTTGTGAACTGAGCTACTATAGCAGCACGTTCAGTCTGAAATACCACTTGATGGCCAAGCACACAGCTGATGCCATATCTCCGCCCCCTTATCAAAGTATTTGTTTCACCCTCTTAGTGATGGACAGTGTTATATTGTGTGAGAGATTATTTGTTCCAGGTGTGAATGACTGCTGCAGGTGAGAATGTTACGTGTGAAATAGAACACTACAGTAGGCTATGTGCCAATGTTGTTTTCAATAAAAACAACATTTGCACAAAGCAAGCCAATCCACACTTCCATGTCAATAACAGCATTAAAAATAAGAAAAAAAAATGGGACTAAAAGAAATCAAGGGACATTTGGAATAGATAAAAATGCGATTAATTATTGCGATTAATTGCGATTTAACTATGACATTAATGCGATTGATCGCGATTAAATATTGTATGACAGCACTAGTTTATATGAAAAGACATCTGTGGACTTCTAATGATGTTCGGAGCAGTAAACAGCTTCTTTACCTGCACTGGTGGTGCAGAAGGTTGGTGGTTGGTGTGTCATGAAGTTAAGGTCATTCAAGCGTACATGTAGATTTATTTAAAGATAATGGATTGGATGGTTGTGTGGAAATGTGGGCACATGTGCAATATCAGGAGTGTAGGCACACAGCAACATGCATATACAGTTCAAACCCACCTAGAAAAAGATAGAGAAAAAAGATAGAGGTAAACCATGATTATCCAAAGTGGCAACATGAAAGGCTCCAAAAGGTTTCTCAAGGGATTTTCTCACACCCAGTCAATCATATTATTCTCTGACATGTACCAGACTAACCCAAACTCATTTATCAATTTACACCTCATTAGCGTGAGCACATTTTTTTATGATCTCCTCACTCCACTCTCTACTGTGCCAAGTGCACCTATGCATGAAAACACTCGCTCACTCACCTTGGCTGTGCTTGACGTTCTACATTCAAATTCTTTCCATTCCATCAAGTTCCCATCACCCCGTTGACTTCTTATTGTGCTCACACTTCCAACAGCTACACCACCCAGTCTCATAAACATTTGTATTTATATCTGTATTTGTATTTCCAGAAGAAGGTGTTAGAAATCCTGTAGATTGCTTAGTTGTGTGTTAAATGTTTTTTTTAATGCCATCTAAGGTGAGCAATAACCCAATTTTGATACCGTCAAACCCCCTCATTATTTTACCGCAGTATACAGTTTTACTGTGACTAATTGAAAATGATGACGTAAGGCTCAGATGGCATCACCAAACTGTTGGCTTGTGCCTACACTGTTCACAAACTGAATACCAAACACTAATATTGAAACACCTCTCCCTTCTCATTACGCCGGAACCCAAAATGCTGCCAAACTGCAGAAGTCGTTTTCTTCTTCGAGACCAGGTCACTCGGTGCGTAACTTGCTATCTTTCCATCTCTCTTTCTTTCTCCTCCCCACTGTCACGTGATGACAACCACACATAAGAATTTTTAGGCATTAAATAAATTATACTTAATATTTAATCCTTGTCTCCTATATAAGTGCATTGCATTTTTTTAATGACGGTATTGAAACTGATACCGTTGCTATTTTTTAAGACCCAGCGCTATACTGTATTACCATATTAATGCCCAACTCTATTTCCATCTATATTAAATGAGAAGATGTAAAAGGTGCATTAAGTTGCAAGAAATCCAAATAAAAAATAAAGCTGGACTGAAGTGCTTGTGAAATTTAAATGAAAAAGCTATTGACAAAATCTAAAAAGCTACCTCCCCAATTTTGCATCCACTCTTGAGATGGCTTGTGAATTAAGGGACGAATATTACTTCAAAAATTCAGAATTTTTTTTCATCTAATCAAAGGGCCTAATCTGTGTATATCTGAAAAACCTTTGTTTGTTTACATTGGATTGCATTTTATTTTCATACAGTGACAATCCATCCAAGCTCCTCCGTCCTACCTCAATGAGCCTGTCTTGTGGCCGCAGACCGGCGTGGTCTGCAGGTGATCCTGGGTCCAACGAGCGGATGTACTGTCCGGGCCTGGACCGATCACTGTGGAGGTTGAAGCCGTAGCCCGTGTCGGATCGCAGAAGGTGGCACAGACGTGGAACAAGCTCAGGCGGGTCAACTTGGGGCTGTGACTGGGATTGGGGCTGGATGTGGGCTACAGCCTGAACAACAGCCTCCTGGAAGAGAGTGAGAAAAGTGTGTACTTGTCTTTTATACAGGTAAAATATATAAAGAATGCAAAGGTTAATCACTTGTTTTATGATGACAAAGACATTGTGAAGAAGAATCCACAAGAGCTCAGAGAGATTGGTTTCTATATTGCCTCAAAGCCTATACAAGAGGTTTACATTGTGCAGCATGTGTAGAAAGATTGGCCCAGGCATTGTGCTGTCTGCAGGGCATGTGAACACAGCAGGTGAGTCCTCATTTAGCCTGTAGGGTGAATGTTTTATACAAGACCATGTGAGTGAAGTGTCACTTCAAGGTGCACATCATTCTTTGTTGATTACACATTCATTGTGTACATTAATTTTGTGTCATTCAGTCGTACCACACAGTAGATGTCCCATTTTATAAGAGTGTACTTTATTCTGAAATAAAGCTCTACAGTGTGATCACTGATTTACCACCTACACACCAGGAATGGAATGGGCAATGAGACGGATGATGACTGGCAACAAGCTCTGTAACCTCAGCTGATATCATCTGTGAGGTAACAGACAGGTAGAGTGGGTGTTGGGTGACCAAATATGAGTCTACATACGGTGCACATATTGTGTGCACAGGACAGATCTGCAATCGTATTACGCAACATGAGAAGTCTATTGTTTTCACTGGATATGTGAAGCAACCATCATGGTCCAGCTTGTGCCTGCTAAAAATACATATGTAGTATGTGGGCAGGGGTGAGAGAGGCAAAGAGAGAGAGAGAGAGAGAGAGAGAGAGAGAGAGAGAGAGAGAGAGAGATAGAAAGCAAGTACTGTGGTGTGTAGAGGGGAAGATGGTTTATGATTTATTCTGACAGAAAGAAAGAGGACAGCTTTAACAAAAAACTTTTAACTAACTCCCCTTCAGCATTCTTGTTTGATTACTGCAAATGCATCTTAGAAATCATGGCTGAGCCTCGATCTCCACAACAATGCCTGCAGATTTACCTCTAGACTGTATAAAAACAGATGGCAACATATTATTTCATTTCAGGCACTGAGATTTTTAGGAATAGGCTAGGGTTATGGCAATCTAGGCAGCTTGCCCAAAGAAGGAAAGGGTAGAGAGAGAGAGAAAGAGAGGGAGAGAGAGAGAGAGAGAGAGAGAGAGAGGGAGAGAGCAACAACTCTCATGAATCCCTTAAGATCCTCATTTTCAAGGCTGGAGAGGAAGTGCCTGGATTGAGCAGCTGGGTTAGATCTTCCAAGGGGGAGAAAAATCAATTTACAATCAAATGTATTAGCATCCTGGGATCTATGCAAAGGAGAAACATGGCAGCAAAGAGGAAGGAAAAACGCAAGGAGGGGGAGCATGTGTGGGAGGGATAGAAAATGAGATGCAGCAAGAGGATTGAATAAGAGTGTTCAAGAAAAGAAACAGTGGCGTTAAGAGTATGCAGAGCCCGAAGATATACTGTACAGCAGACAGATAAACAGAGTGGTTCAGAAAAATTGAGATGAGAGAAGTTTCCAGTTAGCCACCATGGGAAGGAAAAGAGTTTGGAGTGGAACTCCTCTAACATAAACAGTAAGAGTAGCACAGCTGGGAGTCATCATGTGGGGGTGACACAAGTGTCTGCCAATCTAACCTCGGACTGCCTCTCAATAACCCCACTAATCACCCCCTGGGGCCTGTGCCATCTCTTAAAGTCTTAATCTTTGACATTTGTATGCATTTTGGACACTTGGTTTGGTCTTTTTGTGCTTTGGGTTTGATCTGTGTGAGCTCAATTGTGTGAGTTTCTGTCAGTGACAGAGTGTGATAACATGACTGTGTGTGTTCTTGGTTCCTTACTGATGGTTGGTGTTTGCAAATGTCTGACCTATGTGTAAAAGTGTAAAGGACAGAGACTCCTGGTTTGAAAGATTTTTTAAGAGTATTAGCCACAGAGGCATGGAGGGCCTGAAGTTGCCACTCAACCTCTCCAAAACCGAGAGACCATCAAATGAAATGTGGTCACCATATTTGTTTGAACTGTGGGGGTTGAAACTTCCTGTTTTTTGTGAAAAACATTTTGATGAGAGAGATAAAAATGATATGCAGTGTTTTCCCCCTTTGTCAGCGAACCAGCTTGTCATCAGGAAAGCAGCCGGTTAACAGCATCTGTCATTGTTTTTAAAACAGAAACCCAATGGGAGGAGATGCAGTAGGAACTGATGGGAAAACACAGAGTCCATGTAATGTTCCAGGGTGATAAATGTTCACATGGAAAATTCTGCAATAAATCAGAGTGCTTTTTCTATAAGGTAACCCACATGGAATATTTCACGCCCACGAGAGAACATTATGGAGTTTGATGCCCCAACACACACACACAAACAAACACACACACACACACACACACACGCACACACACGCACACACACTGACCTCTGTGTGACTGTGGCACACTGAGAGGATGTGCCGTCAATGGGACAAGTGCCATCCCATGAATTCCTGTCACAATCAGCCCTCTGTCAGTCTCTGTGATTACATGTGGAGGAGAACACAGTGTACACACAAGACTTGTGTTTTACTGTGTGGTTCGGTTACGCAATTTTGACTACATTAGAATTTTCTTTGGCCTACAGTAATAAATTGAACATGAATCATGACACGAGGTTAGAAGTTTTTTGCAGCACTGACCTGAATTTAAGGCCAGATCACTCATTTTCTGTTTACTTTGTTTGCATATTTCCCTCTGTGTGCGACTGCTGGCAGTGGAATTGGCAGTTGATGAAACTAGATCGCAGCCTGTTGAATAATTGAGCGGTGGCCTACTGCGATGGATGGATCATGACCGCTGTTAACCCTTTCACAGCCAAGGATCATTTGCTCACTGTTGGCCCACAACACAATGAAGCGTGTTTGGGCATGCATGCATGTGTGCTGTTATACATGTCTTTGAGCTGCTACAAAGAAACTTTAAATCGAGTGTGTGTACGTATGCATGTAAGTTATAATTTTTCAACAATACTCTCACTTGCAGGCTTCCCAAAAGGGGATTAACGTAAACTAAATATCCCCGTTCTAATAAATCAGGAGGTCAAGTTTCCTTTAAGCCCTGAGTCAATAAGTATGCCGTTGTTCCATGGCCACAATGTAATTTCTTTTGACTTTCCATAACTTCCATGGCCCAAAGAACTCTATCCCAGTTTGTCAACGTTATTTCTCAGCTTGGAAAAAATGCTGGAGTTGACAGCCTGTTTCCCAGCTTGGCTTGATATTACAAAAATCCTACAGTGTTCAAAAGAGCTGAAAACATTGACTTCTGCAGCATTAAAATGTCAATCAAGTTATTGTAGTGGATTCCACTAACTGCTTTACGTTTTGACAACAGACTGGTCCAAGTATATTTTCTAAAGAAAACATCCAGATTAAACAATGATACAAATTATTGTGGGTCAAGAAGCCTGCTTTTATTTACTTGAAGGTCATGCTTTCCCTAGATACCGTTGACAGGTGTAGCAACAGTAACTGGGGGGGGGGGGGGGGGGGGGGAATTTGCAGTCATGAACAATGGCGTCCTTAGTGAATGACATACCAAAGATTCTAGTTTTTTACATGCTTGTTGATGTTCTATGTAAATACTGGAATCTCCATGTTTTTAACTTTTGACGGCAAATCAAACACATCAGTATCTTCATTTACACACTGCAGGGTTGATGAAAAAAAAGATCACGTCTCAGCATTTAGCTTGATGATTGAAATGTCCATAAAGGGACATGTCTTGGAAGCAGCAGAGAAGCCTTGTGGCTGGCGGCCTATTGTCAGAGTTTATCTAAGATGCCCACAAAATCTAATAATAATGAAGCGCTGAAAAAACATTTCTTATGCAGAATAACGCCAGTAAAGTACAAACAGAAACATAACCTGCATATTTGACTAGCTGATGTCATGGTTGACAACCAGTTGTCATGGATATAACACTGGGACCAGTATAGCCAGTTCCATCAGTCAGAGAGAAGACGTGTAGCTGCAGAGTAGAGGGGTTAAAGTTTTCTAAACTGGGTGAGAGAATACATACAAATCTTTAGATTTCCTGTTGATTTTATTTTTGTTTTGTGTGTAGTTACATTGCTCTATGTCTATATGCAAAGCCCATATATGGATCATTTAAAAGGGCTTCAAATAAAGAATAAAAAAATTTGCTGAGTCCCACATATTTTGGTTATAACAGTTTTTATATATATGTGTGTGTGTGTGTGTGTGCGCAGTTGCTTTAAGTATTGCTCAGTCAGAGAGGAAAAGAGCAAATATGGCCAGATCTCAGTGGGTGAAAATGAGAAAAAAGGAGAGGGTAGGGAACAAGAAAGAAAGGAAATGACAGGCAGCTGGAGAAAACCGTGACAGGGATTTGGAGCTTGTAAATATTAAAAGGAAAGAAAGGGGACAACGGAAAAAATGAAAAGAATTAAAGCTGCAAGTAGCAATGAACAAGCCCTCGCACCTTCACGCACGTCAAGGTGCTGACGGAACTCTGGTCAAAGAGAAACTTTGCATTAAAGTTGGATTTTACTACATGATATTTGTGGAGTGTGTGGCATTGGATAACCATATTTCAAATTTTGTAGAACTTTCTTTCCCCACAATGTGGCAATAGAGAACACATACAATATGTATACGACATGCTGCTGAACATCATAGGTGGACCACACCATGTAGAATAAATGGGATGTTTGTCACATATGGCTGACCTTCTGTTGCCAGTAGGTGGCACAATGACTATGAGTCAATATTGGCATGCAGCACCTTTAGCCCCTCAAAAATAGGATTTAGTTTTCGAAGTGATAATAAACATACAATTCCAATATGGCCTTCGCTGACCGATGTTGTTGGACCTCGGGCCCTAAATGGGGAGGCAGAGAGGGAAATGATGCACGGCAAGTGGGAGACAGCAAGACAAGGTAGCACCACAAAGAGCAGAAAGAACATGAATACATGAGGACTGGCCAGAGATATCCTACTGGTGTGGTGGTGTGTTGCGTAACAGCTCTGTGATACGAAAGCTAGCTGAATGTGTTTGTGTGTCCAGCGCTGCTCTACCAGGACTGACCTGCTGAGATCTCTTTACAAAGTCTCCTGCTTTGCTGCAGCATGTGTGTGTGTGTGTGTGTGTTATGTGTTTCCTGAGATCATAACTCATGAGCGAGTGAAAGAGAGAGAGGAGCGTTGAGGTGGAATGTGTAAGAAAAAGAGTGAATGCATCTCCTGGAAAAAAGATTAAGAGCCAACGAGCAACATGATCAGATTGGAAAATGGGTATACAGCATAAGTCATGGAGCGAGTTGTCATTCTGGACACTGTTTGCAATAGAATCTCAGATCTATCATCAACTCTTAACGCCACTGTAACTATAATTAGCTGGACTCCCTAAGTTACACCCCTGCTATTTAACACAAATTAGAAGTTTTAAAAGAATAGTTTGAAATTGTGGAGTCTAAAAATCCCCGTTCCAATGAATCTCATACAGTTTTTTGCAGAGAATTCAATACAAAAATGTTCATGACGATAAATTTGAAGATGGAAACCCAGCAGCCAGTTAGCTCAGCTTAGCACAGTGTTTCACGTATGGGGGTATGGGTACCCTTCAGTGTACTTTGGGGTCTGCCTGTGCTACACTGATTATTATGCTTGTTACATCATGCCTTTATTTCACTGCTACAACCTTCTATTTCAGTTTATACATGCCAGTGCACTTTAATACACACAGAGGCAGCATGTCTCTTTCTTTATGTAAGGGAAATAAATAATTCTACTGGTCTAGATCCAAGAAAAAAAACTATTCACTTCCTTGCATTCATAACACAAACTATAAATAAAAATATCAGGAGCATAAAAAAAGCATGCTATTGCATTGCAATTCTGAAACTTACTAACAAGCTGCTTATTATATTCTGCCAACATTTGGCACACTGACCTATATACATATATATTTAATGAAGCGGACATGGATGTTGATGTTTGTTGTCATTTACCAGCTGTTCCAGATGCCTTCAGCTCTACTGTCAGGCCAACTGAAAAGCTGCGCTGAAGCTGCAAAACTCCTGTGTGCAAACATATTGTGAAGAGCATCGAGCTGGAGGCGAAACTGTCACTGAGCGCAGATGAGACCAGTGGTGGAAGAAGTATTACAGATGATGAAAATGGTACTTAAGTAAAATTATGTAAGTGTCATCAGGAAAATATACTTAAAGTATTAAAAGTAAAAGTCTTCAAGTGTAACCCTTGTGCAATGGCAAAGTACCATAATCAAGCACATTTTTAATCATAAGGCTTTTGACAATGTGAGTGGTTTGGAAACACAAGTGTGTGTATATAGCTCGCTGCCTCTCTGTTAGAGAAAGTGCAGCTTTCGTTTCCATGAGAACCTGCTTTGTGAAGATGATTGAATTTGCATGGACCTGTTTCATGCTACAATAGCTTGTAGACACTGGAGAAAGAAAATGATTCAAAGCACTGATGTAGAGAAATAAACCATCCAAAATCATATTTGAGGTTATTGTCCAGAACACCAACATACATCAAAACTGGCTTCCATTCATCAACCTAATGTTTGTTTTCATGAACCTACTGTACAATAACAGCGTCTCAACATATCCTGCAGTGTTACATTTTCACGGTCTGAAAAATATCATGACAAGGTTAGTAAAACTATGCAAAGACAGAAAGAGAGAAAGAGAGAGAGAGGAAGAAAGAAAGAAAGAAAGAGAGAGCAAGATAAAGAGACAGAGAGAGAGGGAATAAGTCAAACCAACAGGTGGTTTAAATCCCTCTTATACATTCTCTCCATTTCTCTCTTACTATGTTTCTACACTTCATTCTTCCTTAATCTCATATTTAATTTCAAACGCCATGTCAATCTACTTCATATCTTCTTTAAGCCCAAATTCTTTAACCCTTTTTCTCTTCTAATATTGGTGCCTCTCTTATCTTTGAGTACCACATGTTACAACACATTCAAATGCAGTGAAGAGGCTGCACAATACATCATTTCTGCCTTTTTGAATTTAAATCTCATTTAAATTGTGTAGGCTGCTTGCGAGGCTGATATATTCAGCAGTTATGTGCTGATATGTGTGTGTGTGTGTGTGTGTGTGTGTGTGTGTTTGTCACAGATGAGGGAGTGAGATTTTAAGTGTGAATGCAGTTATTTTCATCTATTCTCTGTTTATTTAAATACATAACTAGATTAGTTTTTCCATCTGTCTGTGTGTCCACACCCCTGTTATCAGTATGTGGCAGATATCCCTCGTACCTCGGTTAGGACGTAAAAGTAAGAGAGAGAGAGAGAGAGAGAGAGAGAGAGAGAGAGAGAGAGAGAGAGAGAGAAAGAGAGCGAAAGAGTACGGTGGTAGACAATCTGAAGAGTAGGGTGGTTGGCGTTTTGTGACATTAAAACAAAAGTGGTCAAAGAATTGGTAACCTTTCACTCCGGGAAACTTTGACAAACATTTTATTTTTTGCATTTTAACAAACATTTTTTTTAGGGTGCCTGGATGGCTCAGTTGGTAGAGCGGGCGATCATACACAGAAGTTTACTCCTTGACGCAGCGGGCCCGGGTTCGGCTCCGACCTGTGACACAGCAGATAGATATTCATCTTGCTTGCTCACTTTCCAAAGCATAATTAATTAATGCAGATTCCTGTCTGCTGCGAAACACACATTAGATTTAACCTCCACCTCTTGTTTGTCAAGTGTTACCCAAGTATCGATAGAATTACAAGTTGATCCACACGGCCTCTTTCAGATCACATCTACTTGACTCACACAAACAGTGAACACTGTGTGGATCGATCCATGGGAATGTATGCAGGCTCACACATGTGATCAGGAATAACAGTACAGCTATGGATAAACCTGTGATAAACCCAAAGTTGTGAAACAGACTGAAGTACATGTGCTCACAAATAATAATAGCTACACACAAGGGGTAAAGCTCTCTTCACTGCTATCAATCACTTCTCCATCAATGGAGCAATTGTTATAGGTGTGGAAATGAAGAATTCTCTCTCTCTGTAGTGTTTGTTTCTCTTCTTCTCTCTCTCTTGTTTTTGTTGGCGATGCTGTTGTGTGGGCAGCACATTGATCGATGGTCGCCATCTGACCTGACTCTCCACTGACATTCCACCACTGATATTTCCACATCCAACAACTAAAATATGAAATTAAGAAAATAGACATAGATAAGTAGTGTTGGTGTATTTTTCAAGAATTGACATTCTTAATCCAAAAGTCCTAGAAACTGACCAAATACAAGTTTTAATGATTTCAAAAAACTATTTTAGAGATACCTCCCAGAGGATTTGAAAATGGCAGGCCTGTGTATATTGTGACCCAGTAAGAGCTATATAAAGATAGTGCAATCTATAAATAATGCTGAAAAAATGGGCCAAGTATCTCAATTGCTATAGTTACAATTTGTGCATAGGAAGAGTTCAGTTAAGAAATGTTACAGCTTTACAAGCCTTACAATCATGGTTTGGGTGATAAAAATAATAACAAATTTTGTTTGAATTCTTTTTGAAATTTTTAAGTTAAAAAAGCACTACTGAAAGAACAATTAATGCAGAAATGCAAGCTCATTGAATTTGTGTTTTAGTAGAAATGCATCGGTTAAGTCACTGAGTTACATTTACACATTTTAAGTCTGTATCCATAGGTTGACTGCAAGCAGCAGTTTTGTTGCAGGATCTAAGGTTGAATTTAGATACATATTGACACAAAAAACTCACAAAAAAGAAGCCCTTCAAAGCCTCTGAAGACCCACAAAGTTGATTTTAGTTATTGTGGCTGGCTAGACCTTGGCTCAGGTTGAAGTGGACCGGAGTTTAGATGGGAATTTATTAAGTCACAAATCTTTTCTACCAATAAGTATGAAAAACCTTTCATCTGTCCTGCCCTAAATGGTGCAACAAAAGCAACAAGAAACTAAGGGAGATTTCAATCAATCAGTCTATACACACTTAAACAGTCCTGGCAAGAGTTCCAACCAGCCAAAATAACTGAAAACCCCTGCGTGGGTGTTCAGGGCCTAAGTAATGAGAATGACCTTAAAATCAACCCTAATCAGCTTAAAGCCAATGCAAAGAGAATAACTTTTAGTTAGTTAGTAGTAGTAGTAGTAGTAGATGTGGGATTCTAAACTTTAAGATGAAACCATGAATCATCATCTTCATGTAAGAGATTGATGTAAGCATCAGATGTGTAAAAAAATAGTAAGTTGATTAAAAAAACTACTAAACTTGATAATCCAAAGTTGGATGAAGCTCCTACATATCTAGGTAGGTCACCTTAAGTAGAGCAGTGTCTATCCGTGGTTTACTTTGCCAAATAAAAACTTGGATAAAGAGGTGTTCTTTATTAGTTTATATCAAATTATGTAACCACTGCAATTTGACATAAAACAGTGACAAAGACATTTCCCGTAGATGTCAAATAATTATTTTTGCTGGTAAACTAGGTCAAACTGAGTCCGTAGAGAGACAATCAGGTCAAAGTCATCTGGGTTTACAAGGGCAACATTGAAATATAATATCAGCTCTGCATGGGGAGATAATACATGGAAACACACAGCTGTGTTCACTCATACCACACACACTTCTTATATTAGCCACCTTACTGATTCCACCCTTTTAGTTCCTTAATTTCCCAGACACACACACACACACCCTCTTTTCCCACTTGTGACCCTTCCACATTCTACACACCATGTTTTTACTCCAGGAATTTGGGTTACTCTCCCCCCCCCCCCCCCCCCCCCCCCCCCCCCACACACACACACCCACACACCCACAGACACACACACACACACACACACACAGAATCTGGACCCCTGCATCTTGATGTAACACAGTTGGTATTCGAAGGAGGGGGGTTGGAGGAGGTCTTGAACACCAGCTCCAGATGTTAGTAAAATAGTATTGCACATTCACTTACTCTCACCAAAGTCATTTAAAAAAACAAATGTATGTAATTTCATATTTCATTTGAATTTTATGGATAGTTTTATTCTATAAAAAAAAATTCAACAAGAACAATTTGTGTGTTGACACGCCAAAGAAAATAAAATGCCTCCTCTTCGCCAAAACATATTTTTGACATTACTTCCATGCTACCATATTAACTGTACTGCTACTGTACGACCATTCAAAGTATTATACTGTACACAACCTTAAACGCTTTGTCCGAGCAACAAGAAACCACCACACATTTGGTTAGCATTTGTCATTTGGCTTGTCCCTTGCAGTAAATATCTTGGTGGCAGGCAGAAATCGTGCAAAGATGATCACACAGGCTGAAATGATAACTGCCTCTAAACTCCTGTGCTGTGTCCTGTTACATTCGAGCCAACAGGCAGCACCTTTTCCCTGTTAACCCAGGTAAAATGAGACATAAAGTTAGGGACCAGGACAAGAAAGCGATGTCAGGGTGCCTGACCTGAGCTGTCATCTCATTTTGTATTGTTACTAGCCAGAGATGACCATGTTTTTTGTTTGAGATGACATTTAAAAAATAATGTTCCAAACACAAAATTAAAACCGTTTGTCTTTTCATGACGGTGAACATCTTTACAACATCTGCAAAGAGAGACTAAGGTCTGAAAAAAGATGTTTACTGCAATTGTCGGCCTGTTTACTGCGGAGCAATGTTTCTAGCCTTCTTTTGTCACCAAAGACATCTCTTCTGTTTCTCTCTCTCTCTCTTTCTCTCATGACCACGAGTGTTACTATTTGTGTTTATTTGATTCTGACCCCATGACCTCAAGCTCTGACCCTTAAAACAGTGCTCTCTGTTTGTGGTTTTCTCACGCAGATCTCTTTCCCTCCACAACTGCATAGATGCACATTTAATTTAAGTTTAAGTTCTCTGTAGGAGGATTTTGTGGAAACTGTTAAGTCTCTCATGTGTTCTTCTTCTCTGTGTTTGACTTGTTTAGTCTCTGCTGGTGTATAGATGGAGTTAAGCTGATGAACAAATATTCACATAAACTTGTATGCTCGAGTGAGTGTATGTGTGTGTGTGTGTGTGTGTGTTTGTGTGTGTGTGTGTGTGTGTGTCTGTGTGCTCTATGGAGAGCAGATGATCACCTACTCATGATGTAGTGAAGTTTATTACAACAAAAGTGATGTTAGTGTGTTACAGTAGTATGCAAGCAGCTGGATTAGTCATCTGGACCACTGAAACTGCTTTACAGTTTGCGTCTGACTGAAACAAATCATAAAGTTTCAAAGCTCTTGGAAATAACCTTATTAAAAGTCAAACTCAGAATGTACTTTACAGAGGAAAAAAAGACACTGCCCCAGAATTTGTATGCATGTTTCTGCAAAACTCCATCTCCTCTCTTGTGTCTTTGTCTCTCTTTCCCTTTCTCACACACTTTATATCAATCCTCAAGTTTTTGCTCTTTCCACCACACTAATCCTGATGCTGACTTTTACCATAGCGATGTACTTCCTAACAAGCCTGGTGTTGCACCATCCAACCAGAAGTGCAGCAGGACTAGGGAGAACAGCAGCAAAAGACCACAGTATGTTTGTGCATGTGGTGGAGGCTTCACCACCAACCGTGAGGGAAAATTCAGGCCAGGGAGAAGTGGGAGAGGAGAAACAATCCATCTCCCCCACAATGCAGCCACTTCCATGCCAGGAACATGGCTATTTCCATGTGGCTGTAGAACAAATTTCATGGGGACTTTTGACACTGCTTATCTGTCTGCACAACATTATTTAAAGGAAAAACATGCCCAAAAGTGACCAAAAGTCAAAAACAAAAAGATATTTTATTTACTATGCTTTACTACTACTACTACTTTTCAATTTTGGGAACTTTTAATTGGTTATCAAAATAGTTGCAGATTAATTTTGTGTGCATGTGTATGTGCTTGTAAGTTAAAAAAAGGTTCTGGTGAGAAAGTGACACCTGGCACTTTATCTTAAGCTTTATAACACAAACACGACACACTTGAGCATGTGTGTGTGAGTACGCAGGAGACAGTGCACGGACACCTCAGGTGTGTGTTAAGGTAACATGATACGTTTCAAACTGGAGCCATTATGTTCTGGTCCCTTAAACGTCTCTTCCTTTAACTCGGAAACAGGTACAGGCAGACTCTCTCTCAACCATTGTTTCTGTTAAATGTGTGCAATTGTCTGCTGGCCAGCAAATGATTAAGCATGTAAGAAGACTGAAAATTGTTTGAGAGAGGAAAGCAAAGAAAGTGACCAGACTAAGCTTATGCCTGAGTTTAATACAGTTTCCTTTATTTGCGTCACATACAGATGGACTGAGAACAAGATGTGTTTTTTAACCCTCGGAAGTTAAGTTCAGGTCTGTTTTTTGGTGCCCACTTTATTTAACTTGGCTTTCAATTTCAATATACCATAAATACTAAATGTAAACATCACTAAATTACTAAATACTAAAGTAATGTAAAAGACACACAATGCATATTACTGTTTGCATATATTATTTTCTAAGTGAAAGTGCGTTGATTGACATGCTGCTTGTCCAGCAACTCACTCATGTTAACACATATTACACAAAATAACAAGACGTTGATTGATGGCTAAAATAATTTGGTTAGATACAGTAAGGACGACAGCCAGGGAAATATTTGATGTAACTTTACACTTAGGGGTTTGGTGAGCAGACTTATCATTGATTGTGAGTTAAAAGTAGTTTAAAAATGAGTGATGTGCATGTGACAGAGGCCTTTGAGTCTTCATGGCCAACTACAACAACAAAACAACTATTGGCTATACAGCACGACATGATTATCAGCTTATATAAGGTTATGTAATTCACTGTCGGTCAAGACCAACAGTAACGGCCTGTTAATGTCTGAAAATTGGATTTCTAACAGCCCAACATAACTGAACTGTAATCTTGTTGTGCCGGAGAGCATTGGTGAAGAAATGAGAAAAATAGAGAAAACAGATTTTTGTTCATATTTTTTGGTTTGTTATATTAAGTTAGAAATTCAGTAATAAAATGAAGGAGGAAAACAAACAACCTTTGTTTCTACACACACCGCATATTTTATGTGGACTAAAGAATGTACACATGCAGACAGAAGAAAACACAAAAGAAACCTGGGGGATGAGCGCTATGAGTTAGAATATGTAGCAATTAAACTGAGGAGAAATACAGAAGGTGTCAAGTTACCTGGTAAAGATACACACAAAACCTTAGTGAGGAATTTTACTGGACAAATGTGCAAGTGAATACAGTTGAAATATAAGAATGGAGTCGATGTTGGGTGTCTTTTCGGGCCTTTGGATTAAAATCTGTGGAACTCCTATTGTTTTACAGAGAGGAGTGGAGTGGGATAAAGAATTTTTTGTTTTTTGTTTTGGTGAAACAATTTGACATATGAGTCCAGTGCCACATTTCTTATATTGACTCACTTTAACACAGGCCTCATGTTTCCTCCTGTAGTAGGTTTCAAAGTCTGACACTGGAGCGGTTGTGAAGTTGGGTAGATGTGTAGCTGTTTTCTGGCCTTTAATTGTTCAAATTTTGGCTAATTGCCACCATTAAAAGTATGCAAGTACTTTTCTGTTTGCAAGGAAAATGGAAGAGAAAGCAAAGCATGACAAAATAAGATACTATGAACTGTGTTGTGCAGCCCAGTTAGTCCTGTTCCCTGGCAGCCTGGGAGATTAATGTTTACAGACTATTTTACAATCTTCAACATTCAACATCATGCTGAAAACCTTCAGTTCACAAAGGCACATACGTTACACACACACCCACCTATTCAAAAACCGCCCCACATTACTGTATGACTCCACTACCCTGCAAACATTTGCGCTCCCCACTCCCCTGCCCCACTGGGGGAGGCGCACGTCTTCAAACTCCTTCCACCAACTCTTCAAGGTTGTTATTGGCTGCTCTCACTCTTAGGTTCACTCTTCATTCCAAATGCTGTCTGCCCTCCATCTGTCCCTCATGCTTTTTCTCCTGCCTTTTTGTAAAAATTATGAGAAGAAATCTGCTGCTCTCAGCAGTCTCACTGAAACGTTTTACAGCAAACTGAGTTGACTTGTAGAGATACGAAAGACAGACAGACACCAAGACAAAGACTTTCTTTTTTTAGCATTGATTAATGACTTGATGATTAGTGGTTTCATTTCTGATCAGTCTGCTTTCCCCTCTGCTTTTGTGGTGGTAATTACACTGCACTGATTGCTAAAGCTCCTTTCCAGCCACATGGACCAATGACTACACAAAATACATAATGTGATGTATCAGCGTGCAGTGTCAATACTGAGTCTGCATAAATGTGAGTGAGTTAGTTTATGGTCAGTCACAGTGTAAATAAAGTTAAAGTCAATCTTCCTACAGCATGTAAAACACTGTCCTCCAATTCTCCTGCTTTTCCTCTGCACTGCTGATGCCTTTTGGCTCATCCTACTAAACTTTCTTTCCATCCTTTTATTAAAGTCATTACATAGAGAAACAAGAGACCTCTAAGCATTTCCTGAGCTGGGCCAATCAGATCCCACCAAGCACTGGGAGTTCTCCCCACAGGTCACAAAGCCAGAGCTGAACAAAGACACACACACACACACACAAACACACACACACACACACACACACACACACACACACACACACACACACACACACACACACACATTTAACATTTAACTGGTTGGCCCTGTCACTGCTCTTGTAGAAGTAGGGCCTGAGTGCCGCTCACATGTAGGCAGGGCAAACCTAAGTGAAAACACATGTTTGTGTAAATGCAGAGAGCAGAAGTTGAGCGGCCTCGACTAGATGATCGGGCCATGAGAAACCAAAGCCGATCAGATATTTGCGTCCCAGCAGAGACACAGCGGACGGAAACACATCCTGCTGTCTATGTCGACATGAAATAACCAAACAATGAATGAAAAAAACTGTATCAAATGACTATTGAGAATTATGCAACCAACTGTGACAAGCAGTATGTGTTAATATGTGTAAAATACAGGAAAATTAGATGTGAATGACCTGTAAAACTTTATTCTTTTATTCTTCTGTTGCCAGATTCCTAACTATTGAAGGGTCCGCTCTCTGACTTCTCTTGCCCTCTTGGACCTCTAACACAACATCTGGAGCGCTATCCATTTTCTTCCTCCAGGACACACACATTAATGAACAAACAGACACACTAAACATGCATGGAAGGCTGCAGAACGGTATCAAAACTTGCATGACATCTACTTATCTAATCTCAAACTGGCAAAGCAGCGAGAGACTGGGGTGAAAGAATGTGGGATGACTCACTATGTGCAATCTGTTTGCTAATGTGTTTAGTATTTTAAACTCTTGTGTTTGCAAGTTGACAAATATCTAAGAATACTTGTGGACAAAGAGTGTCCTAGAGGGGCTGCAAGTCACACACTTGCTTAGCTTGATAAGCTTGTAATATAAGATCCAGACTTCTGATGAGTTATATCCTTCATCAGGTTAAAACATATAGGTAAAATAGGTTCTGGCACACAACAATAATGCTGACGCATGCGCAGAGGGGATATGATGCCGTGAACAGCCAACCTTGAATATAATTATTTCTCTGTGTTTAAACATTGTTGGAAACATTTGGGATAATGTAAACAGGAAAAACTCATATCTTAATATGTAGATCTACTATAGAACTTGACTAGAAATCACACATCATTACTGATAACCAAGTTAGAGACTGTACAATGTCCTCTAGCATTCTGCTGTGGTGGAGGAGGACTAGCTTACCTTCTTCACAGCCTTCGATGGTGACCTCCTGGTGGGCTTCTGCACCTGGCTGGTTGGTGTGACCGGCTGCTTGGACACCGAGCCGTTCTCCCGCTTCTTGCTGGGGGAGGATGGGACCGAAGATGGGGGAGGTGAAGGGGAGGCTGGGGGAGAGGAGGAGGAAGGAATCCCGGCCCTGAGGACAGCCATGTCCTCTGTGGCTGTGAGGCGGAGGCTGCGCAAACTTTCATAGGTCTCATGGTCCACCACCAGCAACCTGGTCTCATTGTCCACAGCTTTGATCCGCTGAACCACCTGAGGGATGGGATAGGACAGTAGGTTACTGTTGACTTTGTTTGAAAAAGCAACAACAGAACATAGAAGTCAATGCACAATAAATTAACTCACAATTTGGCTGCAGAGAACCAGTACAGACTGCAGCTACAGAAGAACAGTCCAATCACATCAACATGAACATTATTGGGTTGACCAGTCTCTCTAAAAGCATCTGGTCAGCTCTACACAGCCAAAGTATTAACACATTCATACTTCTTAGACATGTGGGCGTACAGTAGCCCATCAGACTAGTGATAGAAATAGGTCAGCATTGACCAAAATATCAAAGTGTATGTACTGTAAGATGGCACAAAGCAAAATTGTTGATGCGTCCAACCTCTTAAATGAGTTTCCCTGTCTTAACATTAAAAACAATTGAATGTCTTCGGTTCTGTCTGACAAGACGAAACATTCAATGAAATCATGGGCCCTGGGAATCAATTATGAGTTCAAAGCATGCTTTGAATCAATCTATTATATAACTAATTTACATCTAAATAATTTGGCAGAAACATCCCTCAACATACTGGGCTCTTTAACAGTTAATATGTAGGCTTTAGGTAACATAATTATCTGACGTCCAAATTAACTGATGCTCAGCATCCTTTGTGTTAACCACAACTAAAAACACCAGGTGAGCAGACAATTTTGGAGAGCTTCAAATAACAGTTTTTGTTGTTGTTTTCATCTTAGATGCAACAAGGTTGCAGAGAAACCTAATATACAGTGAGGTTGTTGGTAGCTGATGTTCCTCCATGTCTGTGACCTTGGGGAAATTATTATCTGCGCCTGCTGTCTCTATCTGACCCCCCTGCCAGCACAGTCTTCCCAGCCTGCTTAAAACCCTCTGAAGTGACTAGGACTACCTGCTTTCCAGACAAAGGGACTGTGCAAGTTAGTCACAAATGGGTCATGTGAAAGTTCAACTATGGCAAAGGCAGGTTTTTAATAAAAGCAACATGTGGTTTTATGTGGGCAACCTCAAAAAGAAGAAAAAGGCTGAAAAAGAAGTTGAACCAATAGTTTCCCACCACGCCGGGAGGAGAAAGCCTATGTTAATGATGATGAAACCGTCCCATGCCACACTGATCTGCCAGGATGCTCGCACCAGCCAGTGACCTGTTGATATAGGCTACCACCGCACAAGCAACTCTAACGCTCGTCCTGTGGTAAATGAGGTAAAAGCACAACTATGAATGCACATCTAGGAGACTTGCCTGGTGGTGTGTCTCTTTTTCCACGTTAACCCCATTCACTGCAACCACTCGGTCCCCGGCGCGCAGTCCTGTCGCTTCTGCAGGGGAGCCAGGCTCCACTTTGCGAATGAATTGCCCGCTCTTCCCTTTCTCACCATGCAAGTGAAATCCATACCCGGTCTCCGCTTTTACCATGACACAAAGCCGTGGTTTCCGCTCGCTGGCCATTTCCCACTGGCGTTTGATGCCCCTACAGTGTACAGCCAAAATGTACTAACTAAATGCAAAGATGAGAGTTTAGGAGAGAGGGCGCAGGGCTGGACTTACAGAGCGAAAACATTTATGTACGATACGCAAGCTTACCCCCATTTTAAAGAAATAAAAAATACACACAATGTAAACAGCTTTAAACGTAGAGAACTTTAGAATAAGAAATCCACTGATAAAGATACATGCAAAAAAGGTAGCAAACTTTAAGAAAACGATGCGACTAGTCCTCGTGATCGTGTGTCCTCTGTCCAGCTAAAGCGCACTGCTGGCGACTCCAAAACTGATCCGTCGCAGCGCGCACAGACTTCAGAGCCCCCAGTTGAGCATCATTGAGGTTCCTGCAGATGTGTTAAAGTAAAAAAAAAAATCATCTCTCCCTCCACATTGATCCATAACAACTGATCAGAGAACATGCATGCAGTTATAGTTTGCGCAGGGTTAGCGCCAAGTGTGCAATAGCACCACCGCCCTCTGGCTGGGCTACCTGTTTGTTTCACTGAAGAAAGTGCAATATTAAGGGCATAGACAGAGAATTCAAAGTTATACAATGCTGCCCCTGGGTGGCTGAAAATAGTTTGTGAACAATGTCATTAAAACTGATGAGAGCGATGCCAAAGTAGGCACACAGTACTGTAAATAGGCTATATAAATATACATAATTTCTCAACTCAAAAAACAAGACGCAACATTAACATTCACTTACACCTGTTTAAAACTATTAGCTATGAGAGGCCTGACTGTGGATAATCTTTAGAATAGGTCCTTGACTGATTCATAGGAAATATTAAATGATTATCAATAACTGCTTAGTCCTGGTCCAGAAGCCAACCAATCATGAGGCCTACAGGTGTGATTGCTGTTGTAAATCATAATCACATTCATTACATGGTGCTATTGTATTATTGCAAAACATACTGTATATAATTGACAACAGTTAGACTGTTCATATATCATCATATAACTTACCAATATAATGATCCCCTGATGTTACATCTATGTGTAATGATAACACAACACATCTGTTGAACTATTGATATTAATAATAATATACTTATTCAGCCTTTTATTCAATGTAGTGTTGCAGATCCTAATAGTGACCACTGGAGGGCAGTTAATACTCAGGATTTTATACACACAACACACACACACCCACACAACACACACCCACACACACACATGTACTAATCATAACCAACATGGCTACTAACAGCCTACCTTAAAATGTATATAAAAAAAAAAGCTTTTTACAGCAACAAAAAACAAACAGGCAATTATTATTCCCTTATATCTGTCCTCAGCAATGGCACCATTGGCTCAATGCATCATGTCCTCTATCAGGTCCTCTTGAGAACACACACAAGTGAAGCATTGTTCTGTCTGCTCTGGAGCACCGACTCGCTCCCTTTATTTTATCCAGACGCCCACTTTCTGATAGATGGTCTATATTCTTGATGACCATTCCATTTAATTGCCTACATCATTTTCCATTCAGGCCAGGAAGGATTGACCTTTTTAATGGGGCGGCTTGAGTGAATTCAATTTCATCAGAGACAACACAATGACAGCAAAAGTGTCTCCCTGTAATGTTGTTCCTTCTTGGAGGTTTATTTTATTTCTAGATTGATGTTCTGGGGAACAAATACATTTTTGTTGATTTCTTCTGTTGAACATGTGATGAAGCCAGTGTCTCTAGCTGAACCAGCAGCAGTGACGCTTTGATTAGTCGGTAAAATCTTTTCATTGGCAAGAATTTTAATACATGATTAATTGTTTGGAGTTCGTAAAGAAACAAATTCTCTGCTTGCAGCTTCTCAAATGTAAGTATTTGTGGGTTTTCTTAATCTTCAATGATTGTAAATGGAACATTTATTTACATACGTTGTAACAACATCACTTTGGGCTCTGGGAAACTGATTTAGACATGTTTCACTATTTTCTGACATTCAATAGACTAATCAACACTTAGAGAAATAAATAGCAGGTTAATTGAAAATAATGGCTCATTGTAGCCCTAAATAGAGATGTAAAATCATGAGCACAATCATTTTTTTCTGACTTTTCAAGCTGCTTTTCCCTGTGTTTTCTTATGTGCACACAGATAGATTAAAAGTGGCAGCCTGACATTCAGAGCACAAGGTTTATATCAATTATAAGAAATACGTGACATTATGTGGCAGGTGCACTTACTCACACAGAGACAAGCCTGCAAGTTGATGAAAAAGAAACATCAATTATATTAAGCATCACATTAATCTTTTTTGTCAAGCGTTGATGGTATTGAGAAAGTTCTACATTTCTCCTACCTAAAAAGAGAGCTATAAAAAGATAATGTTGAGTGCAACTCTTTTTATTGATTTGCACATATTACATTGCTCTCTTTTGCTTTCACATCTC
>NC_048421.1:7240107-7275628 GCF_013103735.1 Etheostoma cragini | reverse complement strand
CACACACACACACACACACAGTGAGAGTACCGGCGAGGTATTTGGCTCAGTTGCCCTGTGTTTAGATTGAAGAAGACAGTGGCTGTCCTCAGTGGAGAATCCCTGGGGGAAAGACCAAGTTTAGTTTTCACCTAAATGGCTCCATGAGTCTGCAAACACACAAGACACACGCAACAGCCACAGCAGACAAAAAGCTCCAGTTTTTTTTAAGCATATGACTTGAAATTTCTTTTTTGGAGCCTTATTTGGCAAAGGTGTAGAAGAAACATAAACACTCTCCGCCACATGGTTTTGATCTGGTTTAATTGCAACTGACACACTGATGCACTTCCTGCTGTGCCTCTCCTCCCAATGTATTGTGTTCATTTTTACAGAGTCACCCAAATATCAAATGGGCATAGGAGAGATAAACCTGCGTGAGAAAAATGCCACTTTCATGTCATAGTCCAAAGCATTACAAGTATTGTGACAGTCCTACATTCCTGTTATATAGTATCAGGCTTGCAGCACTGCGTGCAATTCTCTTAAGATCTTGAGAACTTTGACCTTTTCAAAATTTCTGTCTATATCCTTCAAAAACATATACAAAAAACAGGGAGAGCAGCCAAGTGATAATGAATGAGAAAGAAAGCATGGGTATTTTGGTTTCAGTATGTTGTAATTCATTTGAACAACCATGTCTTTTACATTACTGAAATGGACAGAGAAATCCTGCCTCTCCCCCTGGAAGAGGGAGGAAAACAGTCTGTGGGGTGGAGAAGGGCACAGCTTGCAGCTATAATTAACCACACAGGATAACCCACTCCTCCTTCTCTTCTTAGATCCCCTCAATGCTCCTTACACCGGTAGTTTTATGTGAAGAAAGGCTCAACATTTTACCGTGACACTTGCAAGCTGGCAACAGTCAACCATTGGTCAAGTCTCTGTCTGAGTGCACAAAGAACTTAAAAGCATACAAGCAGTTTGTATTCAGAATATCTTCACACCTCCCTGAATAGGAGACTGTAGAGACCTTTTTTCTTGTTAATGAGACAACCTGCAGCACTATCTTTGCAATGATACACAGAGACTCACGAGATCCGTCCATGGAGTTAACAGTCTTTGCTTGCCAACCATAACACAAGGGAGGATAGTTATATATTTCAATACTGCTTTTCCGTTGCCCACAGTAAACATTGTATTTCCCACTGAATAAATACCCCTCAGCATGTTTCCTTGATAGTCTCACAGCCCTCCGAGGCCTGCTGTGGTGTTCCATAAAGGGACTCGGGACAAAACATAATTAGCAAAACATGTTGTGGTTATATTCACATTCACAATCATGTAAGTAGAACTTCCAATGTTTACTTTTTCACAAGCATTGTTATACATGTAATGTTTTTTTACGAGAAACCCAAACATTGGATAGGATACTTAATTTATCCCAGCAAGTCTGACTGCTCCACTGCAAACACAGAAGGGCAGAGTTGTCAAATTTAGAGAGATTACACAGGAATGTGCACACCATTCAGTGGAAGTGTTTTGAATCTATTTAATTAATTGGCTTGTTTTCCACTACGATGGTTTTGCACACACCATTTTGTTGACCTTTACATGCCTGGCTGGTCCACATGATCTCTGGTCTCAGAACCTGGATGGATCTGTCTCTAAAACGAGCCTCCAATGGACTCATCAAGATGAAGCCTTAACATACACATCTCCTAAAAGTTGGACAGACTGTGCCACTTCTTGTCATTCACCGTCCATGCCTATATATTGGCTCCTGTCATGGATAGTAGCCATCTTGTGGCTTGGGGATGTATAGCCAGATGCAGCAGCTGTAGATGTAACAGTTGATGGTGTGTGCTAGTCTTGGATTGCCAGACCTTCCTCCACTGGGCCGCTGAGGAGGTTCTGGCTAGTCCACACAGCATTCCAGGATAGGAGAAAAACGTGCTTTGGTTTAATAGAATTGATTTAAACCAATCACTATCAGTTCCTTTTGGTGGAACAGAGTCCAAGTCAGGATTACCTGTTTATGTGAGACACTTCTGGGCATATGTTAAGCTTTTCTTTCCATATGCGGCAGTGCGAGCAACCCATGACACTCCAGAAGCTAAAATTTCAGACAACGCCACTTGGGATCGGCCCAAGACCTATAAAGCACACAGATCCGATAATACAAAATTAGGGGTCAGAGACAATATGGATTTATGAAAATATACAATTTTATTTTCTCGATGATTTTTTGAATGTTATTTTTTAAAATAGCAGGATATGTTACATAAAAGGAAGCACACCATGGATATTATATTAGATAGTATTGCAAAATTCAAATCAACAAACCAACATGCATAATTAGAGAACCAAAATCAAACAAAAGGAAAAGAACAAAAACAAACCCACATGCAATATATACTCAGATAATACCAATATTTACAAGCCAATTTTTGGATGTTCGAACACAGCCCCATACATCCAGACCCTTTTCATACCAGTATCCAGAACACTCTGTACCCGTCTCCAGAACAGCATGAGTGGGAGGAGAAACGTGCCAGGGTGCGTTGGCCCCTTAGATAGCTGTGGCACCCGTCAGCCTCCGCAGCGGCATGCACAAGGCTGTAGCTCAGTGCAGCTGTGATGTGGAAACACACCATTAAAACTGAATCGCAATACATTGTAAGCAAACAGGCAGACAAGGCACTTACTGCTTTACATGACACGCCGCCCTTAGACCCCGGCTGGAGGGCACGCAATCCGCGTAACCACACAGCACCCAACTCTAACAAATAAGACTATGTTAGATCTTGATGAACACCAAATGGGTCGAAACAGGGAGGCATGCAGCTCACCGAGGAACCAAACGCCAGCAGTCCAGGTTTTCGGCTATCCACCCGGGACGTCAGGGCTGCAACAAAGTCGGTTCCGTGACAGAACGCTCATTAATACTACCCGCACTGCAATTCAAAAAATGAAAGGACAAAGGATAAAAGAGCGTCCTTACCACTCCACAGCAGATCGACCACCTCTGACACGTCTCCACACCCAACAGGAGAAGACAGAAACAGAACGAGTCTACACACAGGCTTAAACAGAGCCCCGACCTGCTCCCAATAAAAGGGGATAAGCCCTAGGTGTGCTGGTGCGTACTCAAGTGCACAGGTTGGAGGGAGGTGAAAACCTCATCCTGTCACACATGCCTGTTTGTTTTTTTCGGGCTTCTTCAAACCAGTTTCCATAGACTTTCCAGTCTGCTTAAAAGGCCACATATTGCTTGTCAGGCGTATAAAACATTCATTAATTTTTTTAAGTAATTTGTAGTAATTTATCTCCTTTAATGAGCCAATGGTTGTCCATATTCCTTCTTTGACATACTATTTTCACAATGTGAATCTACAAAAAAAGACCGTCCACAGACTGTCGTCAGAATGTCCTCAGACTGCCACAAATTCTTTATATTTGTAGACATCCGGCCCTCTTCCAGGCAACTGTTTCCATGTTATCGGCGTGTCTGTGCTTCTGTCAAATCAGTGAGAGATGAGAGGAGTATGAGCATGAGGAAGTTGTAACAATGGCAGTTTGAAGCAAGTTTTAACATAGTACAGCATTCGATCTGAGTTGATCTTTGCCTACTGGAGACACATGAAAAAGTATGAGGTGGCATTGTGTAAAATTACTATTAAAATATGGGAGCAGTCAAGACCCTACACTGGCTAACATTCTTCACCATGTTCCCATTGCTATAGCATTATGGACCCCACGGCTACATAAACATGATACAATCTATTTTTATCTACACTCTGTGTAAAGGATCTGTTTGGATCTGGTGGTCTGTTTTAGCTGAGTAAATGCTGTGTCACATTGATTACTTTTAGAAATTGATTGACCTAGAAAAGTTGCCTTTTGCCAGACAAGCTGCAGCTTAACCAGGCTGGCTTTGGAGCCCTAATCTGTAAAATGTGTTACTTGTTTGTCTTTACAGGCCTCTTTTGTTGATGAACAAATCTCCACTTGTCTGTCCTCAATGAATTTTGATCTTTACATTGTCTGTATTCGTTTCTCGGTACAAGTTAATTTGGTTGCAAGTGCTTAATCAGACCAACGTCATATTTACCTTTAGCGTTGTCAGCTCTGGTGAATCGTTGTGTTTCTGTGGAGGCCTTCTGGTTTTTGTTGTAACACATAAAATGTTAAATTGCTTGTGTTCTGTATTTTAGCAAAATTGGATAAATATACACTCAATGTTGGCTTTACACCAAACGACTTTTGAAGCAATTCCACTGTCCCCGACAAATCATGAAGGTCTTGCTGTTGGGGTGCATTCCTGTTGTCTCAATTGTTTGGTGTAAGGTGTTCTTAAGGCTCAGTCCAAGTTGACTTAAATCAGTCTTTTTCCCGTCTTGACATTCTGACAAAATCAAACTTGTTTGATATTATAGTAAGTTTAAAAGCTTAAGTGCGTCCCTTTCACCATTTGAGAATGAAAGGATGGAAAGACATGAAAGGTGGTTTGGAGAGATGGGGGATGACACGCAGCAAAGGGCTGCAGGGTTGGACTTGAACCCAGGCCACTACAGAGGCCTCAGGCTACATGGGGTGCACACTCTTACTGGGTTGGGTAGAGGTCGCCCCAAGTGTGTAACCTTTTTATATTAATGAACATCCTTTGCAATCAAGCCATTGCCAAATAAGTTGATACAAAGCTAATTAACACTACCAACTTCATAAAACTCTCTCTCCACATTTCTCAGCATGGCTGTGTTTAGAAAATGATGTCATCCGAAGACTTTTGCTTGCAGAAACTCGAGTAGAGTAGATTTATTTATTTGATTAGCACAATGCTCATTAATCAACATTTCTGTAAATAAGTGAAGATAATTACCTCTGTCGGTACCTGTATGTCTATGAATATATACATATATATATATACATGTATATATACAGTCTATGGTTTTCCCCCGCATTTTATTAAGCTAGCAATGAGCTGTTGGCAGGCAGCTAGCTAGCCCAACACCCTTGTTTAACACACATTTCAATTCCGACCATTCTCCCGCCCAAGCATGAATCCCAGTAGGTTCTGGGATAATTTACAAAGTCCAAATTGATGTATTTATCAATATTTATCAATATCCAATATATTTTCCCACTTGAATATTGACAGATATAGGCTCTCATTACATTCCAATTTTAACTTTAGGTAATGTTTGATTAGAGGTTTTGACATGTTGGAGCTGCTTTGGTTTTATTTCTCTTTTTTATTAATACTGATCCAATTGGTAATTAAGCTTGTATCCTACTTTTGTGAGTGAGATAGACATAGCCAGCAAAACATGCAGAGCCATATCAAGCATTGTAAAATAAAACTTGTCAAAAGTATTCCTGGCAGTTGTGTATGCATATTGCACAACTGTCTTTTCTCAATCCCCCATCTGGCCCCTGAAGATGTGTGTGAGTGGTGCAGCATAAATGTGTGGGATCTATTGCTCTCCTTATCTGCAGTCTGCAACTCATACACATAAACCAAAGAAATTGGGTCATATTTAACCATTTTGCGCAGGCAACATAATCTGTCAAGTAACAGTGACAGCCCTGTCTCCTTCAATTTTCTTGTCTAATGCCACAATACCATTTTGCCCTAATTGATGTATGTCAACATGTGTTATGTGTTTGTGTCAGAGTTGTTATAGTCCCCAGGGCCATTGTCCTTCTCGAGATCCCACCCCAAAGGATCCCCCCCCCCCCCCCCCCCCTTTGGCAGGGTTGAGTTGAGATCCAGATCCAGGAAACTTTGGAGTTTAGAGGACTGGACAATAATAACATAAGTGGACCCTGCCGTCCAATTACTTTAGCTTTCTTATTACAATTCCCTTAAAATGGGGAGAAATGCTTTCTTCTTGATTGAGGCTGTGGCGGCTATTTGCTGGAAACCCACATTTCTCCCTTGAACTAGTCCAACATTGAATGGGATGGTGGTAACAGTCAGTTTTACTTCTGCTTCCATAGTTGAATTTCCTGCTATTAATCATATCGTTCCATGTCACTTTACCTCGCAAATGTCACTTTAACTTATCACTTACCTCGTAACTTGTCTTTAATTGCTCTTGTATAGTTCATGTACTTTTACTAGTGGTAAATCTTATTTTATATTCTATACCAGTTGTTTGTACCTCTTATTTTGTTTTATTTATTCTTATTTTTTATTTTAAAGTCAACTCTTTTTTTGTACTCATCTGTACTCATTTCTGTCTTGTGCTACTAAACCTGACGCTAACCTGCCCTACCAACCCCTCGGCTATACAGAATATACAATCCCTTTAATTCCTACCCTGGTCCTTTCCTAGAATCTACCTAATTATTGACTCTAATAAGATTTTTTTTTTTTTAAATTCCTGTCTTGTTCTTTCCGAACAGTCCAATTCTAAGAATCCCAGCAGAATTTTTCTTTCCCAAAAGACACCTCTGACTGGAGTTCCCCATTTTGTATTTTTCCCAGGAATGGATTCAGTGGGGTTGACAACGCCCTTAGCCCTCAGGTTCCTGTTTCTCTAACTTTTTAGGGGAGGCTTCAGTAGTAGAAGAAATGGTGCACAGCTTTTTCCTTTGGCACTGAGCCCACTGTCAACCCACGATGACCGTACCACCAATGTCACATTGCACTGGGAGTTTTATGTGAATAAAAGGCCCAACAAAAAAGATTGTGTCTTTTAAGTTTTATTGTGACACTTACAAGCGGACAACAGTCAACCATTGATCAATTCTCAGGCAGTGTGCAAAGAATTAAGGCATACAGGCAGTTTATATTCAGAATATCAATGTCTCCCTGAAGGAGAGACTGTACCTTGTTGTTTCTTAATGAGACAACCTGCAGCTACTATCTTTGCTATGATACACAGAGACTCACAAGATCTGTCCTTGGAGTTAATGGTCTGTGCAACCATAACACACTGACAATCAGTTCATATAATGATATTTGGATTCCAATATTGCTTCTCCGTTACAGACAGTAAACATTGTATTGTCCCACTACAGTCCTCACTCCTCTAACGTGTCAACATTTGCAGGCATGCAGTAAACGCACCACAAACTGCAAGAGAAAGCTTTCTTGGCTTTTTAATAGGAATTTTGAAAACTCTACAAAGTTTCTTTTCAGGTTGGGCTGTGATTGGCTTGTTGCCTTACTGGAATGCAACACAGATGAAAAATAAAGGACATCCTATAATATTTACAGTATGTGTTTACATTATATATATCATATTTAAAAATGAAATAGATTGATTAACACACTGCAGGGTTCTCTTTGCATTAGAGCGTAACATTTTTTAAAGGACAGTGTTGCGGCTTCTTCACTGTTTAGCCTTTTTTACAATACAAAGAGACGCACTACCAAAAACTAGTCTCTGTGACCTCCGTCACCTGGCAAGTTGTGGCGGTCTGTCAGGAGTCTACCACAGAGCAGCAAGACAAATGTAGCTAGATAGAACTCTCTCTGTTGGATTATGTATTTCTCTACATGGAAGACCTTCAAAACCAAAGTCAAAAACTGCCTGAAGCATTGGCAGGCTTTTACAGATTTGTGCTGCAGTGTAACGGCATATTGTTATTTTTTCAATACAAGCTAAAGAGAGACACAAATCCATGCCATTTTGGCCCAGATATAAAAATACTTCTGAGGTTTGTTGGTTAATTTGACCAATTTTGTACTCAATTCCCAAATGGGAGTCAACGAAGGAAATATAGAACAAGTGGGTTTATGTGTGTACTATATTCAATATTTCATTTAGTAACAACAAGTGAATGTGTATTTTCCAATGACCAAGTACTTGGCAGATTTTTCTCAGAATGACCCGAGAGGCACAACAAATTAGTTTCAGTGTAATGTGCTCTTTTTCTCTGCCTGATAATAATACTGGTTCTTTCATTTGACATTGAGGTTGATGGAACAAGCGCAGCATGACCGGAAACACCAAGGTAACCAAACTGCAGAAGGCCGAGAGTGTGTTTCTACCCCCACAGCCATCCACAAAAACAGGTTGTCAGTAAACAGACATAGAATAAGGGCTAAGAAAGCATGGCATATTTTCTAGAAGTACATAGAGGAATGAGGAAGGACAAAGGCGAGTTTCAGGAGCAGCGGCAAAGAGATAGCAGAAGAGGAAAGTGTCCATGGGGAAAAGTTGATAGATGTTACTAAAGACACGTGGTACAAAGATGATACTTACTTTAATTTCATAGACTGTATTATGAGCTTTACTGAATCAAATCCTGTCAATGATATACTGTATGGTGAAAATTACTACACTTCATTGTGATAACACATGAGATGTTTTTGTTACGATGTTGACGTGCATGTTTGAAATTAGTGTTCACAGTTGTACACATTTTCCATATCAACTTAAAAGGTGATGATATGTTAATGTTGTGTTCACAACATTCCCCCGAAGTGCCCAAAAATCAGGTATTGCAGGTTTAAGAGGTAACAGGGTTGACTTCTTCTCTTATGTTGAATTTTAAGTATATTTGTTGTTCTGCACATAAAAAACGTTCAACTCATAGCCTACACTACATTCAAACATCAAGTATCAGGCTGCCTAACAAGATTGTTTTGTTACTTGTTTCTTGACTTTGTCTTATTAATAGTTATCAGCTGGAAGTTTTTTGCACTTTGTGTACCGTGTATTTTTTTAATCTGAATGCCCAGCAAGTTTAAAGGTTGGCACTTAAAATAAGGTATGCTTTGCACAAAACAACTGATTTGTATTATGCATTTATTTGACTTGAGAATGCACAGAATGAGGACTGTGTATTTTGTCCCCGATCTTTTACAGTGCAGTTTCATCAGCAAAAGATCACTTCACAACCATGGAGATGGATAAAGATTACAGTAAAAAATAACTCTTTTAACATGCTCTTGATGATCCGGGAAGTGAAACTTCAAAAATCCAAAGTGATTCTTTAAACAATTTGTACTCAGCCCTGATTTTATATGGTGACCTTTATTAAACAAAGAGTGAAAAGGTTGCTATATCATTTATCTTGGGGAAAACAAACTAACAAAACCCCATCACCATTAACAAATGTATTGTTTTGGTGAGCCATTGTTCTATTGCTGTATCACAAAATACATAAATTAATGCTTTTGCATTATTGAAAGTATTTTAACTTACAAAAAAATCCTCAAAATGAAACTGAAGTGGTTTATGTTTAGAGACGTTAACATTCAAGCGTAAAGCTGCCACTGCTATGTTTCAACTGAAAATAACGATAAAGTGCTTCAGTCTGAAACATAAACCTGCCATAATATTGATAAATGACAGTGACAATAAACATCAACTGTCTGTTCATGGAATAGATGTACACATAGGGGCCTTGTTTCGTGCAGGTGCATGTTAGCAGTCCTACATTGTACTGTGTACAATTCAGGTTGAACATGCAAAACAGACTTGTTTGTTAATATTCATGATGGCTTCTTTAACAGAACAAGTAATTTACCATTTTTGTTACGTGTAAAGATGTCATGAAACACAAGACTTGATTTTTCAAATGACCTATATATATATTTTTTTTAATTCACAGTGTTCTAATACACACAAAAAAAGTCCTGTAAGGTGGCCATGTATCTACAGGCATAGGTGCCGATTTATGTTTTCCTCCGTGGGTGCTCATGGGCAAATGCCCTTTAAAAAAAAAAAAACTAGTCAATTAAATAACTCAATAGTAAAACTGTAAAGTAGGCACATCTTTCTACTTGGGACAGTGCCACTCACAAATAAAGATACAGATTTGGAGATGAAAAGTTTAACTGACACGTAACCGTGATCAGCTTTGTGAGAAATTAAGAATCAATGGAGCAGGGGACTGACAGCGACATAACCAATCACACTGTGACAGACGCTCAACAACTGCAATGTTTAATTTTATATGAATGTAGCCTACTGGCACACGTACAGTAGGTGTGCAGTTGGTGCTCAGTATGTGTGCTGCGAGGGCTCGAGCACCCACGGTAACGGCGCCTATCCCCACAGGTCCATCTTACTGAGTTGTTATTCAAACAAGCTCAAACTCACCATGAACATTGGTATTGTGGTTTTGCTTGGCTCAAGTCACAACTATGGAGATGCTACAGTGGTGTCCAACAACTTCCCAATAATGTTGGCATCGAATGTCAAAGCTCAAAGTCCAGCAGATAAACAGTGATCTTACTTCCCGTTGGCATCCACTCCAGCACATTTTGTTTTAGAAATGTGAGAGAGAAGAGATAAATCCACAATACTTGGCTCAGCTACTTGGCATTTTCAGGTTTGTAACATTAAAGTGAAAATGTCACAAAAATCCCAAACAAACAAGCCCAAAGAAATATAATTGGCTTGACCATCAACACTATTTTAGCCACCTTTACAATTAACCAACACGCTCACTAACATTGAGAAGGGTGAAGTTACCTGTATTATCAGGGCTCACATGATAAATTCAGCATTATGTAAAGCACTAATTTTAGAGTTTGTCTTCTTAAAGGAGTAGTTCCACTTTTTGGGAAAAATACTAATATGATTTCTAGCTGAGAGTAAGATGAGAAGGTTGACTGTTAAAGTTATCAGTTTTTTTTATGTCTAGTTTCAGAATTGCGATGTTTGCTCTGCTAGTGTGATTTTATCCGACTGGCAAGGTTAGCTAGTCGTTCCAAATCACATTCAATTGGATACATTGATGTGAGTCAAAAATATTGTTACATTTTACATGAAAGCAAAGCAAAGCAAAGTGATTTTGATTTCTTTTTAAACAAATCGTACATTATTAAAATATTTGAAATAAATGTATTGTTTTATCATTATTAAAATTGTTATATTTGAAATAATCGTTAACTGTGTCAACTCAACACTTCCTGCACATACTGTATGTGTCTAAGTGCTGTGAACATCATATACTGAATTTATCAAGACAACAGGTAAACACAGATCAATAGCATTAAGCATCAGCTGCAAACATAACAAAAGCACATGAAAGAACAAGGTTTCTCACCAGAAGATGATCAAAAACTGAAATTAAAGAAAAATGACAGTGTCCAATATGAGCTTGTTGAAAAAAAAAGTCTGTTTTTGTAAGGTAAAAAAAATTATTTGAGAATTTAAAGCATTTTAAGGTGGCATGTATTTTGTATTGTACTGAGATGTTTCCATCTTTACAATGCAGCCAACCTAGTTATAGTATAAAGACATGAAGAACAAAACAAAAGTGGGGATCCGTGATGAATGGTTTTCTCTCCTACTTTGCTCCTCTCAACAAATTCCCCAGTCAAGGAGGATTATCAATAAAGACAGGAAATACCAATCAATAAAAGGTCCTGGAGTAAATCGTCCAAGTCCCATGCACTAGTAATGCACTAGCACATGGCGGGTCATCTTAAAAACTCATAGCGCTGACTGGCCATTCACCTCTGCTTTTGAAGTTAGTGGATCACTGTCAAGGTCCCCTATCACCTCCATCCTGACAGGCTGCTGAAACCCAAGACACAGGGATTAGGGATACAATTAAGACAGAATGACAAACTTTGACATAGTTGTTGACATGTTGTTGTCAGTGAAGGAATCCCTCAAACTGTGAGTGTTGACATAAAGTTACACATACATACTGTTACATAAAGAGGGCTTCCTCTGTGGATGGGACATTTTCACACAGAGAATAGAAGACATTAGGGTGACTGAGCACTTTGACAGTTGGGACTGCTGATAGCTGATGGCACTTGTGCAAATTTATACCAAAGTATAGTATTACTATGAAACATGTTAGTAAGTAAGACTGTCAATAATAAAATTACTATGAGACACGTATTTATAGCACAATTATTATGTCTCCCTCTGTTTTCACCCTTCTTTTCAATAAACCTGCTGTAAAATGTGGTATATGTGCTTTACAATTATATTTCAGTTTTGCACAATACCTGAATGCACTGTATTTTCCCATTCTCCGTGGGATTTCTGGGTAAAACAGGATTGTGGTTTTCCTGGGATGCACTCCGTCCGCCTCCGACCCGGCCTGTGGTGCCATAATCATTTGGTTTGTGGAAGCAGAGCACTTTCTGGAAGCTCTGCTTGAAGTTGTCAGAGAGGAAGCCATAGAGGATTGGGTTGGCGCAAGAGTTGACGTAGGTGAGGATGACCAGGAAGAAGTAGACGTCAGCGGTGGTGTTGTTCTCAGGGATGATATGAATAAGGTTGACAATGTTGGTAATGAAGAAGGGCAGCCAACAAAGTACAAAGACCAACACGATGATCACCACCATGCGTGTCACCTTGCGCTCCGACTTACGCCGCTTAGTCAGGCCTACACGCATACTTGCTGACCTCACCTAAAAGTGAGATGGTTAATTGAAAAGGTTTTATGAGATCATGATATTATTATGAGCGCTTACAAAAAATACATGAATGTATTCAGACACCAATCAAAGCTGCAGGTTAATTGTATCTGTCCCATTACCTTAATGACAATGAGTAGGTAGCAGAGGCAGATGACAACCAGAGGACCAAAGAAGCCCAGGATGGATGTGTAGAGTATGAAGACAATGGACCACAATTCACGGGGTGCAGGCCAGGTTATGTTGCAGGTGTTGAAGTCCTCCTGTACACGTGAGTAGATTGTTACCGGCAGCACAATCAGTAAGGACACAACCCACACCATGCCATTGAAAACCTTGGCTGCCTGTGGCCTTCGCCATTTGGCACTGCGAATAGGATGAACCACAGCCAGGTAGCGATCAATGCTCATCACCGTCAGGCAAAAGGTGGAGGAGAACTGGCTCATGGCATCTGCAGACATGCAAACCTTGCAAAAGAAATCTCCATACGGCCAGTAGGAAAGCACACTATTGGTGCCAAGGAAGGGAATTCCCAGGATGTAGAGTTCATCCGCCAAGGCTAAATTGAGAATGTACATGTTGGTTACAGTCTTCATCTTGGTGTAGCGAACCACCACATAGATGACCAGTGTGTTGCCCAGAAGACCCACAATGAAGACAATGGTGTAAACGACTGCGGTGACCACACTGAACGGCATTGGTGCGGCCACCTCTGACATATTGTTGTAGGTGTGGCTGGTGGGATAGGGTTGGGGGGAAGACGTGTTGACATTCTCAGATATCGGTGTCCAATTGTAATAGCCATCCATGTTGAAGAAAGGAGTCCTGGTGTCTGTTTAGATTAGGAAAAAAAATCATTAGAGAAAACACAGAAACAAATTTAAAACCATGTGCTAAAAACAACATACGGGTAGTTTAGTATTGTGGATTCTGTGAATGTCTGCTTCAGAGAATTACTGTTATGTCTTTTGCACACACATGGGCAGAAGGGACTCTAGGCAAGATGCCCATATTTACCAGGAGACAAGAGAAACTTTCCACTGAATTGTCTGGGCCAGTGGCCAACATGCAATTTTTTATTAATGGGAAATAGCACTTTAGAAGCAGAGGATATAAGTGTGGCACTTTATTTTACGGTACGTTAATAGGACATACTTGTGAATCAAATTAGATCAGATTTAGAAACAACATGGTCTTTATTAGACAGAATGAAACAGTTACATGAGAATTAGACACCAAACACCTCAATTATGCTGTAGATAGTACATTAATAAGACATCAAAAAGGCTATATTTGCACCAAATTAGACCAAAACAGAGAAATAATTAGGTCTTTATTGGAGAGTGAAGAAACACAGCCCAGACACATTTCTGCTAATTTGAAAATGCATGGAATGCTGTAAAAGACCCAAAATATACTTTGACCCTATTAATTACAAAATAATTAATTGCTTCCGCTTTGCACTAAACTTGCGGTTGCTGGTTTTACGGGAGTAGTCACATGGACTGACACTTACGTTAAGTTACGACTGCTAAACATTCACGTAGTATGATAGCTAGATAATCTGGATTTTGCAAAGTTGCAATGTTTAGTCGATTTTAAAGCAACAGCTTCTTCACTCCATATTTAGCCCCCTTGTACCGAATTTAGTTGTAGTTCCACCAGAGTTTCACTGGGGATGATTGCAGGCAAGTCTAAAATGAAGTGGACTCTGTGGAGCTAGACGGCTAAATTTGTCTCTTCTGCCTGATAGTTGTTTCATAGATTTTATTGTAGTTTTTGCATTTTTAACATGGATTTTAGGTTGAAAATTGAATGAAAGAGTACTTATATATCCTTTCGATTTGTTACAAGTTGATTGGTTGTATCCCATAACACGCTAGCATTCTGCTAATGAACGTTGATTGGTCAGTGATCCTGCTTGATGGCATCCAAAGCGGAGCCAGAATGTCTGAGTGAATATTTAGGTGTGGTCTTTAAAACATTAGCAAACCTTGTTCTAGCACGTGTATTGACAGGGAGAGCTAAACCTGTCAGCAGTTTTTGATGCCTCGAGAGAAAAAAGGAAGTGACTCAGTATTTCTGGCCGTATGATGTGTATGACGTCTTTGAGATTTTAAAAGGCATTTTAAAAACAGAAAAGCCACTAGGGCGTTACAGTTTTCTTTTAATGAGCAACAAATGCACTGTAAGTAAATGAGACTATGCCAAATAAATGTATATACTGTCCTCTCAATGTTTTTTGTTTTACTTTTATAACATTTGAAATAATATGGCATTAAACCTGTCTAATTACAGCGTCTTGATTTATGGTGTCTGGATTATAACTATGTATCTGTATTATAACATCTTTTTTGGATCCAAACATTATGTGTGGTTTCTAATTGCAGCATTATTTAGTTAAATTATAACAGTGTTATAATTGTGTTTGTTTACCTTCTAAGAAAAACCATGTTCTTCCAGTTTGATCTAATATGATACAAAATAGGGCTTGTACCGTCAAATAAAGTGGGACCAATCACACACTATCACAAAACTAACTAACTAACTAACTAACTAACACAACTAACCGTTGTTTTGCTGTAAAGTTAAATAACGTCAGAGATTTTTCCCGCTCAAAGAAGTATTTAACTAAGTGTTCAGGGCACTTCGGCAAAAAACGTGAGGCCCTCAATAATGTAAAAAGCAGCAAACAAAACTCCGGCCCAGGCTGCTTAAAAGCATTCTGTTGGATCAGGGGCTATTGTACTGTTTAAGGTGTTTGAGGGTGAGTTGCATTTTCCTGTCATTGTGTTCCTTGTGGTTTTGATGTCTTTAGTTTTCTCAGAGATTTATGGAACTCATTTTCCTGCCTGCTTGCCTCAGGACTTCCTTTGTTGTTTGCACTGTATTTATTAAATCTTCAATATTCTTCACTGCCTACCCATTTGGGTCCAAGCCTCGCAACTCTTGTGACAGATCCTGACATAGATGTCCAAAAATATGGGGACAGAAAAAAACTTCAACCAAGTGGCAGGTAGCCCACAGCCTTAACGAGCAAGAGTGCCGCAGTGATTAATAAAGGGTTGAAGTAGGTTTTTTGGGCTAAACCTATTTAGCAAAGGTTATGGATTTTGTCATATAGCTCACTATTTTGTAAAATCCCTACCATGTATAAATATGTATTATTCAATTACATATCAATACAGCAACATCCTTTGTGTGATACTATAATCAATGTGCTGGTGCCAGAGATATTTTAAATAATTAAAAAAAGGTGTTCTAAACAGATTCCCTGCTCCCAGCATCGCTGATGGCTCCTCGAGCTGGCACTTAACACATGAATGAGGGAAACTTGAACGTAAGTTAACTAGACGATAAGGAAGAGATTTTCAACAAGATGGCAGACAGCAGTTTGAGAAAAATAACAGATGCCCCGGCCAAGTTTAAGTCAAAAGTCTGGACCGATTTTTGTACAGTTGCTGTATAGTTATAGACTGAAAAACTTGTGCTGCAGAATTGTGCTGATTTGTAACAGCTTGGACTTGCAGTGATTATGATGAGGAAACTTCACTTAACCTTTTCATGGACATTTTGTCTTCATAGTTTGACGGATATCATGATGTGTCATTATAGGATTGTCTAGCAATATATTGATCATCACAAAACTGCTGTATTGTGATATTATCAGTATTTTGAGCCATGTATCATATCATATCGGGAGGTACACTGTGATTTCCCACCCTTACCACATTCTAGCACACAAATGGTAACAGGAGATGAGGTACACAAAGGATGACTTTACTGATTATAAGGATAGAGGTTTGCTGATGGAACTTTTACGTAAGTAAAAGTAGCAATACCACAGAGTAAAAATACTGGATTAATATACCGGTAACTGGATTATAAATGTAGTGGAGTAGAAGTATAATGTTAAGTAGTAAAGTAGGTGTACAAGTAGGCTACAGTTCTTTTTTTTACTTCAGTATAGACGAGTAAATGTAATCAGTTACATTTTACCACTGATTATTACGCAACTGAATGTTGGTAAATTTAAGACACTTATCTGAAGGAGGACATTTAAACATTTGTATTTCATGTAAACTTTAAAACAATGAATTGTCTATTAATTAAAGTTATTAGTTACATTCTGCTGTTCAATCTATAATACACATGTTGTTCCTCACTGTGAACCCTGCATGTTTTAGATGGGGTCTTAAGGTTGTAACGGTATCCCTATAGCCATGAATGTGTGTGCTTGAAGTTAGAGCAATGGCCAATTGGCACCCTACTAATTAAATAAGTTCTGCTCCTGTAAGACTGCTTGTCCTCGGCTGGTGCCTTGTGGGTGACCTAAAAATAATAGTAACCTTATAATAGTTGTCTGACGTTGCAACTCGAGGCTATGGAAACGTGTTGCACAAATAAATGGGGTGACGTGAAGATTCACTGAACCGCGCTTCAAAACACGGGACTGACGCGCAACCCACAGCATGTTGTTTAGAAACAAACACTTGAAGCCCCTGTCCCCTGGATGCATGGGGCTTGACATAGTGCCCACCGATAGCCCTAGCCCGCAGTCATGAGATGCATGGCTCATTAAATCGGAGTTTGACAAATAAACCTTTAAGCTTATAACAGTTTTCCAAACACAATAGCCTACTGGAACGTTTCACGTCGTTGGTGGGTAATCGAGGACTGTAATATAAACTATGATGAATTTTTTTCAAAGGGTTATATTTAGATACATTTCATAAACACGTTGTTTCCTTTGCAATGCCATGACATCCGATGGGACTCAACCTACCTGTGCGCCCCTGTGTGCCGCTATCTGGTGGCGCGATGCGCATCTCCAGCGGAATAGATGCAGCTTTCTTCGAGGTCAACTCTCTCGCTCATTTGTCTCGTCGCTTGAAAGAGAAACCTCCTCAAACTTGACTTTTCTCCTTGAGTCATTTTCTTGCACGCTCAGGTTTCCATTTCCAGAGGCGCAAAATGCAATAATATCTTACAGGACCTATCCTCATTGTTTAGGTCTGAAGAAAATTCTGCGCAAGGGGAAATACATCCCTAAGCTGGTGAGGAGTCTCTCACTGGGTCATTTAGCGCATCAACGCACTGCGAGTATTTATGTGGAAAACGTCACCCCGCCTTTAGATGTGAAAGTCCCACCCATGGGTGGTTGTAATCACCTCACAGCACAATACCAGTTGCGCGTTGTGGCTCTCGTTTTCTTTTCTTCGCCTGTAGAGCTTCCAGCCAATCATGCAGTGATGCTGACTTTTTAACTGTGTGAGAGACAACGTGAGAAATGGAGCAATGCCCAGGTGCAGCCTGGGGAATAAATCACCTTGATGGTGGCCTGCGAGCACCTGTGACGGAGCGGGAAAAACAATGCTGAAATGGAAAAGTGGTGGGTGAGGAGGAGATTGCGCGTTGACGGAGAGATTTTGATGTTAATTGTGAGGGACAACTGCCTACTTTTAAGACAGCTTTGTGTTGCTGTCATCCAGGTTAGGATACAGCAGTGCAGTTGTGTGTGTGTGTGTGTGATTGTGTGTGCAATGTGTGCACAATGTGTGCGTGTGTCTGTATTTGCATGTTACAGTGTGTACTCCATTCCTGCATTTTCCATCAGTCTGAAGCATCAACGTGGGTTTTGAAGAAACAAGGGGAAGTAGGTGACATCCTATTGTTTATGGGTCCTGTTTAACCGGTCCTAACCAGGCCATTGGGCAGATGTCTGAGACTTGTGAGTGCATAAACACTATCAGAGGCTTGTCCTGTGGAGATAGTGTAGCACTGCCACGAAGATGATATGGCTAATTTACACAGTTTTTTCCACATTGCAGGCAATGCAGCACTTATTTTCAAGGTTACAACAACTACATAAACAACCCTTTTGATCATGCACAACACATTTTCATGTGTGGGAAACATTAATCAGAATCAGAAAAGGGTTTATTGCCAAGTAAGAAACACTTACAGGGAATTTGCCTTGGTGGTTGGTGCATACATAAACAAACATATTGAACATAAACCTGTTTGTCGAAACTGTAGAACAGTTTCTAGCTGAAGCAGTCAAGAAAAGCTGTTGACATTACAGAAAATGTACCAACATAAAGGTGTTAAACTGGAGTAAAGGGTACAGTAACTACAGAAAGTACAAGAGAGCATTTGAATTATACTCCCAATTTCCGTCTTAATTGTGCATATTACTGCTTATTCTGCCTCTCCGTCCCTCTCTTTAGCCATTTCATCTTTCACAGGCCACTTCAGCGTTAATCTTTACCTGTCCACCAGATGCCCTTAGACTTTTCTCCTTTCATTCCAGATCCCACCTCTCCCATCTGCCCTGCAATCAATGTATCCCCTTATAAGCCACTTACTATACCGACCCAGCTCCATTGTTCCAATGCCAGGTTGTCTTGTCTGTCTGCTTGTTTTTGGCCCTATTGCCTGACCTCTGGCTTTTGGATTTCCTTGCCTGCTACTTGGATGGATTTGTTCACTTTTCTAGTTTTGACCCTTGCCTGCCTAATGGACCTGTATGCCTTTGCATCTTATTTTTGTGTTAATAAATAATTCAACTGCACTCGCTTCCTCCGCCATCAGCATTTGGGTCCTACTCCTGTTGCCCTGCTCACTTCAGCCGTGACAACCAGTATATTTAAGGAGAGCTCAAAGATTAAACATTAAAGTCTGTTTATAGGTCTTGGGAAGTTTTACTGCATTTGTAGAATTTCTGGCTCCAGAGAGACAAAACGTGTCTATACATTCATTTTAAAATGAGGGGCCATTTAGGCCATATATCTAAAATACATGCAAACACTTTTACGTTACACACACGCGCACACACACACACACACACACACACACACACACACACACACACACACACACATAAAAAGCTTTCACATACACCACTTTCCCCTCACACTCACTACTTTTTCTCACAAACACTTGTCTTTGTGTAAGCTAAAAATCCGTCTACCAATTGGAAGGTTGGCAGTTCGATCCCTTTTTACCTTGCACACAGACATTTTGTGAGAGAAGTGTGTGCGAGGTGAAAGTGGTGAATGTACATGCTTGTTATGTGATGCGTGAGAAAAATGTTGTATGACCATATTTTGTATTTGTGTGTGCAAGGTGAAAGGGGTGTATGTGCATCCTTTTTGTGTGTGTAAGATAAAAGTGGAGAATGTTTTTATATATGGTCTAAACGGCTCCTCATAGCATACTCCTCATCTCTGCATAAAGCTAGCAGCTCAAGGCTACATCAGTCTATAGACTACCCTCGACGTTCCACATCCGGGATTGCTCTATGTCTTCTATTCAGAGTACTTCTTTCAAACTTCTTAATTGTAAAATTTGGAAAAGAAATGTTGTATTTTGCCTTGATTTTATACAATTTTATTGTTTTAATGTTACTTCTGGTCTGTCCGCTTGTTGTTAAAATATGAGTCAGAAAGAATCAGATGGCTGTTGAACTCTACATGAGATGACCTAACGCTCTGTCACTCTGCCTTAAGCTGTTTGCATGCTCTTCCTGCCTTCCTATATCAAGCTATGGGAATGTGCTTTGAGATCATATCAGAGTGGTGTCAGTCACCGACTTTGTCTGGCTGATGACAATAACCTGGCGGGGATCAATGAAAGAACTCTCAAGCTTACAGGAGTGGAACTCATGTGTGTAGTATTTATGGCAACAGAGTTCAATCAATACTCCACCTCTGATGACCAAGATAAGACAGAACAGTGTGTGCATATGTGTGTGTGGTTGTGTGGAGAGTGCAGGGTTGATTGGAGGACAAAGAAAGAAACAAATGAATGAGATGATGTCCAGAGTGGCAACTCTGTGGTTGATGCAGTGTGTTGAGGTCCGAAGATGAAATAGTTTTCACATTCATGGACAGAATATGCAAACAAACCGGTCTCTGTGCTTGTATGTTGTGTGTTCAATTTATTTGAGATGAGCTGGCCATTTGGAAAACCTTGCTGACACACAGCACCCATGGGCAAGGGATTTCTTAAAGCCTTCATGAGTTTTTTGTCTCCCTGTGGTCTGTTTGTACATCTATGTAATATCCTTTTAATGCAGTTTTAATTACATTTTGTGATTTAGGCACTGGGCTGTCTGTTGTGGAAGGGAGCTGTCTTCACAAAGCTAACCAACTTGTTTGCCTAATGTTGTTTACTTTCTACTTCAGACTGCCACTACCCCACACCCGACCCCCACATTCTGCTGTTGGGATTACATTTTACTAGAATTGTACCTCGTATGATTTTTTGTGACAAATTAAAATTAATTGATTGGTTCATGTAGCTGTTTATCTGGACACAGACTCCAGATGGAGCTGTTGACTGTGGTGGACTTGACATACGTTCATGTGACGCTAGGTCCAATTTATCCTTAATTTACGTTGCTATCTTGCGCTACATCGTCTGTAAAGACAGAAACACTTCTTTGGGCGGTACACCATCTCGGGGCTTCCTGTAACAATAGCTGTCAGCCCAGGTAGGCTACAAGGAGGTTTGTGTGGATGTGATCATGTTGAAGTGTAGAGGTTAATTCCTCTACGCAGACGGTCCAGTGTTGGAGGGCGACCTGTGATGGTTTCCTGCAAATCTGTCATATACATACAAAAAGAGAAAGCTCAAATGTCCAAAAGAGAGCAATAGAGCAATTTCTTCTCCACACCTTGATCACAAGGATCACAAAGATCCTTGAGTGTTCATCAGTTTCATTTCGAAGACATTCTTGTAGGGGCTAAAGATCCACAGTTTAAAGGCATTTGAGTGTAAAACCAAGATTCTTTTTGGTTATGCAAATAAATTGCAGTACTTAATATTTCTTCTAAGTAAGCCTCTTTGTACTTTCCCCTCAGAGGCAAATCAGAGTAGTTAATTAGGAAGGACTGAAAGGCTATATTTAATTAATTAAGTAAACCAATTTGACAATTTTAATTATAGCTAGCAAGGACTGGGTGGATGGTGGAAGGATTTTCCAAAAAAAGACCATCATTAAGCATTTAGGCAACATTAGGCTTTTACAGAAGTGCCAGTGTCAGCCTGTATTTAACACCCATTTCTGTAGAAAGGGAGGATCTGCATGAAGTGGAAGCTCAAAATAATCACTCCAGATGTCAGGTATGTAAAAATGAAATGAAATAATGGACAGCTTAGCCTGAAAATAAAATAGCTTATCAACACTTTTGTATCAATTTACACAAACCCTTAACCCCAAAGGGGAAAGCTGCGGAAAAAATACTGGCATCTTTTAGAGAAAGGAATGGCCCTAAGGGTTTGTCTGATTAAGACTTGGGATACCACGTTGGGTGTTATGTACTAGCTAGTGGGGTGGAACACAGCAGAGCGGTTCTGACATTGGCCAGGTTCTAAATTTCAAAGTGCTGAATTAAAACATGTCTGAATATCATGCATATAATCAAACCTAGATTATATTTTGTAAATGTGTTTTTGAGTACAGGACAAGTTTTAAAATTCGAAAAGGATGTCTTCTGTGTTGACGAAAGAAAAAGTTGTCCCTTAGCATTAACACTTTACAAAGCATAAAGTGAGTTGTGAGGCTTTATTTGAAATGATTTGGTCTTAAATGAGATCTGAGGCCTCTAATTGGTAGTCCTCATTAAAAACAATTGCTGATGCTATAGCAATTAGCTGAAATAACTTGTCACATTGGAAAGAAACACATAATACATCTTTTGTAAAAGGTACAACATGTTGACATAAAAAATGCAGAAGCACAGGGGGGCAAGGGCGACAGCAACGCAGCAGTAATAGATCTGAACATAACCAACGGACAATTTGACAAGGAATATGTCACGCAGGAGCTCAAATGCATGACATACATGCTTTCCACACGCATAAATTATTAGCATTATTAGATCCACCAGCTGGGCCATGGCCTTTGTAAGTGGATAACTGGGTTAGCTTGATTTGATTGTTGATGGTTTGACATGGGCCTGGATTTTTCGGTTCTTCGAAGCTGGCTTGAGATTTATGTGGTGCTACTGTCAGAGCCCCTGAACTACTTTTTATGAAGATGTTATCAAGACATATATTTAAAATAATGATGGCAAATAAATGTTCATCCAAAAAAAAAAATACAGTGGCCAAAGGCAACCACGCTACAACATCCCAAAAACTTCCAATGGGAGAAACGTGCTGCAAACAAAGAACACACACACATTTTTCAGGGGTATTGATTTTTTCCAGTGACACTCCTGAAGTAGTGCCAACTAGTTAGTGGTGATTACTTTTCATAATGTCCTCCTCTGATTACTGCTCAGTTGAATTAAAGGCCACTACTGAGAAGGGAAGTTTAATACAAGATAATGACCAAAGAGAAGGAACAGAGTTGGTGTGAGTCTGAGTGAGACATGCGCCGTCACGCTTACAGCTTTGGTTATCTGATGTGTTCACCTCAGTGGACCGCAGCATGCGGCTAGACAAGAATGTTGAAAAACCACTCAGATTTCAGGGCCATGTGTCAATAACCTGTATACAGTAGTGATTCCAGCATTTATTAAAAATATGCTCCTGTTACAGGCTGGTTTCAGCTTCAGTAAGTAATCATTTGGAAAACTGTGAAGACCTTATTACCACACTCTCCATTTAATGGATAAAGAATGACTCACTTTCAGCTACTTTTGCAATCTCTTTTATATTATCCTGATGGGGTGCTATAATTGAAGGTCAAGATAATTTTAACAATAAAAGACCATTACTGCAACACTAGCCCAATTTTGCTAGTACATCAGGGGTGATGCATCTTGTTAGTGATTGTCCCAAAGGGCGTCCACATTATTTTCGGAGCATGAGGATGAAATGTTTTTGCCAACAGAAACCTGAGGCAGTACACGACTGGAGGTAGGATGCCATCCCCCTTGTTAGCAAAATGACCAAAATGCATGCCCCTTGTTAATCTGCCACTAATTAGAGTTTATTTAAATACATTGAACCTGGTTTGGATTGGTATGTAAAAAAAAAAAAAACTTTACTTCAAACTGCCCTATTTTAGAAAGTAAATAAACACATTTAATAAATGGTTTATAACATACTACAATGTTGTTGTAAGATGATAAACATGAGAGTTATTAATGTATTTCTCAATGACTATAACGTCTGATGTGGAGGCTGGTATACAGTATTAGCAGATAATGAATGACTATATAATAAAATATGTTTTCAAGAGAGAAATTATTAGTGCTGACAAATACTTTACATTAAACAAACACTTGTCCTTATAACTCCGTACAACTACATTATTATGCTATAAGTGTTTTTTTTTAATTTGTATATACTGCTAATAAATGCTAAATAGGAGGACTTACAGTAAAATGCTACCAAGACGTTCTTGCACCTTGTGCCAACCAAATGAAAGTAGACTCTGCTGTTTGCACTTTGCCGCTGTGTCTGAAAGATATAGACGATTGACCTAAACATGCTCTGTCTTTCTGACAAACTGACATGAGAAGAAAAGCAAAATGTCCACGCTTCAATTGCTCCATTTGACTCAAGTTCACTCACACAGATTGGTCTGCCAGGTAGTACAATAGCTACAGGCTTACAAGTGAGATTTGGTTGATGTCCTTTTAAGTTTCCAATTGGTTAAAAAAAGGGAAGAATGAATTGACGTCATACTTTTTCTAGCTTTCTGGCCCTTCCTGCCACATCCCTAAAGAAGAAAAGAAGCTAACTGACAAAAAAAGAAAAATAACACCTTGCAAGAAGTCCAACTCCATACTCTGCAGCTGCCTTTAGCAGCTGCAGCTGCCAGTTGATTAAAGGATTTTCTTTTTCACTTTTCCCACACATCCTTCCAAGGTCTGTAAATGTCTGACTGTCTCTACCTCGCTCTCATCAATTTCTCTCTCTTGTTCCTTTTTCTTCCCATCTCATCTGTCATCGGCTGCTCTGTTTGTCATTGTCCTGCATTCAGTTTACATTGATCTTTTGTTATCTGTAGGCAATTATTCTAAGGCAGATTTGTTCATGCCACAAGGATTAAAGGAATAGTTTGACATTTTAGAAAATGTTCTTATTTGCCTTGTTGCTGAGGTTGAGAGGGGAAGACCAATACCACTCCTCTGTCTGAGAGTGGTATTAATCCTCTTTCTATCCACTGTTCACTCTGCAAGAAATCAAATGAGTATATTACCCAAAATGTCAACCTATTTCTTTGATCAGCACCTTACTGCACCAACAAATGACAAGATGACAAGCATAAAAATGAAAACATAGATTCACATGCAGCATAATTTGACTATATGCCGCAGTGTAATATAGTAAAGTGTACGCACATTATTAACTGCACTGTTTGATCACTCTTACGAATCAGGATCCAAAGTTCTACCAGGCTATGTACTTTTTATTTATTTATGGGGGGTGATGGTGCAGTGGATATGATATTGGCCTTTGATGTGGGATGGGTAGGGGTTAAAGGTCTCGCTCAGGGGCAAGACACTTAACCCATAGTTACTCCAGAGGTGTGTGTGCTCTGACATATATAGAAATTGTAAGTCGCTTTGGATAAAGCATCGGCAAAATTACATTTAATATTATTTATTTTTATAACAGCGATACCAGAATCATCATCATTAACTAACACTACTCCTTTTCCCCCAATATTTCATTATCCTAATCAATCATCTCTGTCAACACTGTGAACAGCATTAGAATAAGATATAATGAGTTCAGCATTTGCATTGTGTCCAACACAACAACAACTTAATTCAAACCCTGCAGAATTTGTTCTCAGTTCATGCTGGTTAATAAGTTAATGAGCAGCAGCTTCACTGGTCACTGACAAAGAACACAAGGCGTATAGAGTAGGCAGTGTCCAGGGTGTAAACAATAACGTTGAAAATTGTCATGAAGGTGACTACCACCAGTTTATCCCAGGCACAGAGGTGGCCACAGCCACTGGGTCTCTTATTGTTGCGGAAACTGTACAGTGGCCAGATCACCATACTTGTCACATACATTACCGCTGCCAAAATGTTGTAGACAATAACAAGCTTGTCAAAAGAAAATGGAAAAAAAGAGGTCATTTGTGTAATAGTGAGCAGGATTATGAGGATGGCGAAAATGAAGCACAATGAGTACACAGCCACGCACCATCGCAGTCCTGGGGATTTAAATTGGCCTTCTTCCAGGGATGTGAAGATGAGACAGGCGAGGAACGTCTCCAGCATCTTCATAATGCCGGGCAACGTGGAGAGGAATCCGCTCTTCTGTCCACTTGGATGAAGGCGAGTTAAAGCCACCTCACCTGCGTACACCCCGAAACAGACCCAGGACACCACAGAGGCACCGATCTGGCGATGGCAGGTATTACAGGTAAAAAAGGTGGGGTAGATGATGGAGACAGCAAGGCACATGAGGCTTGCTAGCATTGCAAAGGCAGTGGTGAAATCATCCCAGGGGAAAGGTAATTTGGCATTGATGGTTGTGAACTCCAAGATGAGAATAAGAAGGGTGAAGAAGCAGCAGAAGCACCAGGTAAACATGCACCATGCCCAGTAGGGAGATGAGACGTGTCCCACTGTTGCCACTAGGCTAAAACATATACAGGTGAGGATGGTCGCCATTATTCGCATGATGCCCACAGGCTGGATGAGTGCCCGCAAGTCAACACCCATCATAGCTGGATAGAGTGTGTTTGATCTCAAAATAATGTTGTTTTCAAAGTCAGATGATTCTACTCAGGGCATCCCCCAGTGCTGCAAGGCCTTGTTTTCCAAAACAGATCCTGTTGAAAAGAATCCATGAATAGCCAAGAGACTGAGCCGGTGTGATCTTTGAAACTGAAACTCAAAGTGTGATGGTGTATATTCAAATACAAACTACAGGGCTTATCTTTGCAGTTTACGGCCCCTGTCTCACTCCATGGATTGGATACTGGTTGGGTGTTGCCATCTTCATCTTCCGCCACACACACCGGACTCTGGACCTCAGTGCAAGCGTTGTTCAGAAGATAATCTAAAGTCAATCTAAGTCTATGGAAAGCTGCCCTTATCCTGTGCGTTGAGATCACTTGATTTATTGTTTGGAAGAGTTTGTAGGAGAGTTTTTATGAATAATGATTACACGTACATACAAGTGCCTTTTTCTTTTTTAAATCTGAAACTATAGCATGATGTTTTAGTGTATTTACTGTACCATTGCCAAACATCAGTGATTACATTTACATCCAAATGCAAAATATATGTACTATGAAGACTCCCTTTTTGTACATTGAACCAAAGAGAAAAAAACTCTTTTAAAAAACACACCAACACACAATATACAATATTTGACAACAGAAACACTTTTCTGAAATAGATTTTATTCTACCGTCGTTTTTTCTTTTTCCATGTCTTATTTTGTTTTTACAAAATCATTAAAATCTGCCTCCTCCTGTGTCCTTATTTACACTTTGTAGAGAGGAGCAATGCCCCTGACTGGTCAAAGGTTAAACAACTAATCTCCCAAGATATCATTAAGGTAAACAAATTAAACTGCCTCTACTCCTTATTGTTTTTACTTGTATTGTTAAATGTAGCAGCAAAATAGGAGTGGAGTTGGAGTGGTAAGAATGAAAGGAAAAGCTGCTGTTTGTTTCAGGGTGTGCACACATTGACACACCTTTGCAAACATCATTTGAGAAGGACATGAGTTCCCACTTTACCTGTTAACCATTGAACAGAGTATATGACCATTAAGCAGATTACTAATTGTATGAGTTTCATTCAGTCATTATTGTGTTTAGTTTCTAAGGTGTGGAAACAACCAAATAACAGTTACACCCATGGTGATGTAAGCATGCACAGTTAACTACACACTGTCAAGACATTTTATTCATATTTCACACTGGGATTGACAAGAGAATGCACTAAAGGAGTTTGCCACTTAGGCCGACATGGTTATAACTATGCTGTATAAAAAAAACAAGATTAAGAGCATCAAATAAAAATCATGGAAGAATACAAAGGCAAAGAGATTGGGATTACTGACGTTAAAACATTGTCCTCAGTGAATGCACAATCATGACAGATAAAAGTCATTCAGACCAAATCCACAACAATGCATTGGAGTTATTATGATAACAACAGTGAAATAAAATGTGTTTCACAAAAGTTGTACAAGAGATGCTTTACATACTGTTCTCCTGCTGTTAAATCTTTGAGTTCTAGGGAACCTCCAACAGCTGAAACATGGGGCCTATTTACAACCTATGTTCTGCTAATGAAGAACACCAGCCTAAAAGAATAAACAGTATCCACAATGTAAGCAGCAAGGTTGAAGCAGGTCATGAAAGCGATGACCACTAAATTATCCCAGGGACATGAAATCACATTGGAGCAGTAGCTCGGCCTGCTATTATTCTTGAAGCTGTACACTGGCCAGACCACTGCAGCTGTGATGTACATCAACACGGCCAACACGTTACAGCCTGTCAAGACTTTGTCAAATGGTGCGGGAAAAAGAGACAGAAGGCGGCAGATGGTGAAAACTATGACAAGGATGGCAAAAATGAAGCAAATGCAGTAGACAGCAACACACCACTGGAGCCCTGGATACTTGGAGAACTGGTTGTAGTCCAAGCAGATGAAGATGATGCAGGCCACAAAGGCCTCCAGAACCTTAAGGAGGCCCGGGACCGTAGACAGAAATCCACTGATCTCACCAGGTTTAGCCCGGGTCAGCCCAACTTCAACAGTGTACAGGATGAAGGTCAGACAGGAAAGGACAGTGGCTCCAATCTGTTTGCCGCAGCTAGAGCAAGTGAAGAAAATTGGATAGATGATGGATGTTGCCAGCACCTGTATGAGAGAAAGGTAAAAAATAAGGTGTGGAATCACATTTTCTTTAGGATACTCTCTAGATATGTATTTGTCTCTTTGTGAATATACTGTAAATGAGCATAATTGAGAACCATATTGCATAAATCTTTTGGCATCAGGAAAGAGTAAACATGTAGATCTACAATAGCCCAATGTCAAAGTCTGTCAAACATGTGATTATTATTATCTTGTGAGTTGTGGCCATGTAAAAAGATGCTGTTGAAGTTTTTTAAACAGGGCTTCTCCTACTCTGTTATTTCATTAAACGTAAGGGTGTGAAAAACAACATGAGCCAAATGAAATCTTGCGACTAGCAAGCTGCCCCGTGAACATCTCTTTTGGTTTATCCTGAACAAATTTGCATCCAAAGATAAATAGCAAGATAGTTAAAAAAATGTACACACCATTAAAGTAGCCAACATGGCAAAAGAAGTTGTAAAGTCATCCCAGGAGATGGGCAACTTAGCGCTGAGGCTGGTGAATTCCAGAAAGATGATGAGGACGGTGACGCAGAAGCAGAAGCACCAGGTGAACATGCACCACGTCCAGAAGGAGAAAGTACTGTGTCCAACTGATGCCACCAGGCTGAAGGAGATGCAGGTGAAGATCACCTCCAGTATCCGCACAATGCCTACCGGCACCGTTAGTGTCCTGAAGTCCAGCGTAACCATGTTTGTATGATGATGTATTGTCCTGTGGTCGGTTTACAGTGGATTTGGATAACTATTTAATTAAATAATCTCTTTTCACCAGCTTGTCTCCACTATCCTTGTTGATTTAATGTTTTTCTTTTAACAGCTCTTTGGTAATTGTCAGTCCTCGCCTCTCGTTCTGTTAGTGTTGCCTGAATGACGAACACAGAAAGTGAGGTGATTGTGAAATGCTGTCCTCTCCCTTGTCACCGCCCTTGCACACCTTGAAATGGCTCCATTTAAAATGGAGTGTTTGCATAGCGGGGAAGTATATGTTGTTCACTTCCATTTACTTATCAGTTGTGTTTATAGGCAATAAAACACTGTATTTAGACATTTAAACGTGAACTTCACCTTATCACATTCACATATTTGCCCACATAGCGTCTTCCCCACCCATCAATAGTTCAATTCTGTAAATGTGTTACAGAAGACTTAAGAGGAACTGGGCCATGGTGCTACAGAAAAATGTGAGATATACAGAACAGGATGGAGGGATATTAGGAGACATTAGAGATTAGGAGATAAATTGGTCTTTCTTTGGATATGAAGTGTAGGTGGGAGATAAGATCCAAGATTTATATTCAAAATGTTGTTTTTTTAAGACATGGACTGATTCACGAAGGGCTATGAATAACTGTTGCAAATTTAAACCACATTCTTGTAAACTGCTAAACACTGCTAACTGCTAACACACACACACATACACACACACACACACACACACACACATACACACACACACACACACACACACACTTTGATCAAGCTATTTAATTTCTAATTGAAATAAATACAACAAAGAGAGTTCTGAACCAACCTTTTATCTCAGAAAGAATAACTGGTCAGTGCCAAGGAAAACAATGGAGACATGCAAATTAAAAGTGTCCCACGTGATTGATTTTCATTTACCTGCTGAGAAAAATATGGAAGTATAGTAGGCGTTCATCTATTTGTTTGTCTTTGTGTTTATTTATTTTTTAACACTAGGTGGTAGTCACCTGTAATGGGACCGCATTCATACAGGAAAGCTAATTCGGCCATGTGTGGGTGGTGATGGTGCAGTGGACATGACACATGCCTTTGGTTTGGGAGATCTCAGTTCAATTCCCACTGCGATACATCAACCCATGTGTCCCTGAGCAAGACCCTTAACCCAGAGGCGTGCAACCTCTGACATTTATGTAGTAATTGTAAGTTGCTTTGGATGTAAGTGTCAGCTAAAATACATGTAATGTAATGTTTTGCATGCCTGGGAAAGCTTCCCTTTTTTGACCGTGATCATGTTGTCTGCAGGTAGTGGTAACTAAATTTGTTTAAACTACCAAACTGTGTGATTAATGATGTACCTGGATTCAAGAAAATACATTTTTAAGCAATAAATGAAACGACATATAGCCAAATGAGGAACCATCTTGATATTGTTTGTGCGTTAAACAGCTGATGCTTACGGCACATGTCAATTAGGTCCGCCGGCATTGCAGCACCTCCCTCAAAACAGAGTGGTAAGGGCTAGGGGTGAAAACACACTCCTATGAAATGAGACACCACTTGGTTATAAAAACTTCCAAGATGCTGTCTGCAAGTGTGTGTATGTTGATTGCTAGGGTTTTGACAACAGTGTCATATGCATGTATATATTTTATAGTTCATTTATGTTCACTTTGGTGGTGGTGGTGCAGATACAGATGTTCTTATCAGAGTACTATTTACAGTATTGAAATAGCTTACACTATAGAAAAGCTTAAGTATTAGCTTAAAAAAGATAATTACATTTAAAGAAATCTGTAATTTCTCAAACTCAAACTTGAACCAGAACCTAGACACCCATTTGATTGAATTGGACTCATTCAGTAGCCTGGTGCGCGGTCTCCTCGTGACAGCATACCTACCATGTAACAAACATTTAAAAGGGTGCCATGCAGTTTTGGCCATTTCTTCGCTGTTTCTCGTCCTACAGCTTTGGAATAGATATTTGGCAGCTCCTTTGTTTATTTTTGTCTGACTCCTTGCTTGGTCAGTCTGCTGCTTCCTCTTTTTCTGTTCCTCCGACAATGCTTCCTAAGTTTCATTTTTTTTTTTTTTTTGTCGGGTCAGTGATGACGACAGTTTGAAAAACTCCGAAAAAAAACCTCCATCTCTACTTTATTAGCCAGTTCTTGAATGGGCGTATGTGTGCAGTGCCCTAAAGCTATTTTTACATTGCGAGACCTGATATCACACGATACTTCCTGACGCTGAGTCCGGGGAAAGTTGCAAGGGTGGTTTTCCGCTCACAGGCGCTAGGCGGGAGCGAAACGACTACCATTTAACTCGAAACAAGTCACATAACTATTCCAATGACTCAGGAGCTGTTCAGCTAAGGTAAATTGAGCTAAAAAAACTGCATGGTTCACCCTTAACTTAACACAACTACCAAGATAACATGACATGTATTTTTATGTAATATCCATTGGTAATGTAGTCTATGAATTTCTATGTACACAATCATCTAAGATGCACGACAAATAAAGATCGGTTCTTGGATTGGTTGATAACTCAAACTTGCCGAGAACCTACACACCCGTTTGGTTACAACAGACTTGAGCGGCTGCTCGGTTACATTTGGTCTCGTTCAGTAGCCTGCTGCGAAGTCTCCTCGTGACAGCCTATCTACCATGCTGCCCGCAACATTCACTTCTCTAACATTTAACTTAACATAACTACCAAGATAACATGACGTGTATTTGTATGTGATGTACTTCCCCATCAATAATGTGTGAATTGCCACTAACACAATCATCTAAGTGCACTAGAAACAAGGCTTGGTTAACAACTAAAACTTGCCAAGAACATAGACATCGCTTAATTGCATTGCACTTGAGTGGTTGCACGGTTACATTCAATCTTGTTCAGTAGCCTGGTGCGCGGTCTCCAACCCTTCAACAACTCTTTTGGTCCAATCGTGCTGCTTGAGTTAGTCAATGTTCTGATTGATTTTACCACCACTCCAGTGGAGGCACTAATGAGGTGAAAAAAAACTGGAGTGAGTCGGGTTTATAGACGTACAGCACTCAATTTTCCCCGTTCAGTAACACGACTTGGGCTAATTAAACTGCTCATCGGTCAGTTCGTCACCACCAACTCACAACCCCTAGAGATTTGGGTGTTGGGGAGACATTAGGTGTTACTCCCGTTCCAGTACAATACGTACTCTTTCTGTATGTCACTGTATACACTTTGTTTAATATAGTTTTGATAATTCTAATAATAATGACTTTCTATTGTCACAGCACTGCATTCACAAAGGGATAAGTTTCTTCCATTGTGATAAGAGATTGCTGCATCCCTTTACGCAGACCGTAGCACTGGCATGTGACCTTTTATGTTGCCTGTGACCAGACACTGAGAGCTGAACTTGGAATATGTGATTTTGTGATATAACAGTTTTGATCAGGTGGAGGTGCTCCAACTAAATGAAACTATTATGTAACAAAAAGTCATACAAACTTTTACCTCATCTTTGTAAGCTTGTTATCTATATGGGAAGGCCAGGCACTTTGTCAACAGAGACTTACTCTGAGGTTTCTTCACAACGAGATAGGGGCTCCTACACCTCTTTTAAAAACACATGTAGATTATGCAGTGATTGTGTAAAATCCCCAACATCTTTTACCAAAAGACTGTTACCAACAGAGCAGCCTTCTTCAGCAATTTCATGCCTGAGACACTAACAACAATAATTATAAATAACGAAAACAACCCTCACAAAAAACATGAGTAAAAGCAAAAGCTAAATCTACAAACAAGACAAAAGAAAAAATACATTGTCCTTCAACGACCAGGTGTTTTTGAGCTTTTTGTCTTAGCACATTATCAATGTTCTCACTGAACAAGTATGCAGCTTTAATCAAAGCTCATGGGAGGCTGCCTTGAAGCAGTTGAAGCTTATCAGTAAAGGCAGTTGCGCAACAGTTATGATTTAACATTTAATTGATCTTAAAAGTCCTAAATATCCTCCCCTTCCACACACATGCACACATCTTAATGTTTCTGTAAAAAAAAAGAAACAGGGCTTAAGAGTAAAGGTTGGAAAGTTAAAGGTTTCCACAAGCACTTTTTTATCAGCATCCGGCAGTGATCTGGCACTGTCACCCTAGACCTGCTCCAAGTGAAAAGTGTCATGAGATTACTTCAGTTATGATTTGGCACTATGTAAATAAAATGTAATTGACAGTGGTGGGGTCAAGGTTAAAACCTCAGGTTATTGCTTTACATTAGTTCACATTTATCCCATTGCATCTTAAGGACTTTAAGCCAAAGCATTTATGTTGTTTATTTATTTAATCTTTATTTTATTCAATATATTTGCCGTTGTGCAGTTGTGTTACCCTCACATGTGCACCTGCTTAAGGGACACACCCAGAAACTGTTAAAACATAAAATAGGTGTCCCCTACAGTAGAAACCACAATGTAGTGTTCATGGTCAACTTCATTTAACAGCACAGTAGTTGTGCTGAGAAACTGGAATAAAATGTTGAAGACACAAAGAAACAGATGAAAAAGTGGAGGTTTGTGTGGAGAACAGACGAGGGGAGTAGCTCACTAAGGCGATGTTACGGTCTGGGTCTGGCTGGCCGTGAGTATTTGTTTTGTTTTCTATTCTTCTGAGTTTTCCGTCAACCTGCCTTGTTTTGTACCTGCTGTTTCTTTCTCTCCTCCCCCTCCCTCCTGCTGAAGCCAGCTGACAGCACACACCTGAATCAAATCATCATTCACCTGCACCAAAATCAGCCAAGCTCTTCAACACATCTTCGCCTGATTGTTGCTCCAGTAACCCTAAGGCTATGGAGCAACACATCAAAGATTCACTAGCTGCCGGTATCATTTGCCTTTCCTTGTCCCCGTTGGGGACAGGTTTCTTTTTCGTGTCCAAAAAAGACAACACCCTTCGCCCTTGTATTGACTACCGGGAGCTCAACGCTATCCCTGTCAGAAACAAATACCCACTTCCCCTGATGGATTTGGTGTTTGAGTCCCTCTCCCGGCCCATCGTGTTCTCTAAAGTAAATCTTATGAACGCTTGTCACCTCATACAGTTCTAGGAGGGGGACAAATAGAAAACCGCCTTCAACAAGCTGCTGGGGCACTACAAATACCTGGTTATGCCTTTCGGGCTCACTAACGCATGTTCCAGGCCCTTGTTGCATGTCCTTCCCCTCTCCCTCCGACAACAAAACAATTTGCATTTTGAGCCTTGCGTTTGAGTAAAAAGATTATTTGTCGGTTTTCCAGAAAAAAGTTCACTGAAAAGCCAAAGAGAAGAGAGCTACAAAAAAATTTGTTTAGGTTTTGCCTCTCCTGGAAGACATATAGCTATTGGTCAGTGGGCCTGTCTCCTCTAGGCGCAAAATGCTATGTAAAGTACATATCTGACCATGAATGTGCCTCACAGTTGCATACCATTAAGGATCAATACATGTCCCTTTGGCATGCTCTCTGACCCTAAAACCTTAGTTTATGCCAGACTCTACTGTGACAAATATAGTTTTTCTTAGTATTGACCTACTGTTTAGATCAATAGTGAAAACTGGAGTACAGTAAGTCTGGGGCCTGTAATTTAATGACGTCTGCAAAATCTTGAATTGCACATCGCTAATGAAATTATACTTGACCTTTTCGACGTATTTTTAAAGTTATCCATCAACACTCGTATTATAAAAAGCCAAACCAGTAGTAGAGAGTGGTCAGGCTATTTACCGATTTCAAAAAATACGGCAGTTTGAAAAAGTCACGGTTTTAAAACCAAGAACATTTTCTGTCATGCCATTCCTAAGCTATGAGCTGTTTTTTATGAGTCTACAAGGACAGAAAGTGCAGTTTCGAATTCCTGCTCCCTGCCAGTGTACAATGTGTTTAAAAATAAAACATGTTGTGTTCAATAGGGGAAAAAAATGTTGTTTTTTGCAAAGACATAAAAAAATAACACAACTTTGGCTGTAATTGCAATACTGAAATACTGTGATATTATTACGAAAGGTTATCATACCGTCAGAATCTCATACGTATGCGTATGCATAGTAGACACAACAACACCCCTCTTTTGACAAACATGCCACTGCATACAGTTCACTGTTGATGATCATGTTTCTTCCTGTAATTAATGTTGCTGTTTCATTGCATCCAATTGTAAAACACGAGTCTTGTCAATGACATAGTGTTGCACGAGTATGAAATAAAAAATGTGACTTAGGCAAACAGTGATTCCCGGGCTGTTGTATGAAGACCTTTAATCAAATCCATAATTTAAACTGTTCACGCAGAAAAAGCAACAAGAGACGAAACAGAAACATGTAGCAATGTGCACTAAAACACAGCTTTTGCCAAGAGTTAAAACAAAGTAGCAAAACATCTGCCTCTAATACTACAATAACCACGCAACCACCTAGGGCATTCTGAAAAAATGCGCCAGTAAATGTTCCCAAAGTACATATGATTAATCAAAACTTGTCAGCATGTCACATGTTCTCTGTGTGTTCTAGTATTCTTCCCAGCTGCTGGAGTGACCTTAAACTGACCGTGCATTCTGCTTTCTCTGTGCAGCAGGGAAGGAAAACATGTGTCAAACATTATAATGTTGTATTCCATTGACCTCTAGTGGCCATTTATATGTATATATATATATATATAT
>NC_048421.1:7234602-7240007 GCF_013103735.1 Etheostoma cragini | reverse complement strand
CACACACACACACACACACACACACACACACACACACACATACACACACACACACGGACACACACCTTGGCCTGCATACTTCTGATTTTAGTACAGATGTTATGTTTTACACTGATAAAGGAGAACAACAAAGGAATCTATTATGCTTTTGCCAATACAGGATTTATTTCATCGTTAATAGAACATATCCTGACTGTGGTGCTAGCTAGTAGCAACCCATGAGTCACAAGAGTCCAGTTGCTGTCTGTAGTGTTCAAATGTAAAGATAATTAGAGTTTGTACATGACAAAGCAGATCGCTGCATTTTGTGCACATTTCACTAAATATTACTAGTGGTAGAATGGGGGGCAAACATGGCAACATGGAAAAGAAACAAAAGTGTATAAATTGCTTTTTACAATTGCTTTGTTGAAGTCAGACATTTTGCTGACCATTCTACCTGCAAACGCTGCTGCTTTTTAACAACTTCACATGACTTCCTTATTTTCTCCCATCAAAATTAAAACGTTTGCTACAGGGCTTTGGAATATAGAGACCGACTGATTTGTTGGCGGGCCAACATTATCGACCAATATTAGACAATTCCTGATTTTTTTTTTTAAATATTCATACATCAAAATCATTTATATGACAAATAAATGATTCGGATAGATGAACATTTAAGAAATAAAAACGCTGATCATAGTTTTTGTTAATGTGTTTTTTGACAGGACTTTAAGTTTTATATCTTAAGTATGTGTTTTTATACATTGTATTTATCAGAAATTTTTATTTTGATATTCCTCAAATTACTCTATTATTCAAGTGAGAACTCATGAATAACTACAAATGACAAATTTTAGGGAAATTTGTTTTTTGTAACGCGTTTCTGGATTTTTTAAAATATATATAGTGTATGTCGACCAATATGTCGGCATTTCTGTATCGGCCTTAAAAATCCTTTATCAGTCGGAGTCTACTTGAATGTGAATTTTATTTTATTTAGGGGGGGGCATACTCAAACAAGTGATGTCTTTTTGGCACTTACCACTGCATTTAGAGGACAGCTCTGTAGGTTCACATGAACTCAGAGAACTCACCCCGCAGTGCCATTTTTAGAATAGGGAAAGTTAGCAAACCACACATGTAGCAGGTGAATTAACATAGCTATATTTTCCTTTTTTACCCACTAAGTCTAATGAACTGCCAACCAGTAAGTCCCTTCTCAAGAGGCCGAGAGAAATGAAGGGGCTCTCCCTACCACGCGAGGGAGGCAGATTTTCAACTGGTTCAATGAGAATCGCAGACAGGAGACAGGAAATGGGCAGGGTATTTATAGAAAAACGAGAGGAATACAAGCCCCCTAATTGAGCTGAGTCTATCTCTCTCCTGCAGGACCTGCTCGCCCCGGCTTTCTATGGATCTTCTCTTTGTCTCCCTAAGCCAGTGCTCTTAATGACCAGAGAGAGGCGGGTAGACATTGTTGGACAGTTCGTCAGCCCAGGAGCAGATCTCCTGTTTGAGATGAGCCGACAGATGGGAGAGGGACTTAATGTCTTGCAAGGGATGGGCAGGGTGAAATCTGATTAGAACTTCTGGCAGACTTTGGCAGCAAGAGAATGACCCCTAATTACAGTGTTTGTGTCTTTGCGCCCAAAGCTGTGTTCAGACAAATGTGTTTGGGTGAATTTAGGTCAGTAGAAAGAAGTAAGTTGTCTTCTTATGGTTCATAGAACTGTAAACTTTCTATCGTCAAGGGGCAGTGCCTTGACCCCCTACTTTCTCCCAGAAGGATGAGTTGATGAGGCAGTAATGTCACCGGGGGCTGGGGGGGGGGGGCTCCCACCTCTTATTCCTCTTTCCTGAGTCACTAACCCCTTACAGTTAAAAATGTCTGTTTTACTGTTGTTTTTGTTGCGCCAACAATCCAAGCTCAAGGATTTATAAACGTGAGCAAAATATGAAAAATATTCTAGTATATTCTTACTTTAATTAATACTTGTCTCCTCCTAGTTGTACTACAGCACCTACTGTTAAAACAGAAGTTTGGAAACACTACATTATTTAATCATTAGATTAATAGTTATTTTGATGTCGGTGTTGTAGTTTATATTCGTCTAAGCACCGCCGTCTGCTGCTAGAGACCAATCTTCTTTCTCCAGGTTGGAGGACTGCTTGTTTTGATAAAAATCAGTTTGTAGCTCATTGTTACCTCACTACGTTGCAAAGATCAAAGTCGTTTGTGATTTAATGTAATATCGCTATAGAGTAATTGATCCCTGAAGTTTGAATCTGGGAATGTCTTTCCTACTCACGTGTATAAAGATTATGAATCCGTGCCCACGGTTGTGTATGGTAGCCTTTACAATGTTATTTATTTACTTGCAGAATAACACACACACACACATATACACACACACACACACACACATATATATACACACACACACACACACACACACACACACAGGTTTGTCCTGTTTGATTGTAATAAAGCATCAACAGAGAGAAGTTGTCTCCGTCCATGTGTTAACAGACACACCTGGGGCCTAGTTGGAAACAAAAATCTGTTTTAAATCCAGTCCTAAACTAGTCCGCACTAACAAGTTTCATTTGTTAATGTTTGAGTCATCAATCCTGAATTCAATCTAATTGTCAACACAGTAGGCTACTCTCCATTGCACTTGATGTACCACTCCGAGACAGCTCGACAGATTCCCAAACATGTCCTTCTCTGAGAAAGGTGTTTGAGACAGTGGACTATGCATCAAGAATGACTCCTGGCCAATGTGCTGCGTAGTTCTAAAATATAGGGAACTTCTCAATTAATGTCAGTATAGTCATTCATATTTCATCCTTTATTTTCTTTCGAGAAGCCGAATTTGAGCACACACATATACATGTAGATTCATTTAAATGTCAAGGGGAAGTTAAAAAGAAGAGGAACTGGATCTGTGAATTCTCACAGAACCACAACTAAATTCATATCTTCAGTCAGAATCTTATTAACCTGGAGTCCCTGTCTCTGTCAGAATAATCAAATGTGATGTTGTGGGCCTATTGGCAGACATCCATTTAAAATGTAGCCAATGACATGTTAAGAGCCTTTTTCTCCATGTCCACCCTAGTTTCTCAGCTTGCACTCTAAAAACTGGGTGTTGTCAGCAAGGCTACTTTTACTTTTATACTTTAAGTAAATTTCCAAGTCTGTACTTGTACTGTTACTTTTACTTGAGTAAAGAAGTTTAATCAGTAATTCCACTTTTACCAGATTATTTTTTAACACAAGTGTGTGTACTTCTACTTGAGTACGGGAAGTGAGTACTTTCGCAATCTCTGCAGGAGATTTCCAGGAAGACCACAAGCACCATAGTAACACTACACCACCTCCTGTCCTCCTGAGATGAAATTAATTGTTGTAGTTCCATTTGTGGAAAGTGTAGAGTGACAGCTGCTAAAACACAGTGCCTTTGGTTGATTTGAGAGAGCTGGAAAAGGGCATGCGAATACAAAAGAAACAGACGGAGCCATGTGAAACCGAGAGTGCATGTCGGTTTCCTGTTTGCGGACACAGCTGAGGGGGCCATTTGAAGAAAACGTCTACTGGCTCACTTCTCATACATACACACAGGCACTCACTGTCACTCTACCAGTCCCCTCATATGACAGGCAAGCATATTTGCATGGTGTGCTTGTGCAAAAACACACACATATGGTTTTACTCATTTGTTTTTTCCATTGCTATTCACAAATACTACACAGACCCCTCTGTCACACTAAACCACACTGAGAATGTTATGAATTTAATTAACAAAGGTAGCACATTCATCTCCAAATACCCAAATACCTATGATGGTGCTTTCACACCTAACCTGGTGCATTTGCCTGGGTAGTACAGTTCTTTTGTGATGGTGTGAAAGCTGTCTGTTGAACCCCCTCGTGAGAACTAGTCAACAAGACCAAGATTGCCTGAAAAGGGGGGTCTCTTTCTGATCCAAGCTGAGCTGACATATATATATATATATATATGCAGTATAGGCCAAAAGTTTGGAACCACCTTCTCATTCAATGCGTTTTCTTTATTTTCATCACTATTTACATTGTAGATCATCACTGAAGGCATTAAAACTATGAATGAACACATATGGATTTACAGTATGTACTTAACAAAAATGTGTGAAATAACTAAAAACATGTCTTATATTCTAGTTTCTTCAAAGTTTGCTCTGATTACTGCTTTGCACACTCTTGTATTCTCTTGATGAGCTTTAAGAGGTAGTCACCTGAAGTGGTTTCCCAACATTCTTGAAGGAGTTCCCAGAGATGCTCAGCACTTGTTGCCCTTTTGCCTTCACTCTGCGGTCCAGCTCTCCCCAAACCATCTCCATTGGGTTCAGGTCCGGTGACTTTGGAGGCGCAGCACTTCATCACTCTCCTTCTTGGTCAAATAGCCCTTACACAGTGTGGAGGTGTGTTTGGGGTCATTGTCCTGTTGAAAAATAAATGTTGGTCCAACTTGGTTCAATATGCCTTCAATTTTGAATAAATCCACAACATTTTCACCAGCAACACACCCCCACTCCATCACACCTCCTTCTTCATGCTATAGGGTGGGAACCAGACATGTGGGAACAAGACATGTAGAATCCATCCGGCGGTTGGAAAAGATCTCAAACTTGGACTCATCAGACCAAAGTACAGATTTCCACTGGTCTAATGTCCATTCCTTGGGTTTCTTGGCCCAAAAAAATCTCTCTGGCTTGTTGCCTCTCCTTAGCAGTGGTTTCCCAGCTGCTATTTGACCATGAAGGCTTGATTCACACAGTCTCCTCTTACCAGTTGTTCTAAAGATGCGTCTTCTGCTAGAACTCTGTGTGGTATTCATCTGGTCTCTAATCTGAGCTGCTGTGAACTTGCAATTTCTGAGGCTGGTGACTCAGATAAACTAATCCTCAGCAGCAGAGGCGACTCTTGGTCTTCCTTTCCTGGGGCGGTCCTCACGTGAGCATGTTTCGTTGTAGCGCTTGATGGTGTTTGCGACTGCACTTCACACATTCAAAGTTTTCGCAATTTTCCGGACTGACTGAGCGTCATTTCTTAAATTAATGATGGCCACTCGTTTCCCTTTACTTAGCTGATTGGTTCTTGCCATAATATGAATTCTAACAGTCGTCCAATAGGACTATTGGCTGTGTGACTGTGACCTGACTTCTGCACAACACAACTTATGGTCCCAACTACATTAACAAGGCAAGAAATTCCACTTATTAACCCTGCTAATTAACTTTGAAGAAACTAGAATATAAGACACGTTTCACACTTTTTTGTTAAGTACATAATTCTACATCTGTTCATTCATAGTTTTGATGCCTTCAGTGAGAATCTACAATGTAAATAGTCATGAAAATAAAGGAAACACATTGAAT
>NC_048421.1:7227730-7234502 GCF_013103735.1 Etheostoma cragini | reverse complement strand
ATATATATATACATGTATATATATGTATATGTATGTATTCTCAGGATTTCCTTCCCATCAACTGTAATTATCAGCATGGCTGTAGCACTTCACATTCCAGATGTAATGGGTAATGTCCTTGTGACAGTCCTGTGACCTCTCAGTGTTGTTAACCTTGCCCTGACTGTCATCTGGCCTTCATGCTTCAAAGTCATGTGTTTAAAGGGTGGATCCTTCACAATCACTTAGTGTGGGAAACCATTGTACAGGCACTGTGAAATATAGTTTTTTCAAAGGAGTGTGGTATGTATCCTTAGGCCTTAATGGAGAAATGATACGTTTCAGAGAAATCTTGCTTGGGTAAAACGTTCCCATTTTATGTTTTACATTTGCTTTTCCCTACTTTCCTGCACTTCTGCATGATTCATCCTGTTTTGCATGACCATGAATGTGCTGATGTGAGTTTGTCATCACTAGAGGAAACTACACCACAATTTAGGTGAAACCTTTTGTACTTTTACAGAAGTTAGCATTTTGTTTAACAAGTAATACAGCTACTGCAACTTCCCACTGACACAACAATTCTGAAGGTCACCGTTGAAGACCCTGCACATCTTTTGTACACCCTCAGGTGACACTTATTTTGGTTTACCCGACCTTTTCCTTATTTGCATCTTCCCGTTTGCTAACAGGGGTGGGGCAAATCACAACTTTTTTTGAGTCACAGTGGTTTGTACTTTGTGTCTGCATGTGTTCTTAACTGCAACGAGATTGCTGACTGAAACAGTGACATACCATTAATGACACGATGCATTATGTCAGACCAACAAAGAATGCATTGTTCTTAGCAAACACTCGTCTCTCTCCCTCTGTTTTTGTGAAAGTACTTTTTTTTCTCTTTTTTTTTACTGTTTTCACAGCTCTTATTGGCTTATTGGTCATTATTTGAACAACATTGATCAAACACTGTAATAAAATTCAGTTCATTTTCTGTGGATCCACCCAGTCACATGGAACAAAGGGGAGGGGTGAGGAGGAGGGGGAATCAGAATGTTGTAGGACTAGCCCGTCCATTACATTGTGAAAAATACAGGAAATACTTGAAATATCTATCTTACTGTGGTTCTTATTGCCTCACTCGGTACCAGGCAGCTCCAGGAGAAAGGGTGCGTAACTCTTTTATTTTGATGGAAAGTAATAGGTAGGTAAATTATTTGTTTTGTATATAATGTATTTGTATTTGTTTTCTATATAATGATCAGCTGCTGTTGCTATTTTGTTAAAGTTATGAGCTTTGTGTGTGTACTGCATATGAATTTGGATATTATCCTAACTTAGTTGTTGATGTTATTATTTCACCACTGTACAGAACAGATTCAAAGAATATAAACGTAGTGTATTTTTACGGTCAGACATTGGTGATGTTACCTTTATCCAGCCACACTGTTCAAACAAAACAGGGTGAGGCTCAAGTCCAATGCTATGGTGAACTAATGTGTGTGGCTCATGTTGCTCTAATTGATTTAGGGTTGATTTCTGATGAGACAGGAAGTCTCACGCTGAAGGGGCCTGTTCACTATTAGCGAGGCTGACCAGCATACATTCTGGCACCACATTATTCCATGTTATCAAAACGCAGCAATAAAGTATTGTTTTGCATTCCTGAAAACTCAGAGGACAAGTACAGAGCAACATTATCGGAGCAAAGCACACAGGCTCTATTGCCCTACGCCTCTCAAACTAGGCAAATGACTGATAAAGTAAATTGCTTCTGTTCACTGCTTCCCTCTGCCTGCTGCTATGAACCAAGAGCTACTGTATTAATACTGTAGTTTCTTTAAAGCTACTCTCTGTTTTTCCCAGTGTTGGAAAGTAGTTAAGTGCGCTTTCTCAAGTACTGTACTGAAGAACAATTTTAAAGTACTTGTAACGTGCTTAAGTTACTTCTACCTCACTGCATTTCAGAAATAGATAATGTACATTTTACTCCACTCTGCATTTGGTTAATATTGTTTTTTACAGGTGACATTTAACTTGTTAAATATGAGCCGTTGTCATAGATGAAATTACTAACACCAAATCAAGAAAATTTGCTACAGAAACAACTAGTGAAAGCTGCTTTCTCATTAACGCATCAGTAACACTAATGTCATATTACTAATGTTTAATATAGCACAGGGGAAAAAATGAATAGAATCATTGACTGCTTTACTTTGATACTCAACACACATTTTGCCAGTAATACCTTTTGCCCATTTTTTCTTCTAAATTTGATGACATCTTTTTTTCTTTGGCTGCATTTCTAACCAAAGTTTGTGTTCAAAAAAAGCATGCACCTGTTGAAAAGTGTGGCTTTTTGTGGCGGTGCTGATCAAACCTGAAAGCCAGTTGAAAAAATGTATAATACACATTTCATGTGTGCAGTTAAGATTTCTAAAGATGGAAAAAGGACACCCACAACAGGATTTGGCTCCACCATACCCTGGGCCACCTATGAACTACGGGGGTGCCGTGCAGCAGCCAGGGATGTACCCTCAGCCGGGCTTCGCACCTGCGGGGCCTCCACCTGTTAACCAGGGAGGTATGTGTCTGCCTGGGCTAAAAGATGATGCTCTTCAAACAAACAAGACTTTTAGGAATCCAGGATTTGTGTCTCATGTGTAGCCAAAAGTCAACTATCACTTCTTGAACTTTAGTCTGTGACGCATCAAGGTCTGTGACATCATGTTACTCTCTCATTTCTGTATTTTTACGCTACTCAGTTTAAGCCAATGACTGATGTTGTTCTTATCCTTTTTAAGTAATTTTGTTTCCCAAACTAAACTAGTTCTGTTTCACAATGTTTACTCTGTGTAGACTGTATATGAAGATGGACAACATGTCTCCACTTCCTCCCACTGTACAAAAGTGAAGCCAACATATCTCAGATTTGGCTGCCATCTTGTAAATTTGGAGCAAGAGTGCGCAGTAGCAATCAGGAGTGGAGCAGCAATATTGACCAATCGCAAGTTAACAACAGCTGTCAATCATGACGCTTCTTACCGTTTTTATAGCATTACTTGACTAATTGAAACAAAACTTGAAGGAAAAAACACTCCAAGAATTGTTTGACATAAAATATTAATTATTATAATGACTATGATGTTTTCTTTAGTCTGTAGGATACAATTTGTAGGTTGTCGCTGCAGCATCAAAATAGTTCATTCAAAATTCAGATTTTGCACTTGTCCATATTGCACTTTCAGAAATCTGTTCTGAATGGTCCTTTCTTGCTTTGGTAAACTGTGTGTTTTATCTGCCAGGTGCTCCGCCCCAGGCTGCATCTGTCACAGGTGAGATGGCTGAGATAATACTTTCTAATGTAAAAGACAATGTGAATGCACCACTTCTCACAACATGTAAACAAACACTTGTTCACACCCTGCATATAAAAACACATCATTAACAGCTCATTAATGTGTTTCCATACTGCCACTGCGGGCTGTCAGAATGTCCGAGGGTGAAGTCCTCAGTCTCCTACCACAGTGAGCTAAAGAATAGCCCATTTGTAGCTTCTGTGCATAACAAAATGCCATTGTTCACTTTTTCTTTTTTGGGTGAATAGTCACATTTTGAGTAAGGATTCCTATCTTGAGTATATATCTTTAAACAGTGTTAGTTGCTACCCCATTTATTTTACTGTTCACAGTCAAATTTGACCTGACAGTTTTGACTGCTCTTGTTTTAACATAAATACCAAGAAAAATGAGGAAAAGTATATTTATTAGAACAGTTATTGTATAAAGAACTATATTAGAAGATTAACATCCACAACATGTGTGTGTGTGGGTGGGTGGGTGTTATTTCTTATGGTGGTCGTTTTTAACCGTAAATAAAAAAAAGTTTGACCAACTTGAATAAATCACTCAAAATTCAGAGAAAGTAGTCACAATGAATTGAATGTATTCACATGCCTTTTGTGAAGGATATCATGAGGTCTTGAGGCAATCTGATGAAAAATGGCACAGGGAATGTTTAAATCTGTCATTTTGGACCAGAACAGTTTTAGAAAGTTATACTTCTCTTCCACGTTTGAAAACCACTAAAACACGTCCTGTGAATTGTGGGCTTCTCACACGGATATTAACTGGTAATTGACAGCCTCTGCTGGTCTTGATGAGTCAATGCAGTGAGTACATTTTTATCCTCAAATCTGGTGGTAAACGTCCCAAAGTGGAAAATCTACAGAAACTTTGTTAGGTGTTAACTCACTACACATCCAACAAATAGATATGTATTGGTAAACATTCAGTACACAAATGGTAACATAGACACATATACTGTACAATAAAAAACAATACATATATACAACATATTCATCATTTTCAGTTGCAACGGTTGCAAACAAATACTGACAAAGATTTAAAATATTTTTATACGAAGACAAAAGTAGAAGGAGACAAATCCTTTACTTTTTGTGTTGTGCATTTCTCATCCTCAGTGACTCAGATGATTGTAACACCTCAACTGCAAGATGTCCCGGGACAAACCGTGTGCCCCCACTGCCAGCAGTCGGTCCTCACCAGGATAGAGCACACACCAGGCCTGCTTACCTGGGCCATCTGTGGTGGCCTCACCCTCTTTGGGTAAAAACAACCTTTTGGATAGAAACTTAGTACACGTCTAGTTTATGGTGGTTTCTAGCTTGGATAAAACATATAATGAGAATAATAATAATAATAATAATAATAATACATTTTTACATACGTCACCTTACAGTTAAAAAAATAGTAACAATAATAGGAAAAACAAACAGAACATTTAGTACAGATGAGTGGTGATGATGTTGGCTATGCCAATGTGAAAAAAATGTGTTTTCAAGCGGGTTTTGAAAAGGGAAAGCGAGTTAATGTTGCAAATGTCTGAAACTACTACACAGGACATGGTACACTCTGTCACAAACCATTATAACTTTAGGAACCCAACTGGAAAGTTACAATTCTTTGTTTCCTCCCACAGGTGTTTTCTTTGCTGTTGTATCCCGTTCTGTGTTGATTCCTGTCAAGATGTGGAGCATCGCTGTCCTTCATGCAACAACGTCGTCTACATACACAAGCGAATGTGAACGTGACTGTGAATGAAGAAGACCTTAATGCTTGTCTGTAGCCTTAACTTTTTATACTGGTTAAAATTATTTTGATTGTGATATTAAATGTAGCTCAGAGCAAATTCTTTCGGGAAGACCTAACTTAATCGACGCACTCCTAATCAGTTCAGCTGTTATCTTAAAAATATACTTTCGCCGCGTATAAGTCACATGTCTGCAACTAGTCTCTCCTTATTGAAATATAGCTCAGCAAAAAATCTATCAGAAAGACTTAATTTAATCAATGCTCTCTTCCTAAATAGAATCAGCTGGTAGGGGCAGTCACCTTCCTGCTAAACCAATCAGAATCATACACAAATTGCGAGGGCCAATCACAGAGTCACAGCCCTGCTTTAAAAAATCTGTTCTCCCTTTACTATTCAGCTGTCGTTGCAGGCAAAGGGTGAAACCCTCCACCTCCCATTCCACCTTCAGTCATCTACTCCAGCTGACCGGTCCGGAGCCTCCTTTGGTCTGGTCTTTGGGCTTCTTTGGCAATACCACCGGTGCCTAGATTCTATCTGGGAATCACCAATTATTTGCATGTACACAGTATTATTTGCATGTATATTTATTGTAATTTTAAAATAAATCGGACCACAACATGAACATCATGTTCCATTGAAGAACACTATGGGGCGCCGTTTGTAAAGCGGCTCACACTCAAAATAACAGCAACATTTTGTCACATTTAGCTTTAAATAATGTTTAAAAATCTGGTATGAAATTTTGAGGGTCACTTTCTTGTTCACTTTCTTCACATTTACAACAATATTTGTCAACTTGGAAATATTTTAAATAGTCAAATCCAAATATTAAATGTTACACCTAAATGTTAAATCTAAATGCTAAATCTAAATCTTATATCTAAATCTAAATGTTAAATCTAAATCTAAATCTAAATGTTAAATCTAAATCTAAATGTTAAATCTAAATATTAAATCTAAATCTAAATGTTAAATCTAAATCTAAATGTTAAATCTAAATCTAAATCTAAATGCTAAATCTAAATGTTTCAGGTGAAACTAAATATTTAGTTAACATGCAAATCAAATGCCGGTAACCGGAAGTACCAAAATAAAAGCTCGAGGAGGTCAGTGTATGTTTATAGTGTCAACTAACGAATACAAATAATCTCATCCGGGGATATGGACTCTTGAACTTGGATAACCGTGAAAATAACTACCTTAAATAATAAACATAGTTGGGGAAAACTGTATTTGAAGAGTACTTTGAGTTTTTAGTGTCACTTTTATGAATGGTGTGGGAATTATAGCCACTATAGCCAGCCACAAGGGGGGGGCTCACTTTGACTGGTCTGTCACGTTCGCTTGCATTAAGGTCAGCAAGAGCCTATCCCCGCCCGCCCCAAACAAGGCACGGTACTGTCGGCCATGGTCACTCTGCGAAATGTCTAACAAATCAGCGTTAGCCGAGAACATCGGCAGAGCCGTCCCGCTGGCTGTACAAACCTATTCAACAGCGACAGCAACAGCCCCATGGCCACCGCAGGCCAGCTCGGTAAGCATGTTTTCCAAATCACAGAGCTAGCATTGTCTTGTTGTCAAGGCTAACTTAACTAAACTAGTGAACGGTAGCTAGCCAGTAGAGATTTGCTACTACCTTGACAACAATACAATGCTAGCTCCGTGATTTGGAAAACATGCT
>NC_048421.1:7211213-7227630 GCF_013103735.1 Etheostoma cragini | reverse complement strand
TAAATATTTAGTTTCACCTGAAACATTTAGATTTAACATTTAGATTTAGATTTAGATTTAACATTTAGATTTAGATTTCATATTTAGATTTAACATTTAGATTTAGATTTAGATTTAGATTTAACATTTAGATTTCGATTTAATATTTAGATTTAACATTAAGATTTAGATTTAAGATTTAGATTTAACATTTAGATTTAGATTTAGATTTAACATTTAGATTTAGATTTAATATTTAGATTTAGATTTAGCATTTAGGTATAACATTTAACATTTAGGTGTAACATTTAGTATTTGGATTTAACTATTTAAAATATTTCCAAGTTGACAAATATTGTTGTAAATGTGCAAGAAAGTGACCCTCAAAACTTCATACCAGTTTTTTAAACATTATTTAAAGCTAAATGTGACAAAATGTTGTTGTTATTTTCAGCAAGAGCCACTTTACAAACGGCGCCCCATAGAACACTCACTATGAAAATGTTTTACTGAGGTAGTTTAATAAATCAAGTGAGAAGTAGGGTCATTTTCTCATAGACTTCTATACAAGCCGGCTTCTATTGGCAAGCAATGGGTGTGCCCCCTGTTGGGAAATTAGATGGCATTCAGGTTTAAGGCACTTCTGCTTTTGCTTCCCTTTTCAGACCTGGAAGCTTGGACCATCATTTTAACTGTCTATGTGAGTGTGTTCTCTGTGAATGTGCCTGCACATCCACTAGAGGTCAGCATGTCCATCCTTCCAATGGAATTAAATGGTCCAACAACACATTCAGTTGTTTTGCAACATTTGTTAATTCATATTTCTGTGGTGCAAAATATAAATGTCCATCAGCTTTCTACAGTTTGTTTGATCTAAAATAGTGATATTATAATGCATTGAATTCTGTAAGGATAAAGTATAAGGATAAGTATAAGTAAGGACAGGTCTTGCAGAAGAGTCATACATGAACAGAACAAGGGAAAATGAAACTATTCTGATTGCGGGAGGAAAGCTTATTATAGAATTTGTTGCTCTACATCATTCCTTTGATGATGCAGTGGTAGTAGCAGACGAAGTAAAATATGTTGAGCATTAATTGCAGCTTTTCACTCATTCGGCCGTGACTTAGTATACTGTAATTTGGTGTACCTTTCAGAAATCGTTGCAGTATTGAAATAAATAAATAAATCCTGAAATTAGTAAATAATAAGTAAAAGAAATAAGTAAATCCTGAAAAACATCGGTAAATCCTGAAATTATAAGTGAATCCTGAAATTACTCACAATTTGAACATTTCAAATTTAAAACGGACATGCTTAGAAAAGATGAAATTTCAGTTCAAGTGTGCCAGTCCAAGTGTAAACATTAAAAGAAGTTGAGATGCTAATTGGAGTGTAATCACTAAAACAGACAATCTCTCCGTGGGTGGTCTGGAAACCACAGAAAACCACAGATGACAATTCAAAATGTATCAAAAAGATAATGGAAAGTATGTTGTTGCGTTTCATTGGGCATTTTTAATTGGTTTATAGAAATCCTGGAGCTTTCTTAGGGGATATACTGCGTATACCTGTGTATCACATACCCTACACCACTGGAAGAATACTACGGCAGGGTAGATGGTAGGCAGAGGTGAAAAACTGGTTCAATGTGTTGTCACTTAATGCTCACTTGTGTCATGTTTCCTAACCTCAGTCACTGGGTGGGGCTGTCAAGTGAATGGAAATATGTAACCAGGTAGGCAATGTGCTGCATGATGCAGGCACTGTGAATGGAGAAACCAAAATAGACACTTGCACAATAGTCAGTTAGCTTAGCATCTCCACAGCTTTCTATTGGACCTTTGGGTGGCCAATAACTGCTGATATCTTAGGGTGGAGGCTGATAATTCTGAAGAAACTTTCCAGCATGTTTTCTAAATGTACTTTTAAATGTGTGACACACCCAACCGAACACTTTGCTCACATACCTGGACTGGATGACTTCTTTCAAAGAGAAACATTATTTTAAATTGGATTAGCCAAAGGAAATCGAAAGTATGTTCAAACATTAGAACTGCGTGGCCTCACGCAATGCACATCAACATAGATAACACCAAACAAGCATCTACTACTACTACTAGACACTCGTAGGTATACAATTTGTGTCTTTGCAATTTATAAATATCAACCAATAATATTGTAATGCTTTAAAAGCTGTGGTTTACTTCTATAGTCACATGATTTGCTAAAATTATGTATAGGAGCTTGGAATAGAGTATAAAAAGCTTCATTTCTCAATTTCAGTGGCATGACTTGAGGTAAACCATTACCACTTTTCCACAGGCACAACAGCTGAGGTAAGATTTTTTAAATTAGATTTAAAGTTAAATATTAAGGATTAAGTGACAACATTTTTAACTCTACAATACAGATCCTCCTTTTCTCTTGTTTTGGAAACCCCTGCTCTTTATTATAATTGGGCACACAATGATTACATCATGTTGCCACAAAAAAAAGTAAAAACAATTTTTTAGGACTCGGTAGATAAAGGTTTCTTAGGACGGAACAATTAAAAATAAAACTAAGAAATACTAAAGTGCACATGAACTTGATTAATTGTATTTTATGTAATTTCTAAACTGTATGTATTTTACTGTAGTTATTTTCTAGCCCTACTCTCCCATATTCTAAAACAATAACTCTCAAATATGTTCTGTTGAAATTTGTTTTGGTTTTAGGCTATAATAATAAAAGAAGTGATTCTTGTTTACACGTTGCCTTGTTTATTGTAGACGTGATGGCATGGTCATGGATTAGATCACTGGTCCAATCCACCCCTCCACCACCTTCTCCTAGTAAGATATTTAGAATATGGTTTAAACTAAACTACGGTTTAAAATAACTGAAAATTACACATTCTTCATGTGTCATCTCAATGTGACTCATGTATTACATCCCCATGTGCACTTTAGCTTTGACTGAAGAATGGAGGAAGATAACATGGGGGTGAGTTATGTGCTAAATGTGTGTTGCCTCAGAGGTTTAATAGCTTTTTTTGAACTAACAACCTTAACAAACAAAATGGCACGACTGCACACACTCGTTTGTTGAGAATGCATTTTTTTTAAATGTAAATTAATGTTAGTTGTCAGTTTCACTAACATGATGGTCATGGGTGTCTGTAACAACAGCATGTGTACAAAGTATGCACCATGTGCAAAATTGATTTAAAGAAGTAAATCTAAACTCTTATAACCTTTTCTTAATTGAACAGCAAAGACCGGCAGTTTGTGAAGGATTATCGTCTTCTTAATGATGATCAACAGCTCAGAGTTCTGCTTTATGGACCCACTGGTTCTGGCAAGACCAGCTTCCTCAACTCTGTCGACAGTGCTTTACAAGGCAGAATCACTAGTCAAGCTTTGTCGGATGCAATCTATCAGGAGAGCTTCACCACAGATGTACGAATTCATTTTAAGTGTGGTTTTACTGAGGTCTTGTATATTGTGGACAATAAAACTTCATGAAATTGAACCATTTTTTAAATATTTTATGTGTACCTGCAATGATAATTGCAGTGTACAGACCAGGCAAGCTGCAGTGTACAGCACATACACAGCAACTAGTTGTGATGAAACTAACAAGCAAGAGACAAATTGCTGCGTCGATCAGTCATTAGGTGGCACTATTGTTGTTGTAACAGCTCTTTTCTATTGTACAGTACAGGACCTTTAAAATCCAAAACGGAGGACCAGGAACATTTTACCCCTTTGTCTTCACTGACATCATGGGCATTGAGCAAGGAACCAATAAAGGAGTTGTTGTGGAGGACATCAGACACGCTTTGATGGGACACATTAGAGATGGTTACAATGTACGACAAAATTTGTAAATTTGTTGGATTTCAGAAATACGATCCAGCTCTGTGAACTGTTTTGCATTAAACACTAAATGCAAAATTCATCATTTAATTTTATTTTACATTGTTTTCCAGTTCAATCCTGTCTGTAAAATACCGAAGGATGATAAAAACTACAACAAAACCCCCACTCTAAGTGACCGAGTTCATGTTCTGGTTTGTGTAATCGCTGCCAACACAGTAAAAATACTGAATGATGAAACTGTGAGAAAGATGAGGGAAGTCAGACTTGCAGCTAGAGACATGGGTAAGAGTAAGGGTTAGCTTTGGGGTTTCATAAATTGAATTATATATAATGTGACAAACAACATTTTTATTGAATCAACTCTGTGTTATCAGGTATTCCCCAACTGGCTATTCTCACCAAAATTGATGAAGCCTGCCCAGAAGTCAAAACAGACATAAGGAATGTCTACAAGAGCATCTACCTGAAGCAACAGGTGAGTCTCTATTGGTGATTTTATATAGAGAGTTGTTATACAAGTTGGTATACAATTTCACTTTGCATTTTTACAAATCTAACAGAAATCTCCTTTGATCAACACTTAAAATTTTTAAATGTCAAACTTTTATATTTAGATGGAATATTTAAGTGTGACACTGGGCATTCCACTGTACTGCATCTTTCCTGTGAAGAACTACCACTCAGAGATCGAGACACATGAGCACACTGACACAGTGATACTGAGTGCACTGAGACAGATGATTAACTTTGGAAAAGACTGTTATGACCGCTTGTAGACCTACTCAGGGCAAATCTTGCTTTAGCAGCGTGAAAAGAGTCAGTCTGCAAACAGGAACACATAAAGTGGGCTTCTGGGTTTTGCATGCATATGATGCATACCTGCTATAAATTGTCTTACATCTACCTTGCTGAATAAAGTTTTAAAATTAAAATGTATTCTTATGTATTTTGAGTTTTTGTGTCATTAGATATGTTTAGATTCAGTTGGTAATTTTTTGCTGTTGGTTAATAATTAATCTGGTCATTAGCAGGTCAAAACACAGCTTCATTTCTCAGTCGTAACTGGATAAGATTTTGTGAATTTTTTCAGTGAACAGTGATTTTTTGTCCTGACTTGTTACACAACTTGTTAGACATGTAGGCCTATAGTTCAAACAGCATTTTCTATTTCAATGTTTTGACCTTATATACAGTTTACTGAAAAGTTGTGCTCCAGAACTGCTGTACCGTAATAAAAAAAATAAATAATTAGATTTGTCATTATTTTCCTTTTAATTAATTTCTTCTATTCCACATACCTTTCTGTGTATGATGCACACCATTTAAAGTGATTCAGGCAGTATCATACAATATACCCTCAAACTAAACAGTGGTGACAAATAAACAAATAGGCTACGATGATTGTCGGATCATATCCACGTCTGTCCCTGGTGAGCGTGGGCCTTTAATAATGCCTAATGCATTAGGCTGTGTAAACGTCAGGTAAAGTGTCCCTTGAGGATATTTAGAGTAATAACTTATAAAAAGGAAACAAAATGTGATTTTTTTAATTCTCTCTCGAATATGCCATTACTTCACATTCACTCTTTTATGTTACGATTCAGTATTTTTTTCTAATTCAGCGCAAATAATCACGTCGTTAGTGTGACGTGACGTCATCACGTGAGCGGGTCAACAACTCAGCTGTTGTGATGGTGAGCTTCATGGACCCTCGGATTTGCTGCTTTTACAAGGCCACTTGGACGAAAATACCAATACGATTCTTTTACAACCTGCCAGGTGATGTCGTGTGCATTCATACTGTGTGTAAAATTATTATTGCATTCCTAAATACACGAATAACATGCCTTAATTCTGTATTTTTGGTGTAGTTAGTTCTTCATTATGTCCATGTAGCACCCAAAAAAACTGTAATTCTGCTTTAAAAGATTACTATTCAATGTGTATATAATATTAACACAAGATAAAAAAACAAAAAATATATTTCAGGAATTCATGATCTTTGGACTTCTCTGTATGATATCGGCTTCTGTGTGATGTCGAAACTGGGAAGATGAAAGCTTTGGAAGAGCATTTGAATGCAGCATGGGACAAGTGAGGGAAAGAGGAAGGAATCCACGTACTCAATCTTCCATCGCCAGCCGTTTACTGTCCTCAATGTTTAACACTACGTTTATTTGATGAAACGCTGCTTTTAAGTAAGCGGATAACGGGTTTCATAGTGGCGGGGTGACGTGGAATAACCCACATTGGTGCAGTTTGCTGAACGGGAGAGGACTAAAATGGAGCTGGAAGACGGAGTTGTGTACCAGGACGACCCGGGGACATCAGCGATGATGTCTGAGCGGGTATCGGGCCTGGCCAACTCCATCTACCGCGAGTTCGAGAAGCTTATCGGGAAATACGACGAGGACGCGGTGAAGGAGCTGATGCCGCTGGTCGTGGCCGTGCTGGAGAACCTGGACTCGGTGTTCGCCGAGAACCAGGAGCACGAAGTGGAGCTGGAGCTGCTGAAGGAAGACAACGAGCAGCTCATCACCCAGTACGAGCGGGAGAAAGCGCTGAGGAAACATGCAGAGGAGGTGAGTTGAATGAAGCAGGACACAAACACTGACTGGGATGGTCGCATCCTTGTGGGGAGAAATCATTGCTGCCTCAGGTGTTTGGTCCTCCCAGCATCCCTTTGCGACGAATTAACCGATACACGTGGCGGAGTAGCATCCTGCTCATTAGGGATGTAAACAAGGTATGTCACTGGTCATGGCTAACGTCTGGCTTAATGGCCCTCTTGACTGTATGTTATAGCAGGATGAACAGTGACATAACTCTGCATGGTCTTTATTATACATCCAGGCGCTATATATCTCTAACCTCCAAGAATGATAGTTTTACCCACCACTGCCACCAACCTCTATCAAACCCATCAGCTCGCCTATTGCATCAGATAGTGTATTCACGTCTGAGCCCAGACCCTGACTGGGGAAACAGCTGAAGTGACTCAGCATTTTTGGGCCACAATTATAACATACGTTTAAAAAAGAAAAGGGAGAAGAAGATAGGGCATAGGGCACATCACACTTGGTCGGGCTTTAAAAGATGGAGATAATAAGGGGATTGTAAATTATTCAAAAACGTCCCCAAGTTGGCCCTCAGGTATGTAATATGTCTATTTCATTCATAACTTTACAATACAGGTCGCCCGATGTGGTGGTACGTCAATAGCCGACACTAAATTACGTCCCCCTTCCATTTTGCCTAGACGTTTTATTACTTTTAGTTCGTGTTTGTGTTGGACTACTATTTTCCCTTGTCCCCTTGTACTTGTGTAAAGCGTCCATGGGTTTTGCAGCTGTATAAATATAAGTTATAATGACGTTGGTGGCTACAACAAACTCTTCATGAGAGATGTTTCGACCGGTATTTCGCAGGTATCGGTATCGGGAAGTAGGCCTACTGGAGTTGTATTCGCCAATCCGATACCACGTAAAGCCCTAAAGAAAATCTGCATTAAAGTAGTTTATTTATGTTATTTTTCCGTTATAACTGACTGTCAAACTAGATGCTGAATGAGAGAAAGTTCTGTGGCATTTATTGATTGTGTTTGTTCATGTTTCACAAAGAGTTTAAGCTGGGCCAGACCGACAACAAAGATAGAAATAGCTATAGGGATAGCAGTATACAGCTGTGAAACTGGTACAAACACTGGTATCAAATCAGTACTCGGTATCGGCCGATAAGTTCAGGTATCAGAATCGGTATCGGAAGCAAAAAATTGGATCGGACCATACCTACTTTTAATGCTTTGGCTCGTGACACATAACGTTACCTGGTTTAGCTCACGATACTTCCAAAGTAGGCTCAGTTACCGAATGCAACGGTGCACCTGTAATGCATTCTCTTATTGTAAATGAATGATTTTTTTGTTTGAGCAAAACATTCATGGCAACTATATTAACCTCCTGGGAACACTAACTTGGTAATCTACAGTGGGAATCTGGGCAACATAGCACCATAAAGAAAAGACCTTTACAACAGCAAGCGTCATAAAAACACTACCACTTTTGTCCAAAGCCGCTGCTAGAATCAACACAAACTGAAAGTTACAGACAACCACTTTTAAATAAACAAAATATGTAATCAAGTTAGCATTTTGTAGCAAAAGCTGTCACTCATTAATAATAATTAATGTATTTTTAATTTATACTGTTACTGATCCCCAGAGGGGAAATTGCAATTTCTTCAGACATAACACAAACAAAGATTGCCAACATACATGACACCCAGATATGTATTTGTGTGTTTGTTTGTGTGTGTTAGGGATTTTTTTGTGTTTGGCTGGGATAATAAGATGTGTGTAATTTAGATGTATAAATTTGTCTCCAGGCCCTGAGCTTTTATTTTGAAGGGCAACGTAATGTGACTCAGACCTTCTGTCCCAGCTTGCTTCTTTGACTCGGGGCATCGGGACAGCGGGGACACAGGCCCAGTGGCGCTGGACATGCAGACCCCTCCTCAAACAGTGATACTGAAACAGTGTGACAGCCAGACACACTTCATACACTCTGACAGTGCAACTGTGTACTTCATTGTTATAGTTAAATATCATGTCAAATATAAATGCACAGTGTTTATGAAATTGTCCCGGGAAATACCCTCTGTCCACTCTTAGAGTGAGCCGGGGTACGCTGAGCCTGTTGGAGTTATTACTTCCAGGTCATGTGATCCTTTTTCAGAAACACAGAGAAACTTTCCACCAGCTTGCATTTTTGCTGTCTATTTTTTTTTTCGCCTTCTTGGCTTAAAGTGTCAAATTATGTTGTCACAGATGGACCCACGCCAAATTTTCAGAGTAGTAAAGGGTGTCACATTTGTTTTTAGGAGGCTGTCTTCAAAAGAAGATTCATTGATTTTTTTTGTTTGAGACCTTTCTCTCGCTGGGTTGTTTTTTAACCCGTGATAAAGTATAAACATTTCCGATTTACACCGACACAAAATAGACAGTTTCCTCATCCTCCCTGCTTTCTTATTGTTACACCTGTTTCCTTCCTGTTTTTTGGGATGGGATTACTGTTAAGATTTCTTATAAATATTTTTAGATCTACTTTATTTAATGTTTAATTTAAATGAACTAGGCAAACCTAAATGAACACCCTTTAGATCTGCAGTAAACAAAATGCAACACATGCATTACATTAATTTAATCTTGAGATAATTTGTCACAAAGTTTTACATTTTTCAGTTGTGTAGCGCACAATTACAGACTGCCGAGCTGGCTTCAACGTGTCTTTGTACATTAAACTACAGCAGGACTCATGCGTCTGCAGGAGGAAGGGCGGCCTTTAGGGCTTGCTCCGCTGGACAGGATGTGGACGCTGACACATGCACACTATCCAGCTCAGAGGTCCGCCTTGAAGGAAACTGGGAGGAACTGGAATTTCCGCATGAACCAAATAAATCAAGATCCTGTCCCTATAATGCTGATTCAGCCATACTTCTTACATCCATCGTCATGGTACATGTTGTGAAAAATTAAGCTGTCACCGTGGCACATGTTGTCTGTGCTATTATGTAAAACACTGTGTGTGTATATAGGGCTGCAACTATTGTTTAACCACTCATTTAATAATTGATGAATCTGCTGATCAAATTAATCCATCACTTGTTTGTTTGAAATGTCAAAAAGCATTGAAAACATACTTGCCCCAACTTCCCAGACTCCAAGGCAACACCTTCAAATGTCTTAAGTCTGACCAAAAGCCCGTCCTTTCATTTGAGAAGCTGCAACCAGAGATGGTTTGGCATCATTTTAACAATTTTGCCTGAAAAATAACTAAGACAATTAAGTGCCAGTAGTCTGACCAAGGCCTTTGTTTGTTTGTTTGTTTGTTTGTGTGTGTGTGTGTGTTTCTTTGTGTCTGTGTTCCTGAGTAGAAGTTCATTGAGTTTGAGGACACTCATGAACAGGATAAGAAGGACCTGCAGAACCATGTGGACAGAATGGAGTCCCACTCACGGCAGCTGGAACTTAAGATCAAGAACTACGCAGACCAGAGTAAGCGCGGAGGCACGCACGCACGCACACGCACACGCACACACACACACACACACACACACACACACACACACACACACACACACACACACACACACACACACACACACACACACACACACACACACACACACACACACACACACACACACAGTCTCCTCATCACTGCTCATCACTGTTCTCCATTGTGCCAAGGAGACACATCCACTACATGAAAATTAAATTATACATCAAGTATGATTTTTATTTACATCTGTTCACATGTACAAGGCTTTCCCACTCTCCCATCTGCTTTTTGCCATGTTTTACACTCTTCATATAATATTCCCTACTTGTTTGATGTCTTTCTCATTGCTTGTTATGCCTACTTGCTGCTCTCTCACTGCGCAAACACACACACACACACACACACACACACACACACACACACACCACCGTACAAACTCTTTCTCCCTCTTTATGGGGGTAACAGTAATGGGATTATAGGATTTCTGTTATTCATGTCTTCCTAATGCGGCAGTGCATTACCGCCCATCTTACTGGTGTATTAAGGAATGGAGGGGAAGTGGTTCGCTCTTACATTCTGTCTGGTCGGAAATAGTGGAGTCACACAATGACCGGTATTTAGTAGCAAAGCAACACATCTGGTTAAAAGTGAGCCATTCATTCACCCAAAGCTTCTTAGTGTGTGGTTTATTTTGGAAAATGAAATGTAAATTATTTTTATTTTACATCATTAACTATTTCCCTTATTTAGGAATACATTCCTTGAGTGCATACATGCTCCATGCAACTCATCAGTGGGTTAAATCAACCCTCTGCCACTCCCAGTCCATAGTAAATCATTCATTCATTACTGTATGCATCACCTTAGCTGAATGTGTCCTGAGCTATTTATGAAAAAGTCCACAGCTGATGATGGGCAATGACAGTATTGCTGAGATTTTTGAAGCCATACTCCTGCTTTGGTCTTGGCTTTATTTTATTTTTTTTATTCCTTAATCCGTGTGTCAAATCAGAGATCCAGGCTGGAGATACATTATATTTCCCTTTTAAAAAAAGCGAATTTGAATTTCAGGGAGGCCCTTTAAGGGGGCCTGTTGCATGAAAGTAGAATAAAGATGTCCAGGATAAGTGAAGAAGCGCAGCTTGACTTAGTGTGATCCGCTCATCGCGGCTTAATCGGTTGCACGTTTGCCGACTCAGGATGAACAGGTGAAGCTATCTCAAACCAGGTGTAGATAGCTGGGATAAGTGCACGTTCACGGCTTTCTCAACTAGACCACGGCATCGATCACAGATTTACTGATGCAGAAATGGAGAAGACACATGCGGCAAATGTTTCACCCAATGAACAGCAGCTTCTAATGGAAAGTAACGAGGAGATGAAGCATAGAATATGGAAAGTAACGAGGAGATGAAGCATAGAATATGGAAAGTAACGAGGAGATGAAGCATAGAATATGGAAAGTAACGAGGAGATGAAGCATAGAATATGGAAAGTAACGAGGAGGGGAAACATATAATATGGAAAGGGAAAAACGGCTGTTATCAAACGGAGAGAAAAAGCCAAACAGACTATAGCGGACTAACTGAATGTGTAAGGATGTAAAATATCTACTTAGCTAGTCACTCTGTTTTTTTATTTTTACAAAGTTGTAGGCTACACTGTGTTTTAATTGCTTTAAATATGCTAGTTATATGTTTCTGTTTTTATGTGATACAGTGTCTTTGAGTAGCCTACCACGTAAAGCACAATGTATTAATATTCAGTCAACTGCCTTAAAAGTGAACAGAAGGAATTAATGTTCCTTGGGAAATGGACCCTAAGGACTCTAGGCTTAATTTCAAACCCTTATTCACAACGCGTGAACATGTTTAACAACCATATGCACAAATCTCTACAAGCTATGTCTAATTCTAAATATCTTTGTAAAATAAAACAATTAGAAAGGGACAAAAAAAAGAAAAAAGAAGTGACTTCAATACATGCTGTGAGCACATATGTAAAACAATATTCATGTTTTTTTTTTTTGTCCTCTGACAAGTGACAGCGCCAAAATAAAACGATTAAATAGCATAGTTGTGTTCCTAGTGTGATGAATGTAAACTACACTAAATACTTAAATAGGCCATGTTGTTATTATTATATTATTTTTATTATTATATTATGTTATTTAATCCCTCAATTGCCTTGCCCCAACCTACATCTCTGAGCTGCTACACCTGTATACAAGAACCAGTTCTCTCAGGTCAGCTGATCAAATCCCCCAAACAATGCGTAAGCTAAGAGGGAAGCGTGCCTTCGCTGTGGTAGATCTTAACTGTGGAACAATCTTTCTCTGCCCCCTCGACAGGCCTCTTCACTGCCTGTTTTTAAATCTCTTCTCATTGGCCTTGGAGACCAGGCGTTGAAATATTTTTAATTTAATTGTTTTACTGTATGGCTACCTTCTCTTGTCTTGTCTCTTTAATAGTTTTATATCTATTCTGTTTGTATGTTATGCCCCCAACAAGTCTGGCAAGTCAAGGCATCCAACAATCTGATGATGAAGATTTATACATAGACACACATCTCACCGTCTTGGCTTCTCTGCAGATTTATGACGTATATTAAATGGACTGTAATGGGTGATCATGTAGCTCCCACACAGATCAGGAAAATAAATCTGTTGGCATTTCTGTGGTGGTGTTTTGAGTTACAGAAATAAATGTCTTTTTTGTAAGTGTTAAAATCAGATTTTTAGGCAAATAAATGATGAATTCAATCAATATAATTCACACTCACATTTAGCTTCTCCACACATTGATTTGCCAAACTTTCACAGCACTAATACGAATACTCAGGAGGGATTACTTCAGTCTCGAGCTGTCTCCCATGTGTCTAGCCTTCTAGCTTCACTTCATTACATGTCTCCGCTCCCCGGTAATGCCAGATTACACATAGACACGACATCGTCACACAATATGCATAAGCTTGTGCTGCTGTGATTGATATTACCCATTCTTTATACTGTATATCCGCCAGTTGCTCTCTGTGTGGCTTAGGCTAGACCTGACGCGCTAACAGGGGATTAGGTGTTTTTGTCACTTTATAAATTTGCCTAACATTGATACCCATTTGAGTGAGGTTATCCCCTCATTGTCCGACTGGTACGGCAAAGTTATGCAAGTGGGTAGGGTGACTTTTATGTACTTCAATGAGGTACAAAAAAAGGTCTAAACATTTTAAAAGAATAGTTTGAGATTTTGTGGGGGAGAGTTGAGAAGATCAATACCACTCCCATATTTGTACATTAAATATGCAGCTACTACCAGCAACTGTGTAGCTTAACATTGCATAAATATGGGGAAACCAGCCATTCTAAAGCTCTTTATTTGTTGTTTCAGTTGGCAGGTTAGAAGAACGTGAGTTGGAGCTCAAGAAAGAATACAACTCCCTCCATCAGCGCCACACAGAGGTAAGGGGGAGAGAAAGGCTAATGAAAGGAGTTGTTGAGTTGTATTCATTAACCACATTCATGACTAGTTGTCTGTGGTTCTTTGGTTTGACTTCTGCAGATGATCCATAACTATATGGAGCACGTAGAGAGGATCAAAATGCAGCAGATAAGTGAGACTTCAGATTCCAGCGCGGTCGGCCGAATCAGGTAAGGCCATAACAGATACTGTAAGTTTGTATTATTGTGTTGTTCACGTCATGTGAATTGAATGGTAAAGATGGGAAAGACTCCCATGTTAATGACTTTGGCTGCGTCCTTATTTGTTTTGTTTTCAGACACCATATTTGTAAGTGCCACTTTGGATATATTGGTGCTTTCTGTAAAATCACAGTTGCCCACTTGTAATTAAAACTTATTGACATTAACACAATTTACATTGAAGTTGAATATATATATATATATATATATATATATATATATATATATATATATATATATAATTTGAACGCTGCAAAAGGGACACATGTGAGGTTCCTCAGGAAGAACCCTATCTTTGATGGCACAATCACAATGGACAAACGTAAAGAAGTTTATGTGAACTTAAAGTAGGACTGTTTTTTTAGGGCTTTTGAAGCGTATTTTCACAATTATTTACCAAGAGGCATTTAGCTGTTTTTTTTTTAGCTCTGCTATTGTATCAACTTCAACCATAAAGGTAATTTATAAGGTGCACAGGCACAGAGAAAGCATAGTTTCACGTTATATTTTTCCCTTTCAAAATGCTTTCAGTGCTTGTATAAAGTTAATCAGTTCAGTTCAAATACCTGAGAATACTACCACAGCCAACACTTAGCAGTTAGCGAGGGCTCAACTGAGAAAAGATAAGTGAACTGCGCCTTTTGAGAAAACCTATCATTTTTTCTTGTCCCCCACAGGAGAGAGCGCCCTCTTTCTTTGGGGATCTTCCCATCTCCTGGTGGAGCATCTCTGCTAAACCCAGACCCCCAGGCCAGGGCAGAGACACCAGGCACAGAGGGCTGGAGGTTCACCGACCTGATGCGGTCCAACACTAGTCTCAAGGTAGGTGTGGATAGCGCCTTCGTGCGAACTTCAATCACAGTAGTTGGGGAAAAAAAATAACTTGTTCCTGTGTTAGTTTTAATGTAGAGTATAAAATCATGTGAGCTTCAGACATTAAGTGTATTCTAGTGACAGACAAATAAGGTCTTTGAAGTCCCGACACAAAAACCAACAATGCAGAATTTTCTTTTCTGAAATTGTCTTCCTCATTATCTTTAGTCCAGAGTGTTAGTTGTGCACTCTATATGCTGGCAGGTTAAATTCTGATTGTCTAATCTGAACTGTGATGATCTCAAATGATACATGTTTGCTCTTGCTTCAGATTATGTAATACCTGAATGAGAACTGCTACCTTAATGCTTTCAATGTTTCAGCTGTTTATTCCAAATGCATAAAAGTATAGAGAATTATCTGATCGCTATTATCCCTTTTTTTGGCTGAGCGTTTCCATCCCTCCTGCCAGTGCTAGAAGATAGAGTAATGGCTTCAGATCCGTTTAAAAATAGAGAGCCTTTGATAACGCTTGGGCGTGCTTCAGCGTATTTTAGTAGGCGTGTGACAAGGCCACCTCTGTTTTCCAACATCCTTCTCCTTAGCCGTTGATGAATATGCAAACGTGTCTCTTCTATTGATGTAGCACTCACAGGAGATCATTACATTTATAATTATTCTTAATCAGAATACATACAATTTTCTACTTGATGAAGGCTCCATCACGTGATGTGGAATTTCAGTTAAACTGCTTTAAATACTACTGGGGTCACAAGTCATTTTTCTATTCTATACATTATTATGGTTATATACTAAGATAAAATTAAGCTGTGTTTCTTCTGGTACTCTAAATGTTTTTGGTGTGTCAGTTATGTTTGTATCTGTGGCAGTTAAGACCTGGAGGGTGACAGTGTTAATTCATCCCACTGCTGCATGCTTCTTTGTTAAAACTGGGACATCAGCTCTGTGGTGCGATGCATTATGGGAGCGATGCCGCTGTATAGCTCGCAGCCAGTCCCCAAAAAAGGCTAGCTGGAATGTGATTAGTTCTTATGCAATCAGTGCTACAGGGTGGGTATTGTCTTTTTTGGCCTTTTGAACACTGGTAGATTTCATATGCAGACATGCTCTTAGAGTTAAACAGGGTGGTCATGTTTATTCACGGCGGTGGGTGGCGCTTCAAATGAAGAAGAACGACAGGTTAATGCGGTGCAAATGTCCGCATGCCGGCCATGATTTAATCTCCATCCACAATGTGAGTCATATAAGCAAGACCATCCCATTATCTATAAAGCTGGCATAATTATATTTTCTAAATCACTGCTTTTTGTTTCATTCAAGGGATCTTTATGTCACCTAAAGTGGAAGTCTTAAGGAGTATTACTGTCTATGTGAAAAAGTTGTATGAAGCCTTTTGTGACTCCAGAGGGAACTGCACAAAATCTGATTAAACTTTGGTCCGGGCTAAAGACCAGAAGTTTCAGGAAAAAAAATCCGGGGCTGAGGAGAAAAAAACTAGCTCACCAAACTGTCTGGCCCGCTTCCAATCGCTGCTGCAGGCTAGCCGCTCCGAGCATCACAAAGCCAAATCAATCGATTAATTGTTTTAGCTCTACAACTGTTAGCATTAGTAACACACTGTAACCAGGGTTTCCGCAGGGTTTTAAAGAGTCTAACGTTTCGTCATCTAAATTGAAGGCCTTTTTTCTTCTTAAATAATTTTAAACAAGTCTTAATTTTCCTACGTCCACTTAGCGCTACCTCTAACGCTCTTTTGGAAAACATGTATTGCGTGGTGTAGTAGTTCTTTCTCTTGCTAGTTCAAATATAAATTTGCTGTATTACGACTACAAATGAGACCATCCTGCAACTTATATTGCAGCCAAACCGCTTTTGTGCTATTGGTGCGAGTCTCTTTCAGTTTGTACCACAGACATACAGTGGGTACGGAAAGTATTCAGACCCCTTTAAATTTTTCACTCTTTGTTTCATTGCAGCCATTTTCC
>NC_048421.1:7188730-7211113 GCF_013103735.1 Etheostoma cragini | reverse complement strand
TTTTTGGAAAAAGGCTGCAATGAAACAAAGAGTGAAAAATTTAAAGGGGTCTGAATACTTTCCGTACCCACTGTAAAACAGATTTTAATCTTCAGCTTTGGGGGAAATAGAAATTGAAATTATGGCTTAGTTGATGTATTGATAAAGGTCTAAAATTTCATTCATAATGGTCTTAAAAAAAGTCTTAAATCCGACTGAACCTGCAGAAACCCTGTGTTCCATTTATTTCACACAAACATGCACACTTTTTGGTGTATGCATTTCTGTTGACCTGCTTCTGCACATGTGAGCTTCATTCTCACTCTCCCCCCCCCCCCCCCCCCCCCCCAAGCAGTTGGACTTTGTCAACCCCCCAAAGGAAAGGGATGGTAAGAGTGCCCAGGACTCTACTTGGGGGAATTCACTGGCAGACGACTGCAAGGTAGTTGGATGAGTGGCGGCTGGCGGAAGTGTCAGCAGCAGCACTCCTGCATTGGCTGTGGACAGCACACTTTGTGTTTGCGTGTGTGTGGGCTTCAGTAGTCTCCCCCACTATGCTGTATCATCATTTCAAAAGCGTCGCCTTTCACTGTGTGCATTTATAGACCCTCACTTCACAGAACATCTGCGCTAGACTGTGCTACATGCAACCATGTCCTGTGTGAAGGCTACATTGGGGGTAAAAATGGATGAAATGAGTCAATTATCAATCTTTTAAAATCAATAACAGCTTGGTTGCATCTGGCCTCTAATTTCTTTGTTTTTTCAATTTAAATGCATGACTTTTATTTTTGCACATGCTTCTTTGTATTTTGCTTCATTCATGCAGGTCTTCAACTTAACAGTAGCATTTTTGATCATTCATTGTACAATAACAACATCATACATTCAAAAAGTTTTCTGTCTTTTAATGATGTATTTGTCTAACATTAGATCTAATGTGAAGTCTATTTTTTTAGTCTCTTTTCAGTTTTGCCATTGTAACTGTTTGTGTTGTGTTGTGTTGTGTACTAGAGGTAGAATGGCACATCCTTTGTGGCCATGTGTGATTTCGGTATTATCGTGCGAAGCCCCCCCCTGCAATCTTTGTAGTTCTTTGTGGACTCCCTTGTCTCTGTTTGTGTGCTAGCTCTGTGTTGCTCATGTTTTTCTCTGCATCTGATTAGAAAGCTATCCTCAGTCTATTACTTTGTTCTTTCTTTTATATGTTAATTCCTAGTATTTCTGTTTGATTTCCTGATCTTTTCATGAGCTCCAATTTCACAAAATTCCATGTAGCTTAGTATTTTAAAATTGTTGTGTTTAAGAGATTAAGAGGGAGATTTTTACCCTAAGATAATTGTGATGCTCTTGCTTTTCTTGAAGCTTTTTTCTAGAAGCTTCTTCTTCTGTTATACTGTATGTGTAGCATATGTAGTAAACCTCTAACCTTCTCTAGTTTGTGTTTATCACTTCCCACCTGTCCATGTTAGCCTGTAAGATTTTAAAGTGTGTTGTTGTGCTGTCGTTATCTTTGTGGTCTGATTGTTTGTGTATGTTATGTTCTAATTTTGGCACTGTCTCATTCTACCTCTTATTTTTATTTGTGTCGTTTGAAGGAAATATCTGTAATATTGCTGTCATTAAGCTTCTTTTCATTACAGGATGAGCTGTCTGACTTCAATGGCTCGAAGTCAGCCACACCGATGTCCACCACGGCCTCGGACATGGAGAGGGAAGGGGGGAACAGTAAGAGCATGGAGGTGCAAGCTGCACCTGGGACCAGATCCATATCAGTAGGTAGGGTCAGACATCATGGAAAACTTGAAGAATCACATTCATTAGTCATCCATTAGTGGCCTTCATGTCTTGTTTGTTATATGCAGTATGTAACACAAGGGTTTGGGCTACTGTTTTTTTAACTGTTTGTTTTTTATATTTTCTGGTGATCTAAAAAACATCCAAGCCTGATGCAAAAGTTTGTAAATTGTTTCTCACAAACAGCAGTATCCTTCCTTTTCTTTGGTATTTTTGCATGTGCTTTGTCTTTTGCAGGTTTGCCTGAAAATGAGGACAACTCAGATGTGCAGGACATTATTGAGTCCACCCCTGAGCTGGACATGGATCTCATTGGATACAAGCCCTGCAGGTAGTACAAAGAACATGCCGTCAGGCCAGTTTCAAACAAAGTTTCATCTAGTATCATAAACTCACATCCCATCGTGCTGTTATATCTCTTCTAGTACTCCTACTAAAGGCATTGAGAACATGGCATTTGACCGAAACACAGACTCTCTGTTTGAAGAGCTGTCGTCTGCAGGCACTGGACTTATAGGGGATGTGGATGAAGGGGCCGACCTGCTGGGTGAGTAAAAACGTTATCTTCGTTGTAACTATGCAACACTGAAATGGAACGATTTGGCAACAGTCCGTTCAGAAACTCTGAATACACTTAATATTTCAATTGTGACAGTTATACCATGGTCATGTTATAACTACTTGTTTGCAGTTTGCTTATTGGTGTCTAATAAAATCAATAAATTGTACAATGTATATACATACGCCAATGGACTTAGTCCCTTGATCCTGAAAAAAACTTCAAAAACCAAAAATGCAAATTGCAACTTATGGCCACCAAAAATGTCTGTATTATATATTGAAAGTAATAGGCTCTGTGGAGCAAACAGGTACTTTCTTCAGGTTGTTGTTTTGTTGAAAATATTGTGACATCAGAGTCTCAGTTTGATAGACTACAAGTGATTATCTTGTTGTATCAGTTAAATGTATTGCAAATGCACTGCACAATAACCCTGAATGTTTTTGAAACAATGCCCATTAAACTGTTACATTGGCACTGCTGTTGCTCTACTGACTAGTTTTATTAATAAAAATAAAAACAATAATAATGTAATTCCAACACCTGCTGTTTTCTGCAATGCTGCTCCACTTGCTTTGGTCCAGCTGTGTTACTGTTATCCATCGACCCATGTTAACATCACCTCTCTCTCTCCCGTATCTCATCCTCTGGCTATTTTCCATAATCCCAGTGGAGTACTCTGGTGTGTATGACCTCAAACCTTTCCTTAGCTTAACATTCTTCTGCAATGTCCCTTTGACCTCTAGTCATTAATCACTTTCTGCCATATCCGCCATTGTTACCGCTCACAGCTTCTCCTTCATTATGTTTGACAACCGTAGGAATACAGTTGCATACTTTACATATTTTCAGCTGCCTACTTATGACTGCTTTGGACAAAGTTCGGTGCATGGATGACAGAGTTCAATGCTTCTTTTGTTGGCCTAACTGTTCTTCTTACAGTATTAGTTCATTTGTTGGCCCTTGTATTTTCCTGTTTTCCTTTTCTGTAAGGCTGCAGTTGTCTGTTGTATTTACTAGCTTTAGAGACCCAACAGCATCTCTGCTTGTGGAGTCAACAGCTACACATTTAGCTCTGGCTCCTTCACCATTTTGGTCATTCCACTGTTTCAAACTATATGCGCATTTCTTTCTCTTTTTCTGTCCCTCTCTTCCTTGTCCTTTCCGCCTGACTTGGATTGCATGGTTTTCTCAGACCTTAGTTTGATTGGTAAGACCCGACCCACTCTATCCATCCTTCTTGTCAGTCTTGTGCTGTTGATTTCTATGTTTGTTGTAGTGTGTTGTGTTGTGAAACCTACAGTGACTAATATCTCACTAGGAGATATTTCACATCCTAAGTAGTGCCTTGTTAGATTTTACCCTCGTAAAATCCTTTATAGTGGTGGATCTTAACCTGTAGTGCTGATTAAGTCCCTGCTCCAGCATGTTGTCAAAATGTTTCCTGTGTAATAAAACTCTAATTTAACCATCAACTCTGTTCAGGTATGGGCCGAGAAGTTGAAAATCTTATTCAGGAGAATTCACAACTGCTCGAGACAAAGTAAGTGCATATTATTAATGTTTTTTGTGGCATGACTGTGATATGGTATTGATCCTTTGTCCCTGCTACAATTTGCCGTTAGCATTTTACAAGTAGACATAAATGTCCTCGTTACCGTCTGTCCAGGAATGCTCTGAACGTGGTGAATAAAGACTTGATATTGAAGGTGGACGAGTTGACCTGTGAGAAGGAGATGTTGCAGGGAGAGATGGAGGCTGTGCTGCAGGCCAAGACCAAGCTGGAGGACAAGAACAGAGAGATGGAGGAGGAACTCAAAAAGTAGGTCAACAGTCATAGCTGGTAGCACTTCTCAGTTTAATTTAATTTATTTCTACATATGTTGTGCAAGTGTAATAAATGCTCTTTTCCAGAGTGCGACTGGAGGTGGAGGAAATGAAACACAAAACTAAAGATGAAGAAGATGTGAGTCTTTTGCTCTTGTACAACAATGTCCGTGATTATTATACCTTTACATGTTTTTCCGTATGGTAACGTGTGGGTGTAATTGTGTGTTACCACAGAGTGATGTACCTACAGCCCAGAGGAAGCGCTTCACCAGAGTGGAAATGGCCCGAGTCCTGATGGAAAGAAATCAGTACAAAGAGAGACTGATGGAGCTACAGGAAGCTGTGCGGTGGACAGAGATGATCAGGTACATCATCACGTTTTTGTTTACATCCAGGTTATTATTGGAGGCTTATTGGCCGTCACTAATTGTAACAGACAGTGGTAGAGTCTCTCTAAGTCTTCCTTAATATTCACAATGACACAATGACCATGTGACATGAGTATAAACACTCATGCAGTGTGCGACTAGTGGCTCACGTGGAAATAGACCTAGCGCGTGTCTTTAGCGGAGCGGAGAGCTGCTTCATGCATGAATCTGGGATGCGCCATGGCACGGCTGGTGGAATACCAGACAAATAGCCATGTTTCCATCTAATTGTCAAGCAAATTTTAAGCAAACTTTTTAAAATGTCACAAAAAAGAAAAACAAAAGAAATTGAGAACCATCAACTGGTTTAGAGCAAAAACCAGATTACGCAAAGCGTAGTTTCATCACAAGACGATGTTACGCATGGTTGTAGATTGTAAACCGGCTTGCTAAATCAAAGAGTTTAGTAGCTAAGTTCTTCTTCTTTTCTAATTCTAACTTCAAAATGTGAATATTGAGTTGAATCGCTCCGATTGCTCGTGGGTCACGCCGTGCACCCAGAACGAAACACAGACTTGCCTTGTGGAAAGTAGGGGTCAGTGTTTTACCCACCAGACAGATGAACTAAACAACTCAGTGGATTTCATCTTTAAATGTTTAATGCAATAGGACATCATCCTGAACCTGTGTGTCTTAAAAACTGACAACAAGTAACATGATATCATCTTGTTGTTTCCTTTAGGGCCTCAAGAGAAAATCCAACACTCTCAGAAAAAAAGAAATCCAGCATCTGGCAGTTGTAAGTCCTCCCAAATTTTTTTTGACTACCTTTGTCAGGGCTTTAACTTTGACAGCCTCTTGAGATCAAAGTCTGTAACATTTCCTCTCAACAATTCAAATACATTTTTTTGTCCTTTTTTCCTGGGTTGTGCTATTGAATTGGCAGCATTAGGTAAAGATGGTTTATTAAAACTTCACCCAGCCAAACCTCTCTCATTCCCTCCACTCACACAGAACTGCTCCAACTGGATCCAACATTGATATGCCTTTTATCCATAATCTTTCTCTCCGCAAAGTGCATCAGTTGTTGTCATCACAAACTGCTCAGACATGACGTATCCCTGTGCCCTCGGGCTTTCCTGTCTCCTGCCTGCTGTGTGCCTTTTTTGATGTTTTTTTACTCTGTCTGCTCATAGGGAGCTAAAGAGGGATGGGGTTCCCTCAGCAGCCTAAATATATGTACATAATCTGTCTTAAGTCAGGTCATACCCGCAGATCAGTATGTTGTTTTTTGGTAAGAAATAGTAAGCTAAGTAAGCTAATACCTTACTGCTGATTTCAATTACAGCTAAATTAATCACACATAAAATGCTGGAGACATATTAGTGTTTATGTGTATTTATTTATTGTAACAATGTTCTGCCTATCCTCTCTGCATTGTATAGTTGATATGGAAAGTCGATTGAACCACTATTCTCAAATAATGAGTTAGACATTAAGAGATTATTATATTAAGATATATTTTATTAAGATGTTATTGGCTTTTATGGATGGTGTTTACTTTTTTATTCAAACTTGTATCTACACATACTAACTAGTTTATTTAATTCATTAGTGTAAATCCATCCAAGTTTACACTTAAGATAATGTTTGATACTTTTTGCCAAAGAATATATTTATATATGTAATATACGCAGTCAGAGTCAAACCTGATAGGAAATGCTTAGCTATTCCACGGCTCCCAGCATGCTTTACTGCAGAATGTAAATGTTGGTGGTAGTTGCTTGGTTGTCTGGTTGGTTGGTGACCCCCCCCCCTCTCTTCCTTGCTTTTTCCCCTGCCCTCCTGTCTGCTCTGTTTCCCTCTTTGCTTTCTAAAACCTCGTCACCTGCAGCTTCAGCAGACTGTTTAGCTCCTCCTCCAGTTCGCCGGCTATAAAGAAAGTCGAGTCCCAGTCCAACATGAAGTACAACCCCCCTGGCGGCATGGTAAAGAGGAGTAGCACCTTCTCTCAGTTCCCCACAGAGAAGTCCAAGACTTTCGACTTCCTCAATGAAGAGTGAGTAACTGAATCATGTGGCTGTGATTTTGGCGTATTAAACCAAGATGAACATGTACAGAGAAATTAGAGAAGGCATACAATTTCAAACTTATAATGATAGATTGGTAGAAATATAATTTACACCCAACGGCCTGCAGTAATGTACGTGTACATAATGTAACTGTAAGCTGATGACATTTCTCTTTTTTTGCTAATCTTGTAGAAAGGACCAGTGCAGCTCGCCATCACGTAAAGAGCAGAAGAGAGCCCAGTACAGACAGGTCAAGGCCCACATGCAGAAGGAGGATGGACGAGTCACGGCACACGGCTGGAGCCTGCCCAGCAAATACAAGGTAGGAAATGAAGGTTTGAATATGAATCAAGTAAGGTGGATTTTTTTCGTTAGATCTGTAACTATGATAAAGACTGTTGGTAAAAAAAAAAAATACTAACCACCAGATGGAGCTCATCTTCATGAGATTATATCAAGGTGCCAGTGACATAATAGAAACGTTTTAATTTACTCATGAACATAGCTATCTTTTATTTCTGCTGTTCCTATATGACCTCTATGTTCATGTAAGGAAATGTAATTTATTTACTCTTTCACAGCACATAGACCCGGGGTTGTCATAGTCTGCCATTATGGGCCCACCCTCAGACAAATTTTAAAAAACACCCGTTGATAAGTGTGAGTCATAGTGCATGTGAAAACCTTTGTATGATGTCTGTGTGTTCAGATTTGAGTCATGTTAAGTTTCGAGAAAGAGTACAAATGTTGACGGAAATTGCAGGTCACACTTCAATTCTCCCTTTCATTTCTACTGCTTAACAGTTTGAAAACCCCCAATGTAGATAATGTGAAAAATATAAGAGTTAACCTAGTGTCTATAATAAGAAAAAGGTTAATCAAATACATTTAATTTGTCCGTATAGTTTAACACAAGCATGGTTGGAAATGCATTGAAATCAGACCTGTGCCTTGTGGTATTGCTAGTTGCTGCAATTTCCATGTTTTGCAATTGCTGATTCAAACCGGTGTTGGTCTTCTAAAGAACATTTTCCAACTCAGATGTTTTTTTGTAGACCTTACCGCTACTGCAGAAGGTCACCGTGTGCAGAGTGTTACAGAGAGATGCTGGCTTCTAGCAAATTATGTTGCCTTTTTTATTTTTTTATTTTTGTGCAAATATGTTTTGAAGGCCTTCATCCTTTGCGTGTGCTGGTTATACCCCAACAGGTGGCAAATGGTGAACAGGTGGAGAACAAGATGAACTTACCTGTACCAGTATACTTAAGACCTCTGGATCAGAAAGATGCTTCCATGAAGGTACATACTGTATAGTCAACAACTAGACAACACTTAGCTACATTCCTTATACTGTGGGCCTTTTTGTAAATTTGTTTTTTCCAAATAAAATCAGATATTTCTAACATCTTTTCTCTCTGTTGCCTAGCTGTGGTGTGCTGCAGGGCTCAACCTGTCCGGAGGGAGGACATTGCCAGAGCTCACCAGGCAGATAAAGGGTTCTCAGAGTAGCCTGGACCAGTTAGAGCAAGAGAGTAAGGTAAGAGTGAGTAATCCAAGGAAGAGGTATTGCACTTTGTAAATTCAGAAAGTACTATGGCTGATTTAGTGTTGTCTGTAAGGATCATGAGAAAGGGGAGCAGGAGAAGGAGCTGGTCCTTCAGGACGAGACATCCAGTAGGGTGTGGGTGTGCACCAGCACCCACTCCTCCACCAAGGTGATGGTGCTGGATGCCAGTCAGCCCTCTGACCTACTTGACTGCTTCTACGCCTGCAACACCCACGTCGTCTGCATTGCCAGCGTGCCAGGTAGGCTGAGTCACATGTTTGTGTGGGATTGATTAGTTGGTTTCTTTGTCTTTTATGAGTGCATCATTTCTTTTTTTTACCAGCACTTAAGGTTTTTGAATTGTTTTTACAGGTGTGTTGGAGTCTGATTATTTGGCAGGTGAGGAGGTGCCCCAAGACCTGGAGGCTAGTCAAGGTGACGGGGTGTCACTGGCCGGCAGTGTGGCCAGCGTGGGCTCAGCAGGCAGCGATGGAGCCATGGCAGCAGAGGGGACCACTGCCATTCCCCAGACGGCCAGCACAGGTGTCACCGACCAGCCTGCTGAGCACAGTGGCATCTCTAGCTCTGGTACACTAGTTATCTTTGATTAATCCAAGCTTTTTCCAAACAAGTAATTAAATACCAACTATATTTGAATAGGTCTATTTAATTTAGTCCTGCACCTATTTACATCCTTTGCCTTACTTTCAATTTTTGGATATTATTCTTTCTTAATTTATTTTTGTTTAGTCTATGTTTTCTACTTTGCTGTAAATCACTTTTTGTTGTTGCAATAATCTCATTTCCCTGCTGATATTAGTTTCATCTTGTATATTACTCCACTCATGGCTCTAAAGAACATGTGTCACATGTGATTTGCTGTAATTAAGAACTCCACGTTTTTTATGTGAAGGCGCTCATAGCTGAATTGCAAACCCAGGTGATAACTAGCTGTGTGATCTATGTGATCTATGTGATCCCCCCCCATCCCAAACCTTCCTGCCTCATAAATTTACCCGCTAATTAACCCTGTGATTTTCGATGACCACAGTTGAGCTGTCCAGAGAGACCAGTCCTGCAGAAGACGGCGTTCCTGCGGCGGAAGAGGCAACGGAAGCAACGGAGGCTAATGCTGGCGTGGGCGAAGAAGGAGAGGAGGACCAGGGAGCGGATCCAAACCAGCCAGGAATCTATACGGAGCATGTGTTCACTGACCCGCTCGGCGTGGGACCCACTGACTCCCCTTCTGCTAACGCACAGAGGTGAGCAACAATGTTCTAGATTATCACTTCAAAACTTTTTTTAATGTATTGTGGTTTTAGTAAACACTAAGACGTGGGATAAGGTTCAACGTGGAAATCGCAATGAAATAATAAAAGGGATGGTATGCTCGCTACACAGATCAAGCATTTTAAACACTTTGATTCTACAGTACCAACACACCCTAAAGAAAGCAAAATTATCTACAGTTCTTATTGATCAACTGGTCTTTATATTATATATTGTATTTAAATTTTCAACATGTCAACATTTTACCTTCCAAAAAAAGCTGATGTGCCTGAACACTAAAAATTGTGTAGAAGTATGTAGTGTTTCCTCCCCTGGTAAGCATTACAAAATAAAATCAAGCATAGTCATTGCATCTCAGGAAATATTACCAAGAACAATCCTGGTAACAATGATACAGTAGAAGGGCATTCAGAAAGTGCAGACCTCCACCCAAGACATGTCCTTTCTCACAATGTTAATGCTGTTAAATTTCAGTCGGGAACCAATTTTTCAGATCAACCTCACGACACATGAATGCGGGATAAATGCCCTGTCTTGCAATGGTAACGAAAGTGAAAAACAGCTGTAGTCAGTGATGCTACACCCTTTCACTTAGTTTAATGAAAATTGGGTCTTTAGTTTTTTTCGTAAATAGAATGGAAAAACCGAACCAAAAACATAACGTCTTTGACAGAGGTAATAATAATTTATATTTAAGTACGTCTAGACTTGTCACAAGGGTCCCAGTTTTGTATGATGGGTGCATTTGAAAAACCCGTGAATCTTGTGCCTTCTGTTAACCAGGGGCTGCGGGCATGATGACGACACTTCTTTTCCAGAAGTCTCCAACCCATCAGATGGGGAAGTACTGAGGATGAGCAGCGCCCTACCCACCATGTGGCTGGGAGCGCAGAATGGATGGTGAGCAAGAAAAACAGCCAGTAGGAGGCAGCAGCACAATACATAAGAGCTGGCACTTGCACAACAAATTTAATGTGTGAAGATCATGCCTGTTTTAATCCAATAATGGTTCTATTTTAATTATTGTTTTATCACGCAACCTTTATTGTGAGCATATGTAGCCATTCAGGTATCATCAGCTCTAGTTTTGTAATCTATTTTGAAATGATCAGCCTTTTTTCATCTCGCTGTCTGTAAGTCTGTATGTACACTCGTCTGTGGCTCGATGGAGGAAGTGTCTCCATGCCATCAAGCTGAAAGACTCCATCCTCAGCATAGTGTAAGTACTAAGTCACTTGTGTAGTTATTCAGGCGCACACACACCAAATACAGATTTATTACTTCAGGAAGAAATTTGCATTTTGTTACTTTTGTGTAATGTGTGTTTTTATCTCTTCTTTCAGACATGTTAAAGGGAGAGTCTTGGTAGCACTGGCTGATGGGACATTAGCAATTTTCCACAGAGGCATTGGTGAGTCTGTGGGTTGGCACTCTCTGGCCTGCAGAAGTATAACAAATATATATTTCAGCTTTTGCATTTGATTCCATTTTTTGGTATGAAAATACAATACACTGTCACAGTTAATTTGACCATATTTGTGAATGTTTTATTATTTAGCAATTAATGAGGAAGTTATACATTATTTAACTTATTTTATAGTATTTACACTGCTGGAGATATTGGTATTACTCTCTAATTTTACGCCATGAATGTCATTAATTGTCAAGTATTTTTGTTTGTCTCAAGCAGACGGTCAGTGGGATTTAACCAACTACCACCTGTTGGATCTGGGACGGCCCCACCACTCTATCCGCTGTATGACCGTGGTCCATGACAAGGTGTGGTGTGGCTACAGGAACAAGATCTACGTCATACAGCCGAAGGCCATGAGGATAGAGGTACCGCTGTCACGTTATTCAATAAACACAAATGAGGTTTCTATTCCAATCCTGTCTTTCCACAAAGCCCAAACCAACACTATAGTGTATAACCATACCTTTATCTAAAAGTGTCTTACAGTGACCTGAAAATCCTTCATGTAACATTATTCTAACGTCACATCATCTTAATCCGTCATGTCTCTGAGCAGAAATCGTTTGACGCTCATCCTCGCAAGGAGAGTCAGGTGCGGCAGCTGGCCTGGGTTGGAGACGGTATCTGGGTGTCCATCCGTCTGGATTCAACTCTACGCTTGTTTCACGCCCACACCTACCAGCACCTCCAGGACGTGGACATCGAGCCCTACGTCAGCAAGATGTTGGGTACAAATACCTCTCTGTGCCTACCAACTACCTACTGTCATTGTTGAGATATGCATCTGTATATTGTATTTAGATACTGAACCACTTCCTCCAGATGTTTTGCACGTGGATTGAAACAGCAAACAAGTGTGTGTTCTGTGTGTGTTGCAGGTACGGGTAAACTGGGCTTCTCTTTTGTGAGAATCACAGCTCTGATGGTGTCCTGCAGCCGGCTCTGGGTGGGGACAGGAAACGGCGTCATTATCTCCATCCCTCTGTCTGAAGGTATCACACACCTGCACCACAGCTACAACCTGCTCAGTTTTACCCAATACATCTCCGGAACATTCCCTTTTAGTTTGGAGTGTATAAGAATTTAACAAAAAAAAATAGGTTTTAAAGAGCTGTCAAGCGCTGCAAAGCTTTCCCTTCTTTTCATTAAGGCCTCTATGTTTTAGCTTGATGCGCAATGATGCAAAAATATGTGGACAGATTACCACGGATTTAAAAGCAGCCTACATTTGAGAAACGAACACAAGGATGCTAACCTAGTTTACCTTAACTAGGTAAAGGAGAACGCCAAGCCTCCTTTCCCCAAAACAAAAGCTAACCCCGGTAACGTACAGGTAAACTACAGGCAGGCTTTCACTGGCGACTCGATGGCTGGTTAGTAAATACGCAGGAACACCAAAAGCAGGAGGGAACGTGGGTTAATTTGTGTATTAATACTAGGATGTCTACACAACTGTGTGAGTCGATTGACTTCAACAAGTTGGCCAGTTTACTCAAACCAAAGGTCAAAACAGCTTTTCAAGACTGTCTTCTTTATTCTGTTGGCTGTTCAGGTTTTTCTCCTGGAACACGTCAAACACATTCTGCACTTACTGCGACGTCTTGTGTTGACTGTTTACATATGTCTGCTCATCATCATATGTACATTGTTTGTACTGGTGTTATTTTTGAATGCATTGTGAATACATATTTCTAAAATTGTATGATGTTTTTGTTAAGTTATTATTACACAATACTTTTTTTGACCTTTTCGAATCCCCCGACTAATAACTCATATTACAAAATAGACTAAAACTAATACAAACCAAACTAAAACTAAGCATTTTCAAAAAATAAAAAATAAACTAGCAAGCCCACTTTTAAAACTAATTGAAACTAATCAAACTGAATTTGAAAAGGAAAAAGTCAAAACAAAATAAAAATAATGATTAATGCAAAACTATAACAACCTTGGTTTGGTCCTGCCAATGTGTTTTTATTTTGTCAGTGTCAAAAATTCAAAAAGTCAAAAAGAGAGTTGTGATATCAATTCAAAGCGAAAAACATTGTGATTCGTATTTTTCCCCAAATCGAGCAGGCCTACTCTTAACATGTTGTCAGAGACTGATATTTGATTGTCTCACCAACGAACCCAGATAATATGCACGTTGTGACATCATTATTTTTCATTAATTTCTTTCTTATTCTGCAGCCAACAAGACAACAGGAATAGTGCCAAATCGTCCCGGCAGCGCTGTCCGGGTTTACGGTGACGACGGTTCAGACTGTGTCGTGCAGGGCAGCTTCGTGCCATATTGCTCCATGGCCCACGCCCAGCTGTGTTTCCATGGACATCGAGATGCTGTCAAGTTTTTTGTCACCGTGCCAGGTGAGCGATGAGCATTGAAAAAGTGGCATAAATAGTGAAAAATGCTGCAAAATTATCTTTTGGGTTTTGTACTGTTGGTCGGACAAAACAAGGCATTTGAAGACGTTATCTGTGACGGGTGTGTTTAATTACTTTTTGACTTTTAATAGACAAAACGATTGATCAAGAACATTATCTGCAGACTAACTGATAATTAATGCAATTGTTAGTTGCAGCCTGGCATTTATCCACCTTCATCAAATCATCAGTTTTGTGAATGCCAATAATTTCAATAGAAGCTTTGACAATTAAATCATTCTTTGAGTCAGTTTTGTAGTAAAAGTGGCAGCTGCTTCCTGATGACAGCTCTTCCCCCCCATTACTCTAAGCAAATGTTTTTTGACTCTTTGGCATTTGACTTTTTGTCACAGGTCAGGCGATGCCCCCTCCAGGCAGTGCTGATTCAGGCTCTGATGACCCTCCATCTGAATCCTCTGACACAGCAACCTCTGAGCCCAAAACCTTCCTGGTCATGAGTGGAGGCGAAGGCTACATTGACTTCAGAATGGGTGAGTATGTCACACCACTGGCACCAGTGGCAAAACAGAGATGTAGTACAAAGTATTCACTTAGTTGCAGCCGACAAGTAGCGTCCATGTTCCCGTTTAGTGAAATCCAAAATATTAAAGGTCGCATTTGAATCCACATGAGAAGGAGCACAGCTGTTTAGTATACTATACTGTCGACCATAAAGTTGTTGTCCTTCCCGGTCAACATTTTGGGCTTTTCTTTTAATGCTTTTTCGCACCATTTAAAAAAACAATGTTGTCACTTATTTTTTTTTAATTCTTGGTCAATAAACCCAATTTAAATGAAATTCTACCCCTAATTTTTGAGTGTAAAAAAAGCAAAAATTAAAATTATTAATAAGACTAATAGTTATGATAAGAGAATGTTGAGTGGATCACAGACTGATTTATATATCAAAGTTTAGTCAGGATACTGTTTTAAAACCATTTCTTTTTTTTAAATACTATAAAATTTAATAAAACACCCACAATTCAATGGAAGTAATCATTAACTTTAAATGCAAAGAATGTTGTATGGCTTCCATACAACGTACACCCATGTTATTTTTGGGCAATTTGGTTAAAAGAATATTTCTGATATCAAAAACTTTGAAAACGGGTCAAATGTGAGGACAACACAAGGGTTAACGCTGGGTGAATTGGTGCAAAACAGACCCTACGTCTCCACTGTGACACACCTGGTACGCTGTTTGTTTGACTCATCATCCTCCTCCTCAGGCGATGAAGGCGGTGAGTTGGACGGTTTATCCGAACCAACAGCCAGCCAGCAGTCGCCGCCTACCAAGGCCGAGCGAAGCCACCTCATCGTCTGGCAGGTCACAACCTCACATGACTGAAAGAAAAAAAAAAACCTTACAGACTGTTGTGTCAACACCACGACCGCCCACCAAACCCCCCGCATGTCCTCAACGTTTTTAATTTATATCACTGATTGTTCTTAATGCCTGAGTAGTTGACTACTTTGTAAAAAAAACAATTATTTTTAGTCCATGTTTTTGTACAGTTTATTCTTTATGAATTTGAATTAGTTAAGGTGAGGTTTATGTTAACTTAAAGAATACGTGCAAGCTCCAAGTTTTCCCTTCTGCTGGTCTGCATGCTGAAAAAGCCGGTGCACACTGGAAAGGCCAAGTTAATGCAACTAAAGCTGTGGGCATAGTTTGATCAGGTGATGTATGGAAGTTGTTGCTCTCCCAACTGTTAAAAAAGGGTTTAGATGTGAAAGATAAAAGGAAAAAGCGCTTGAAGCAGTGTCGCTGTCCTTACAAAAGGAGCCGAACATTAAATTGAAGTAACTGAAGTATATTTTCTACCTTATACACATAAGACTTTTACCTTTGTTTTATTATTATTATTATTATTATTATTATTATTATTATTATTTTCTTAACCATTAGGGCTGGGTGTCAAAATATGTCTCCTGCAAGTCAAAATGTACACATACAAAATTTGAAAAGCTTAAATTCTTTGAAGTTATCTGAGGCTGATTACTCTACTGTACGGTATGATTATTAAAATTAAAAATTCCTAGTTAGTATTAGCCTGCATGGGGAAATTCTGTATTCTCGTCCTGCTTGGACGTTTTAAGCTAAACCCTTGTCTGGCGTGTGAGGGGAAATCTGCCTGTGCCACTAGCTTGGTGCTTCCTGTTTGCTTCAGTTTATCGGCACTTTAAAATGTTAGATGTTAGTCGCTTGAGGTATGGAAGAGTACACCACACTACTATGTGTTAATTGTGTTAAGGGAAAAAAATGTACAAATATGGGCAGCAAGGTGTCACCCAAGTAACCGAAGGACGAAAGAAGAAGCACCGTGAAACTGACTCTTTTATTATTTTTACGTTTTGCAACTTAAAACGTCTTGTGATTCTAATAATTTGAGGGTATACGTGTGTATTTTCTGAGCTTCATCTTATTGGGAAATGAGCTTGAATAAGGGAATTTTGACTAACATTTTTGTGATGCACCTTCTAATGGACAGAGACACAGCACTAAAGGGAGTCTCTGCTGATTGCTTCATCATTCCTTGTTTCTAATACATTTGGTGGCCCGGAAGGCAATTATTGTCATTATTTTTTTCGTTGTTATTTTGGACATTGTTCATGTTTTGTATCATGTGCGAGACACTTTTATTAAGTATTTTGATGATGACCAACCTGATTGCAGAATACTAATATTAAGCAGGTATTTTAAATTTGTTTTTATATCTGAAAAGTTGGGCCAAGATTGGTCTTCAGTCCATTTCAAAATAGTAACTTTCTGTTTTGTTTTAGTCATTCCAGTATTTAATTCCTTTGTTATGGAGCCTATCTTGGTTCAGAATGTATCTTTCTACATGAGCAAACTATAATGGGACACTATTATAAAGACAATAATCCAATGAGTTACGTGATTGTTGGTCAAATAAATGAATTAATGGAATCATGTAGGACATTTCTGACAAACCATGAGATCAAAGTGTGCAAACAATAACTTGGTTGTTTTTGAACAACTCATTGTACAAAGCTATGCATGTTTTTGTTTTTGTTTAGTTTTTTAAAGAGGACACTAGCTAAATCTCTGTTTATTGCCACCGTTTTGGGTGGGGTGGATGTGTGTTTATGTGTACAGTACATTGTGTACACATTTGTCAGTGTGTTTGATTTTGCAAATGTGTGTATGTGTGTTCGTAATACCCCAGAGACTGGTCACATTAACTCGTTGCACTGGGCTTCTCTGGACGCCTTAACGGCGGTCCCTCCTGGTCAATGTTTGCTAAAACAGCATCATAGCCTTATTTTTAAAAATCTATTAAACTAAGTTTAATGGAGACATTGCTGTTATTATGTGTCTCATTGATAATAAATGTTTTTTTCACACTGAAAGATGTTGCAAAGTGTGTTAAAAGCCCTGAAAGCCTATTTTCTTAATCAGCTTCCTAAGTAAAAGGGTCCTACATGAACACTATATGTTTGGACAGCTTGTGTTGAACATTGTTTTTTTCGGTGCAGGTTTAAAGTGGGTTGGGCTGCATTGGGAAGAGATGTCATGTTCTGTACTTCTGTGCACCAATCAGGATTTGGAAACATTTGAATCGTAATGAGGCTGATTTACTTAGTGTTAAACTCTTAATTAATAACACCCAGAGATGTTTTTGCAACTTTGGTTATTGCATTTTTAATCGGGAATATTAAATGAAGATGTGGAGCCAAGTTTTCAGGGTCTTTAAGTGACTAAAAAAACATAATCCTACACTTGACTGATGACATGTAATTGTGGTTGGTAAAACATTGCTCTGTGCTTTCTTCACTATGTCTTCTGTAACATCTTGCATAGGTCACTTTACGGTGTGATCGTCTGAAATCTAAAATCCATCCTGCTACTTACTGTATCCAATAACAAGGTCAAATGACCAGCGCAGTTTAGAACTTAAGATATTGAAGTTGATCAAGATGGACATTTTATTCACCACAATTTAAAAACAAGAACTAATTGACCCCTATTACCACCAGATGGTGCTGTATGTGTATTTTCCAAAATAGGGGTGAGCTCTCCTCTCAGTCTAGTGTTCACATTAAGATAAGAAGGAAATGACACATTTTGTACAACGTCAGAGGCTTCATTTAAGACCACACTTCAATCATCAATCTGTGCTTTATTCTATCGTCCGTTTACAGCTCATGTAAACTGCTTGTAATGTTTCGGTTGCAGAAACACCGATGAAGTAGTATAATGAAAAAACGTTTATCCACTTGGGCTGTTCAAATGATGTCCTCAAGCTCCAGTATGGTGTATATTATTAGCTTAAGGAACAAATGCTTGTTGAGGCTTAGGATGAAGAAACAATGCTGCTCAATTTAGGCTGGCAACACAGACATATTTCCCAGTCATTTGTGCTGTGTTTGTGTTGTCTTTTCCTTAGCCAGTAGGAGGATGTGCTGCTCAATGTTTCTGTAGGATGCAGCATCACCACACATGACAGTTTCCATTAGATTACATCACAGGTTAAAGCCCACCTCTTTATCCCTCCATCCCACCTCATCCACTCATCCTCCTCGTAAGCCATGCGTGGGTTGGCAGCGAGGCCCGCACACACATACAAGGAGCTTTCTGACGTCACAGAGTGTGTTGCAGCCCACGCAGGGGATTCTTGAGACTGTAACATGCCAGGATTGTGCTGCATCACATCTCGGATGCTGCAGATTAAGAATTTGTGTCAGAGCTGTAGTCAGTGAATGGGTATGGGGTTGAAAAGTACTTATAGTAGTTTCAGTTCAATATTATACACTTGAAACCCAGATTAGTACTTATTCTTTCATGTTTTGTTAAAAACCATCTTCATCACCGAATCACATTAGTTTGTAATAATCAGCTTAAGTGTGCAGTGCACAGATCATATTATAGCTACAGTGCATAGTTTCTGTCTCCCCCATGAGGAATTCAAAGTAATGACAACAACATTGTCGGCGCGTCCACATGATACAGACTTCTGTGATGGCACACACACCCCCACCCCTCCTCCACACAGGTGCTAGTATCAAAGCCTGTCTACGGAAAGCCTTCAACTCCCAATTTAAGCCCTGTTGTACCAAATGTGGTTGCAGTTCCACCAGAGTTCCACTGGGGGTGATCACGGCCTAGTGCAAAATTAATGGGACTCTATGGAGCTAGACGGCTAAATAAGTCTCTTTCGCCTGATTGTCTCAACATGTCGTTGAGAAATGTCAGATTTGATTGTAGTTTTTGCAAGTTCAACATGGATTATAGGTTGGAAGTGAACGAGTACTTGTGTCGTTGTGTTCCGTAACATGCTAGCATTCTGCTAATGACTGATTGGTTGGTGAAGAACTGATTACGACCGGAGATCCTGCTTGATGGCATCGGAAGCAGAGCCAGAATGTCTGAGTGAATATTTCACCGTGGTCTTTAAAACATTAGCAATCCTCTTTGTAGCATGTGTAGTGACAGGGAGAGCCTAACCTGTCAGCTTGTTGTCGATGTCTCGAGAGAAAAAAGGAAGTGACTCAGAACTTCCCGTAAATCTGTATCTCTGGCCGTATGATGTGTATGATGTCATTGAGATTTTAAAAGGCTTTTTAGAACAAAAAAAGAACACCCAGCAGTGTGTATTGGCTTAGCCTCACCTTTCAAATGCATCATTGAATTACTAGACAAAAAAAATGATACCTTGAGAAAAGTGGATTTTGAGGGTGTAGCTCCTTAGACTCCCATTCATTCTACACTCGCCTGTGAGCATCCCAAGTGGAACTCTGGTGGAACTGCAACCAGTTCAGAAGCCGGGAGTATTGAGAGAGTCGAACGTCTTCCCTTATTAGAAATTCCTTGCTAGTATGCAAGGTGGACACTGAGGATTAAAAAAAGACATGATGGACTCTTTAGAAGAGGTAATTATCTTTACTCCAGCTTCTGCTCGGGAAAGTTATCTGAGGAAACAATCTCCTGAACATAGCCATACTGAGAAATAAAGACAATGTTGTGTTGTGTGTGTCTGATAGTGGTATTTAGCATGTATCAACCCATTTGGCAATGGCATGAATGTAACAGACGTTCATTAATTTATAAAGTTACGCACTCAAGCTTTAAGTAGGGTTAACTAGTGGTAGGTTTCCACACAGCGAAATGATGTTACTGTCCTCAAATTCATAGGTAGAGAATCACAGTTTAGAAACAACAGTAATTAAGACAAATAAGGCAAAGGGGTTTCAATTCTGATGGATGATTTACCTTTCTCTAGCAGGGAAAGAATGGGAGATTTATGGTATGGAGCTAAACTGAAATATAGATGACAAAAGGAGAAATCCAATATGCCCTGGTATGTGGAAGCAGGATTCAGCTGTTACATCCCCTGGTGCCCTCTGTGTCTCTTTTCGCCCTTCTCTGCTTCATAAAAGTCAATCCCCCGTCTGAGGTCAAGCCTCATGATGTGCTTTGCTCTGTTAGTTCACAAAGATACAAATAAAAAAATCAATTCATCACTAAAATCTAGGTGGTTCCTTATTGCTTTGCTCCTTAGTTTGATGAAACGTGCCGGTGTTGTGTTTTGATGGGAAATCAGAACCTACCGTATGCTAGTCTCAGCTTGGTAAACAGCAGTGACAACAGAGACTGCCAGATCAATATTGCGATCACTCATGTGATTTCAAGCCCAGAGAAGAACTTCAGAGAGAGGAAGACAGCGGTAGAATATTTTCAGTGGAAAGGAAAGAGGACAACAAGATGTTTTTCTCATCTGTATACAGTTACTACAGCTTTAAAACATGTTGTTTCCTTATGAAATACACACCCTTACGGGAGCTCATAGTTGTGATAGTTGCATTCAAGGAGGCCTGTGGTTTGCCAAAATAGCAGTGGAGCAGTCTCTTGATTTATTTAGGAGACGTTTCCAAATTAGAGTCTTCTTGGCTTCTTGGCTAGTGGTGAAGGGGGCTGGATGAAAGCTAAGGGAGGAAGGTGAGAAATCCAAGAAGTCAGTGAAAGAGAGAGGAAACAGGAGAGGCCCACCAGATGACACTGGAGTGAAAAATATGGCGGTGGTGAGCAGAGAGGGGAAGACATGCATCTGCTACATATTATGAGGGCTTCCCCCCTGCAGGTAGTGCAGCTGAATGGCTTGGTAAACAAGTAGAGACGTTAGTGTGTGTCTGCATTAGCACAATTTCTGTGTGTGGGAGTACTTTTTATATTATTACATATCATAGGTGTAATTTACAGTTGGGATTATTTTAAATAAAATCAAAAATGGCCAGTGCAACTCCCCCCAAAATTATAAATTCTTTTACTCAAATAGAGATTTGAGAAAGAAGAAAAACCACAAATTGTTACGGAAAAATTCACCAGAATGCAGAAGTTACGGAAAAATTCACCAGAATGCAGAAATTAAACTGTTTGAAAAACAACATTTTAATTTTGCTCAAAAGTGGAAATCTCAACACCCCCAATGTTGAACCCAAAACTATGCCCTTGATTTATTTTAACCCCCAGATTCCAAAGCATGACTCTCTCTGCAGCCCTTTGAAGACTATAATAATCTACTACAGTAACTGTATAATATTGCATCAATATCAGTCACCGCTTTGTGGTTTCTTAAAACCCCTGTATTGTCAGATCTGTAAAATCTGCCTGGATCTTGTTTTGTCTCATGACTCATAACTCATTTGTCATTTTAACTACAGGATATTCTTCTGTTCATCCCAAATGATGCTTGCTCTTTGCAAGAGAAATTCTCCCAGTGGAAACAAACCTGACGAGCCTGTTCTTCCAAAGTTAGAGTGAAGCACACAGCCCACCGAAATGCTACTACTAAATACACATAGAGTAGTATTTAGACTCTGAACCCCTCACACACTATTTGACCACAGTAGATGCTTTTTTTCTCCTGTGTGTACATTCGCAGGCTGCCTTCCGATGTTATGTGGATACAGCAGCTCCGGCACCACACAGTCACGTTACTGTTCCAGCAACAGAGTGACGCATTTTAATCCAGGACATTATATCAGGCAATAAAAATCTTTAATATGTAGACACAAAATGAAAAGAAGGTTTAAATGTTTAAAATGGCGGCTAACTCTCATACTTAGCAACAATTGTTCCAGGCTAAATCCACGACGGTCCACTTCCGAGATTGCTCTGTTGCCACTGGAAATTCCACAGGATGTTACTCTTTTCGCTCGATGCTCGTTACATCCCGGATTCTTTGTGTTGTAATTTCACACTCCGGTCGATGTATGAGGACTATGGTTAACTGCTCCTCAGACAGAGATGGCAAAAGTAGGCCTACTCACTGCCCGTACTCAAGTGGCAGTACAGATACTTGAGTTAAAAATACTGGCAATGCGAGACTACAGTTGTCATGAATGCTAGAGGAGAAGTTCACATGTGTTTGCCTACTCACACATTATAATAAATTGTGTACATACAGTACATGTCTCTGTCTGCCGTGTCTATGTGTGTGCACCTACCTTCTCTTTGATTTAAGCCACCCTCAGCCACGGTCAGAGTGCCCGTGGCCTCCCATGGAGGTGTGCAGTATTTCATTGTTATGGGCTGGGCTAAGCATTTTCGGAGCCAATACAGCAGAGCAACACAGCAACTGTGCACACTATCAACACAACACAAGCCTGCAGGTGAGGCCTCATCCCAGCTGAAATCTCTTTAGCTGAAAAATAAAAGTAGACAGGCGTATGTGTGTGTGTGTGTGTGTGTGTGCGCGTGTGTGTGTGTGCGTGCGTGCGCGTGCCGGCCTATTCATAGCAAATTACTAAAGTGCTAAGGGAACTGAAGTGGGGTTAAAAGCGGGGACACAGTTTAGTGTGACACCACGTGCTGGCTGGCAGGAAGGCAGAGGTTATATATGGGTGCAAACCAGTCAGATCCTTGTCCTCTCTTTCTCTTTCTCTCCTTCTTTACTATATTTAGGTAGAGCTTTTGAAGTGTGCGGTTAAACCTTGTTTGTTGTAAATCAACTCCATTCACCAGCAATTACATTTGACCCCTTTGCCTTCCCCTCCCCCTTTGCCCCTCCCCAATAGCCAGT
>NC_048421.1:7186293-7188630 GCF_013103735.1 Etheostoma cragini | reverse complement strand
TGTCCTTTATTGTCTGTAAAGCGTCCTTGAGTGTTAGAAAGGCGCTGTTAAATAAAATGTATTATTATTATTATTATTGTTTGTGGAATATGAGGAAACGTGAATTTGATACCTGCTCTTTCTGTATTTACTGAAGTTTGACTATGCATGCTAGAAAAGGCACTTTTTATGTGACAGTGTGGATGACAGTGCAACCACAGATGCAAGAGAAGGAGAAACTCATACAAGCGGGTAGTAATAAGTAAGTAATAAATAAGTAATAAGCAGTTTACCTTAGGACATCCAGTGTATGTGAAAGACAGTTGTTGCCGGTTGTTGGATTGCCACTACTATGAATTATTGAACAGATAGATATCGATGAGGATTCTTTTATTTGTGTGTGTGTGTGTGTATAAATATGTATCTGGTGTGTTCAATAATCCAGCATCTGCAATATGTGTGAGTGCAGTCTCTTTACATACTCTTTGCCCACCGGAGCATGACAGACGGCCACAAGCAGCGGGGAGATGTGGGTAATATTACCCACACTCCTCGCTCTTTATTTATCCCATCTGCCCCCATAACTTCATTCTCCGCCCCAAGGGTCAGGCTACTCTTTCATCAATGACGTAGACATGCTGCTGTTATCCTTCCCCTCCTCCCCCTGTAATTTCTTTTGCACTATTGTGTTTTTGCATGCAGGCAGCAACTGGATGATTTTAGTTCCTACAGTATAATTCACTCTCATTTTCTCTTTTAAATTTTATGATTCATGGGCCTGGCAGTGGTTTTCTATCCGAAGAGGCACTCTAAGCTGTTAGGCACTCTGTACTCTTTCTGACAATCCTGCTACTTCTGAGATTCAGCTTTATATCTTCTGTAATCTTGCACACAAGAAAGCGAAGCCACTGCTACTAGTGAGATAGATGTTGGTAAATAAGGCTCTCACAAAATTGCTGAAGTTATTGTAAACAGTTATTGTCATTCCTAAATTCTACAGTAGGCGATACTCGCTAATTTACAAAACAATAAGTGAGTATGTTAGTATGATGACATTAGCATTTCACTCAAGCAGCCCTGTTCCTATATATAGACGGATCCCAGAGCCACTAGTGTTGTTGCTGTAGATTAGTTTTCTCAAAGGGGATTTCTTTTTTAATTGTTTCTTTAAAGCTGAAAAATTATGGGCCTACTTGTCTGCAAACGCCTATGCAAACAACATGGAGGCTGGAATAGAACTATGCATGGATGTACAGCAGTTCTCAACAGAGTATATTAATATATTACCATGACACACAAGCTTAGCTTTTGCCAAAAATTCATTTTCATTATATTTGAAGGAATACATAAAAAACAACGCTTGTTTTCATTCTTCCCTCTTATGTCTTAACGATAAATATGACACTACATCCACTAGTTGGTTAGCTTAGCGTAAAGAAAAAACAGGGAGAGTGATGGCCTAGCTCTGTCCAAAGGTGACAAAATCCACCTAATAGCAACTCTAATGTGTAACACTATAATATTAAAGAGAGTAAGTAAATTATTCCTTTCAACATGATAGCAAAATATGTGCAGTGTTTTCATGATCTTGTTTACAGCCCTGCCGTTTACAAATCACCTGTCACAGTCTAACAGCATCTGTGTGAGTTAGTGTGCACAAGTTAGTGTAGCTACACACACATGTGTCTGAACTTTGAATAAAATGGGGTTACACTTTAGTCCACACCCAGATAATTTACTGTAAAATGGAAATAGCAAACATGGGTTGTGATTTTGCTTCCCATCATGTCAAACATAATTTGCCCAAAGAGGGGGTTTGTGAACGTTGTTGCATACTTAACTAAGGCAGAAAAAAGCTGGTGCTGTCATACTGGTTGATTCCCAATGTGCCTACCAGTGCAGCCACTTCCTGCTCATGTGTATGATGTCTGACCTGCCCCGCACATCTACTCCCCTTTCTATTTCAACCTCTTCCACCACAACCTCATTTTTTCACATCTCCCAGTCACCCTCCATCTTTTCCACCTCTCAGACCTCCTTGATGCCCCACTGCAAGGTCTCACTGATAGGCTACATTGTAGCTTTTACAGCATTTTTACACATGTTTCAAAACATTCATTGGTCCTGTATCTGATGAGGATCCACCGGGGCTCTGAGCTGCACTGACCTTTCCAATGGGCCCTCCCATGTCACGCTCATCTAAAGACCCCAGGAGACAGGCCTGGGGAAATACTGGTATTTTCTAATATCAAAAGCAGCTGACATCTTTCTATTTGCAGGCTGTGTGTGTGTGTTTGTGTGTGTGTGTGTGTGTGTGTGTGTGTGTGTGTGTGTGTGTGTGTGTGTGTGTGTGTGTGT
>NC_048421.1:7176728-7186193 GCF_013103735.1 Etheostoma cragini | reverse complement strand
GTGTGTGTGTTTGTGTGTGTGTGTGTGTGTGTGTGTGTGTGTGTGTGTGTGTGTGTGTGTGTGTGTGTGTGTGTGAGACTGTGAATATGGTGTACGTGACCTGCACAGCTTATAGACGGAGAGGTCTGTTTTAAAGTTATGCATAGCTGGTTAATACAGATTAGTCTAGATCTTTTACTAAGGTGTTATCCTCCTGGGTCCCAAAGCTCTCAACTCCACTAGGTTCATCAGCTTTCCGGGTTAGAGGGTATATTGACTTATATTTTAAAAAGATTTTTCAAGTGCTTCATATGGAGCCCATGTGTTTCTCTGGACCACGTGAGAAACTCACATTTTTCTACAAGATCTATTTTATAAATCACAGAATGGAAAAATAATAAATAAAATAAAATGTAAATGAATTCATTTATTAGAGCAACGAATACAATGTCTGTCCTTCAATGTGACTTCAGGAATCCTTTCATAGTAACTTCTGAGGGCGCTGTTTTACTTTTAAAATGCAAATGTATGTCTGAGCAAACTAATTTTAGTAATACTGAAAATAATAGAGAGACATGTTGTCAGTCAGGCAACACGTTGATGCTGGTTTAAAGAACAGGCAATCATCTTGACCAGACCAGAGAAAGATAAGCAGGACTGATATTGCAAGGTTAAATATGATGTCAAGGTAAAGGCATATAAAAGATAAATGAGTGCTTGTAGATTGTGAAGAAAACGGCCTAACATAGTTTTTTAAATCTGTTTTCATATAAAAAGTCTGTTGAGATTGTATTGTGATTATGAAATTACTTTCCAGGGGGCATCTTGTGCAGCTTTTGTGCTTAGGTGTTGTCTATTTGTGTGCACACAATGTGTTACCCAATAGATTTTGTAAAACCGTATCTTTCATCAGATCTTTTATCTGATGACGAATGTTTTATATAGCATGGACTTGTCGAGCCTTTACAACATAGCAAACATTCGTTTAAGAGGCTTTGCAAAAACAGTAATTACTTGCATGAATATAATCATTTTCTCATCAATGGAATAATATGATAATACATTGAACCATAATCATTTTTGTATCATTCAAAACGATTTGTGACAGCACTACACAGCATGCGATACAACTGAAGGAAAAGTATCACAGTTTGGGAAACACAATTTTAAAGAGCGTTAGATGAGAAGATTGCTAGCACTCACATGTTTTATGATAAGAACAAAGGTACTGGCAACTAACTTAGCTTAGCACAAAGACTGTAAATGGGGGAGAAACAGCCTGTCTGTGCTGTTCAAAGGTAACAAAATCTGCCTACTAGCACACCAAATATCTTTTTTTGTTTAATCTGTTCAAAAAAGCAAAGCATACAAATTACAATTCACTCTTTTATGGAAAGTTATGTCACTGAATATTTTCCAGGACTTTTTCTAGGCCAGTAACAGTAACCTCCTGGAATCTCAACCGGTTGCCTGGCAACTGGTCCTGTTGTGTAAAATTGACCCAAAGTGGGGCCAAGGTGTTTGTGGGCATTGGAAGGTGGATGTATGATTCGTTTAGGAGATGAGCTGCACCCTGATTGGTACAGGCCAACCAACATTTGCTAACCCATGATGTGGTGGGGTTCTGTCAGAAGTCACCACATGATTTATTTAGCAGTTATTTTGAGGCAAAGCACATTGTATCATGCCCAAACATACAGTATATCTCTATTAACCTTCAGCCACTCACTTCTAACACACTTGTATCCTATCTCCCTTTTTACTTTATTTATATCTGCCACCCTCCTATATATTATCTTTACCTGAAGGCTGTTGGCACAGAGTAGCTGCTTTACAGCTATCTGCTAGGCATGAACTCTGCAATGACCGAGAAAACCTGATTATGCAGTTTGTATTATAGATACCTTGGGGCCCAAGGCGAGAGCAAACACATTGTGTAGAGAAACCCACATTACAGTGTACGCTCTAGTGTTAGAGAGAGACATTCGAGAAAACTGCCTGCACAGAACTTTGTGACTGAACAACTTGTCGAAGGCAGCTGCATGAAACCTTCTTCTGGTTTCCTTAAATAACCCATGGGAATGGAAATGAAGGTGTGCTTACCCTCTTGCATGTGTACTTGGATGTGAATGGAAATGTATATTTACTTTGCTCAGCCATGCACGCAGTACAGTACACAATCACCTAACACATGCATAGGCAAACCTTTTGCTGTCGTGCACTCTTGTGATTACTGAGCATCTTTGGGTGCACAGGCAGTCGTGTGGTGAAACAGAGTCATAAATCTCTGACAGGGAGACGGACAACCCGACAGATGGGAGCAGAGAGATTGAGTCTACAATTAATTTAGTGTAAGAGTAGCATGTCTTTGATGCTGGGACCATTTGTCATTCTCCCTCAGCAGTACAACTTAGCAAAACTGATCTTGGACGTGAACACAAATGTATATATAGTTTATTTATTTGATTAGGACATCATGGTACTGTTACTACACACTATTGCAATTAAAACAACCTAGATACAGTGGATTACGAGTTGTCCAGCAAACAAAGAAAACTGGGGAAACAGACAAGGGGATAGAGTAAGAGCGTTAGCATTTTGACTTCTTTTTCAAACTTTCTCTGCTGGAGCTGCTCCCCCCCGCGACCCGATACCGGATAAGCGGACAAAGATAGATGGATGGATGGCTTATGAGCTTTCTTTCGACGGGTTAGATGAGAAGAATGATACCACTCTTGTGTCTGTATGGTAAATATGTAGTTGGAGATGGCAGCTGGCTAGATTAGCTTAGCACAAAGACTGGAAACGTGGGGAAGCAGCTAGCCTGGCTCTGCATAAAAACTGCCTACCAGGACCTCTAAAGCTCACTAATTAGTTATATCTTGTTTGTTTAATTTGTACAATTTGTTGTTTCACAAGGGGCTGTGTGCCACACTCTTTGCCAGCACCAGTAACTTCCTGGAGTCACCTCTGGTTGCCTGGCAACTTGTCCCAGCAGAGAAAATGATGTTATATATTTAACCTTTAGACAAAGCCAGACAAGCTGTTTCCTGAAGTTTCCATTCTTTGTTAAGTTAAAGTAACGTAAATTACAACCGTGTAGGCGGTCACAGACAATTGTCATTTGTCAACAGTCCATAATATACTACAGTGTGTACCAAAAAACACCCATCCACAGTATCTGGATGATTCCAGATACTGATGCATCCTGATGATCACTCAGCCCTGGTGACACCTGCACTCCCTCTGCCTCCTGAGTAAGTTTCTGTGTTATTGCTGCAAGTAAGCTGAGAAAACTGTCAAAGATGTGTTCCCATGACAAACTCTAGCCAGCAATACCAACATAAAGTGTCAAGCTGTATCGAACTGTGTGATTGTGTGAAAGAGAGAGAGAGAGAGAGAGTTGACATGGGTGGAAACCATTTCAAATTAAGCATAGAGAAACTTTAACATACATGTAAAGTATGCGGGTGAAAGCTGACCCTTGATATGTCCGTCTTTTCAACCAGTTTGCACACTGGAAATTAATATTATGCACACACATGCTTATACATAATCTTTCATTGGCATTTCTTCTCCATATGCAACTTCTTTCATACACAGTATTTCATAACACTCCAAGTGGGCACCTTCTTTTAATATACTCGCATGAATGGGAAATAGATCCCAGCTTCATTGACATTTATGTGAACATGCATGCAAACACATACTTGCACACACCTATTTCCACCTTGTGAGCAAGATAAAATTGTAGCAGGTTGAGATCCCAGCAGATAGATTGTGCTGAACATGTTGTTAATTGCATCACGTCCAGCTCAGCGGTGAAGGACTTCTACAAGTGTTGCTATGCCACAAGAATTTCATCCCTGAAAGGATAACGAAAATACTAAATATGATTGATATTTTACACAGTGGATGGAGGAAACACTTAACTGATGATGACAACTTATGTTTTAAGCTTTTACCACATCTTGAGATTATTATCTTTAGTTTAGGAAAATAGGTCATGGTTGGTGATTTTGCTTCTTCTTGTGAAACTAATCATCTTGTGAAATGTTTCAGGCGCCTGTCAGCTTATGGCCTGAAGTATTCACTTGCAGTGCACTCTGCACTCCTGCCTATCTTGTTTGTCAATATCTCCTTCCTTTAGTTGATTTCAGTCCAACCCTTCACGTTTTCTCCCATCTTTTATCTCTCTCATCCAGCTTTTTCCCATGTTCCTTCTTGTCTTCATGCCTAAATTAGATGAATTACATTAATTTTCCACAAAAACAACTCCAAGTATTTAAAAAAATCCTTTCCACACAGCTATTGCAATACCAAGCACATCTTTAAACTTTGAGATACAATCTTTGAAACTCCAATTTATAAACCTTCCCCTCAGGGACCTGAACCTGTATTTCGTACATGTCAAAGTAAACGAATCTCTGCCTCTACCTCTCTCTCTCTGACACATGAAATACAGCAGAAGTAACAACGGCTTCTTGGCTTTTACTGGACGCTGCACACACAACTGCACAACTGAAAGACATACAGCAAGGCAGAGGGGAATTACATTTACTAATGTATCTGCCAAGGTTGGAGTGCTGTGTTATAACGTGGTTGCCTGACCTCTGAGACGCCACGCAACATAAGTCTGTGTCATGACAGGTCGGGGTGAAGAACTGGTACATCTTGGCTGAAGGAGAAAAGCTTTACACAGTGCGCCGGCATTGCTTTTCTTTTATGTGTTATAGTACCTTGGTCTTTATGAGGGTTGAGAGTGCACGTGCTGTTATAGGATTGGGAGGAACCGATTGGAAATCAGTATAGCATGGTGTCAGATTTGATGTTAGAGTGTTTGGAGCTCAGAATAGTCAGATTCAGTTTCATATGTGTGTAAAACCTTATCAGTGGTTAAGATAGACTTCAGCTGCATCTTATTCAAACCATGATGGACTGATGCCTGTGTTAGTTATATTTCTGCACAGCCTGGAATCATTTTAGTGTTTGTGTGCAAAATCCTGAGTCACAGCAAAACATTTATTCAGTCTGATCAAATGTCATTTTCATAACCACATTGCAAACCTTAAGGATTTCCATTAAATAGGCGGCCTTTACTGGCCTCCTTTTACATGATTGTTTTGTGCTAGGGACATGACATTGTCTTTTTAGGAGTTTGAGTGTCTGTTTCTTCCGTGTCCTGCCTGCGTGTTGCACAATGCCCTTTTTGTGAAGGAGAGCTGGTTGGGTGTGAAAATTCCAGTGTTTGTGAAACTTAATGTGCGCTAAGGTGTAGGGGACACCGCCAACACTGAAGGAACAATTCACAAATTTCTAACCTTTTTTGGTGGGCGGCTGAACTTTGATTGTGACTGCGCCTCACAGTGCTGAAATAGAGATTTTACTTTTCTAACAGCATTTCTTTCTCTTGCACTTCACATGAAAGGCTCCAAGTTGGTTTGTGCAGTACAGTGCTTCATATCTCATCCTGCTCTGTCTCAATGAATGCCACCTTGATTAAGAACCAACGTGACAAATTTTAAGCAAATATCACATTATCAATCAAGAGATTTGGCGTGACCTTTACATAGGCCAATGTTGTGTTTTGACCTGTGTGTGTGTGTTTGTAACAGAAGTGTTTGTGCGTGCTTGGATTTGTTTCTAGGCAATCGCCGCAGGTTTGTAATGTCACTGTGCTGGTTTCTACCACAGCTGTAAGCCTTATCACTGTGTGGTTGTGCAAAGCTTTCCTGTGAAGCTAAGAAACAAAATTTCTCAAGCCTCATACTGTGGTCATTGTTCCCAACAGTTATTAATGAAGTACTCAGATCATTTATGTACTGTAAGTAAAAGTACCAATACAGCTGTGTAAAAATGCTATGTACAGTAAAGATTATATATGAATCTATGCATTATTAGATTCTTAATACTGATGCAACAATGTGCAAGGAACATTTTTACTTTTGTAGCAAACAGTACAGCCCAGTCAGTTAGGTAGTTTAATGCAGCGGTTCCCGACCTAAGGGTCAAAATATAAATCTGAATTGCCATGAGAACAGGAAATTAGGAAAAACAAGATTAATGAGCTTAATAATGCTAAAAACCTTGGATAAAAAATGTTTTGTTCATCACTGGAGGAAATTTTATTATAGTCTTTTTCTGTCTTACTTTGCATCTGTGTGCACACTGACACACTTCCACACCCCAGTTCTCTTCCATGCCTCTTTGCTAGTTTTTGTCGTTCTACAGTGTATGTTTCAAAGGACTCAATATTTTAGTTTTAGACTCTCTTAATTAATCCCCATGGTAAAAGATTGTTTTCAACTGCTCAGACTCAGATGTTGCTGCTGTAAAGTATCAAGTAGGAGAGAGAGGAAGGTTTAGCTATCTGAATCCCAGATCTGTGTTTGTGAAAGAGATGGAGAGAACCACCTCACTTGTGAAGGTGCTGGGAAGTCAAAGTATAATGCAGCTGAAAGTTACTTCATCTGCTCACGCTGTGGCCATTGACTCTTGATTGTGGTTAGGTTAGTTTGGTTAGGTTGCACGTGATTTGTGCACATGCGTAGGGGCACATAAACACGTTAATCAGCTGCTTAGCTGAGGTAGATTTGCTGTCCAGAGTATTTGACCTGTCACATCCTCATGAAGCGACTGAGGAGACAGCGAGCTTGAGAGAGTAGCTTTGGGTGATATATGAATAGCAAGGCTAATCGCCCCAAGCCGTGGGAACCAGCTAGCTGCAAGCTGGATTAGTATCAACAACATTGTACTGCTCTAATTGTTTCTGATGCCTTTGCTTACAGAAACACACAGTAGCCCTGTGTATTAATAATGCATATGCGGTGTTCAGGTATGCCGCCTGTGCTCCGTTAGGTCATATTGTCTTTCACAGCTCGTTTTTTAGAATTTACAGACTAGCGTTTCTCTCACTTAAAGAAAGCCAAGTTTTAGCTCATTTACTACAAATCATTTTACATTACTGCTGACTATTTCCCAAAAGATACCCCATTCATTTAGATCTCTGCCCATTTGTTTACATTCCTGTCATAGGAGAAGCTAATTGCAGACATTTGATTCCATAATCCTTCAGAGTGAACACCATGTCCTCTTCTATTTTTGCCAAAGTTGAAAAGAATCATGTTAATTTTAAGGTGGAGACATGGCAGCGTTTTGTCCCTATTTCTCTTTTTAGGAGTTTAAGTGTCTGTTTCTTCTGCCTCTTGCCTGTGTGTTGCACAATGCCCTTTTAGTGAAGGAGAGCTGGTTGGGTGTGAAAATGTCAGTTTTTTTTAAACTTCATGTGTACTAAGGTGTAGGGGACATCTCACCTTTTTCTTCAGAGTGAACACAATGTTCTCTTTTATTTTTGCCATAGTTGAAAAGAATCATGTTTGCTGCCTCTTGCAGCAGGTCAAACTAAAATCTGCAAAAGATATGATCCTCAATGGCCTTCAAACAGTATAGTATTCAATAGTATACTATTACTATATATAGTATTCCTCTTGATAGTACTGCATATCTATACCTGCAGTAAGAAAATGATTACGCTGCAGCACTTAGTTCCTTTGGGATCGAAGAAGTCCTAACAGCATCTGACCTTCAACGATCACCTCCTAACTAGAGAAACATGTTGGTTCTAATTGAATCCTGTCATTCTGAACCTGACACGATGGCTTTGCATCTCAACCCTTCTACCCAATCACTGTTATCACTCGATCGACTCTCCCTGTCAATATTTCTGATACGTAAAGGCACGGTTCAAATTAATGAAGGGTGCAGGTATGTAGGTCACAGAGCGACGAAATGAGCACCATTCTCATGAACAGATATTCTGCAGATATTCTTTGAAACCAGAAGTGCACATTAATTTTGCAGCATAGCAACCCAACCCCACAACATTGAGCGCGTGGAGATTTATCAATTTATGTCCAGCAAATTTATTTGAAAAGTCAAATGCTGTAAAAGTTTAAACCAGAGGCACCTTCAGGCCATATTCTGTCTGCTTCTTCTTGTGAGGCTGTGCATGGATGTGAGAAATGACCGGAATTGAAATGACAGTGAGTAGAAGAGGAGAAAAACAAACTGGAGACAGGTAGTTCTCCTGCTTGCTTTGCTCTGCTCTGTCTCTAACCCATTCACTTTCTACAATTCATATTCAACTAATGCAAAGATTTCTACTTCCTGTAGAAGATTGTAAAAGGTACTGAAGGAACTGAAGTGGTTAATTTGTAAGGATAGCATTGCTGGTTGTTGGCCAATAGTTTGATCTGTGAATGTGGCGGGTCACTACACACTGGAAGGTGTCAGTAGAGCTATAAACGACAAACTAAGCTACATCCGTCCTCGTCGGGTTAGCAGTGTGCCAGGCCGCTTCAGAAATAATCAACAGTGGAGAGAGTGGTGGCTTTCTCTCTGACAGTTGCATCTCCTCTATCTTCTGTTGTCTTCTATCTTTCTTTCCTCTATCTTCTCTTGTCTTCTATCTTTCTTTCTACTTTCCCTAAATCTTCAGCATCCTTTCTGATTTCCATTGCTGTTTACCTCAACAGATTTCTTACTCTTAATTTATCTTCCTTGTTTTTCTTTTTTAAACGTGTCAAAATCTTGTCTTCCTGTTATTCCCTTACGTACTGTTTCCCTTTTCTCGCCTCATACTCTTCTCATTTCCTTTTATTTTCCTGCCTTGGCTCTCGAAAAAGAAAATATTCATGCCACAAAATTGAACTTGAGGCATCCAGAATGATCATTAGAAAACCTTTTACTAAGTAACATTCTATCTTCTCCTCTTTGTCACAGTTATGCTATCAGGACATCTAACTCTTCCCAGATTGCAGTTCTTAGGGATGAAGGTAAATAAGTGGGAATGTTTGGATGAAATGCAAGTTTGAAAGACAAATGCAATCACATAGATCACAGTTGATTACAGTAATCGAAATAAAGAAATGTTTGCTTCTGCAGCCTTGTTTACTTATTTTCTTTCCTGCAAATAGTCTGCAGCTATGTGCTGTGTTGACAAGGAGGGAACTGCTGGTCCCTGCATCCGTAAATGCCATGACCAGGTCACACTCTTAAATCTTAAGTTTGTAATGGCTGTAATTTTACCTGCCTATTGGTGCTTAAGAAACTCAGCATGGATCCAAAATAAGCCTGCTTGCTTATGTGAGTAATTAAACAGCCAAGAGAATATATTGGTGTGCAGGAATACTGCAGGTGAAAAGCCAACAGGGTTTTTAAAAATCAATTTTACGTCTTTGGGAAAACACTGTGCCCAGAAACGTCTGTGCATTAATGATATCCAGCAACATAAAAGTTGAGGTTTGTTTGTGTTTTAACACAGAGAAACCAAATAAGCGACATTTGAGGATTCAAGGTTGTCGATAATGGTACGGTTTCTATACTGGTAAAAAAATAAAATCACAAAAAAAGGTATCACACACCTGCACCACAGCTACAACCTGCTCAGTTTTACCCAATACATCTCCGGAACATTCCCTTTTAGTT
>NC_048421.1:7123042-7176628 GCF_013103735.1 Etheostoma cragini | reverse complement strand
ATATATATATACAGTTAAATCCTTATACACGACAAACTAAAATGGAATGTATTGGGTAAACATGACTGCAACTTAAGAATTTAATTGACTACTGTATGCCACAATAAAACTTATATTTTCTCACTTGTATTTTATACTGGCATAAAATAAACGTGAGAAAAGTCTCTGACAGAAGTAAAGTATAAGTAGTCCACAGAATACGTGCATTCACCAGAGGATCCGTTGAGGGTGTCCACTTCACTATGCATTTTAGCACATGATGTGATGACATCAGCGGCTGGAGACTATAAAGCACTGTGAGGGTGAAGCCTGTGTGTAGGTAGAACATAAACATACTGCTCGGGCATGATCCATTTTTTTTTTCTTTTAATTTTTTTTTTTTACAGCACATCATAACTCTTGACCCTTTACCTCGCACACTGACGTGTCAGAGCAGTATATGCTTTATGACAGAGACTGAAAGATTGGATGGACACGCCTTAATACCATGAAGGTCACCATGTTGGCTCTGTGTCAGTGTGTGCTGTATATACTCTACTATACTGTTAAAACAGACAACATAGATTGAACAGTGCCTCAAACTTTAATCACTGTTGTAGCTCTGAGATAAACCACAGAAAAGAGCCTGTTATTTGCAGTGTGTTAAAAAATGGATTGTGTTTTTTTCTTCATCTCTGTACTGCAGGATTTATGCCCCCCCCTGTCCAAAAGTGCCCTCGCCCTGTGCTTTATGGCACTAATATGAATCAAAGTTGGAGTGCAGAGAGCATAGTGTGTAATATGTGTCAACTGGCTCACCTATCCATTCCATCACTCTGCCCTCTCTGCAATATCCTATCAAGGTTTATAGGTGGTAAAAATGTAGGGACTAAACATATTGGCCTAGTTACTTTAGTTCCTGATGATTTTATATGGCAAATATTATTTCATCAGGAAATTTACAACTTCATGAATGAGAAATCGTATTGAATGGATACAGCTCCATGCAGCAATAAACAACAGTTTGCTTGTTAAGAGTGTAGTGGAGCGATGCAGTCAATGAGCAGAGAACAGTCACACTCACTAGCAGAGTGGTTGAGTTTAGTTGACTTAGTTTTCACATGCCTGGTGTACAAGTAACCATGTCATATGCCAATATTATGCTGTTATCCATTGAAGTAATACTGTAACGTAACAGGTAATAATGATGTTAGGCAGAAATGTTTTGAAATAGTTGGACTGTGCAGGTATTACTTGATTTTGCAGTGTTTTGGTGTTCCATCATTTATTGTGGTATTATCAGCCTCAGTCAAACAATGCATTCTGTTTGTGTGGGGTTTAGAGCTGCTATCATGTTGCTGAATCAAAACAACTCTGTGGTAACACTGTTGCCAAGTGATCACTGGGAAATGCTGCCCAGAACACCACAGTGATTACGCATATCACCAAAGATGTAAACAAACCAACATCGAACACACAGACGCACACAGATGCACCCATACACACACACACACACACACACACACACACACACACACACACACACACACACACACACACACACACACACACACACACATATATAAACGTCTGGAAACATAATTCAAGTTTAAATTTCCTTTCAAACATTACAATATTTCTGCATGTAGATTTATGGCTGGAGGCAGGACTTGCCTTCATAAATTGCTTTCATCTCACAGTGAGGGACCAAAGATTCTGCAGAGAGTCCTGCACTGGTTGTGGGTTCTATGCCAATATGCAACAAGAAACCATGGTATCATACATTTGTGAGACTTTGATGCAAACATATGAGCCTCATCTTAATTGTAGCACATGTGTGTCCCCAGCAGTAAGGGTAGGCATCTATCCTCTGCACTCAATTAGTGCTATGCTACCAGCTTGGTAAAGTCAAACAGGCTGCACTAAATAAATTCATTATCTAAAAAAAATAATTGAAAAGCCCTTTCGCCACAGATCTCGTTATCTTTTGATCACCCAACAAACGTGGCAAATTGAACCTCTTTGAGTTCATTCAAATATGTGAATTCTATAATTCTATATCTATATCTTTATACCTAAACTGATTTTGACATTTCTACGGCTGCTGGGGTAATATAAAAGTAAGGGGCAGGAAACCACTGTAGCGCAACGTTTGCTCCTGCTCAGATCACCTGAACTGCACATATTAATTTAGACATTAAACTGCTACGATGTGTCCCAGAAATCAGAGACACACACACACACACACACAAACACACACACACACACACACACACACACACACACGCACCCACAGTCAGTGATCACATCCACTGAATGATTAAGGTAAACAATTGTCTGAACACGATGTGCACTACTGCACCACTATAGTGGCCTACTCATTAACCAAGCAAACACAAAATAACACAAAATAATACAAACACACAAAAACACAGATTGATTGCATGTCTTGTGTTCAGCTTACATACTATACTGTATGCTAGATATTATTTTCACTTAAACCAATGCATCCCATCAACATCCTCTACAGCGACACTTCATTAAGCAAAACATGCCGGCCAAGACCTCGACCTATTAATATTAAAAGAAACTTTCCTAGCTTTAATCATCTAAGAAGCAATCATTGGAAACTGTTTGGAAAAAGGCAGGCACTTTAAAAAAAAAATTCTGGCAGGTGATTGGAAGACCCAACCATCTATCACGCCCTCCATTGTTGCTTTGAAAGAACAGTCGCGGCCGTCGCACACACCTTAAACACACCTGCCCCTCACTGGACGGCGATTGTTTGAACAGCTGTTTTTTTGGACACAAACGCATTACTTGAAGCCTGACAAGATGGATTGTCGAGTGAAATGCAATACTGCGATTCTCGCATGATCTTTTGTTATCGCGAGAATCTAGCTACTGTGCAAGGTAGTTAATATGTGTACATGTACATGCTGTGAAAGGTGCTTTAATCTGAATCTGATAAGCCACAGACAATTAATATGCTTGCAGCTGGGAATGCATACTGCAAGATGTGCTATTCAGTTTCATTTGGACAAAAGAGCCATGATGTTGCAATGCAAATTGCATACTTTCCTTTAATGACTATTTTTCCCCTTCCTCAGCACAACACAGAAGTTAATAATTGCTGGGTTTTTTATCACGTGTGTTATCATGTAGTGTTCTGGCTTTCTGTCAACCTAATGCTGATAAAAGATACTCAGCTGGTTTCATTGCTGACCTGACTGTTTACCTTTCCTTTTCCTATTATTCTAGCCCCTTCATCCACCCATCTGTTCCCAGTGTTTCCTCAGCTTGAGATTAAGTGCTGATGGAAAGAGAACATGCTGCCTGATGCCAGGTGGTCGAGTGAGGGAGGGCGAGAGAGAGGGGAAGCTAAAGTGTACTGCTGCGGTCAAGGCAGAGCGGTGCAGTCTGCTCCGACCTGTGATAGGACAGCGGTGACCCTGTAAAAGGATGTTTTTTTCCCAGATCTTTGACCTTGCTTGCAGTTGATGGCTGAGAAATCACCTGATGTTTTCCCATGCTTGACTTCTACATCCTTAAATTTTATTCTTTCCTTATCTTAAAGAGCTTGAAGAAAGGAAAACCTTCTCATAGCGCTTGCTCAAATTGTCCAAGCCTAACTTTTACAACACTGTCCCTTGTCTCATCTCATAAAGCAATGGCATGCGCCTTGATGAATAAAACATGAGAGGGATGTCATTGCTAATTCTGACTGCTGGCTTTATCTCTTTGTTGTCCAAAGATCAAATGCTTTATTTTATATTACATTGCAGTTATAACGTAATGCAATGCATTGGGTTTACATTGCACATGAACGTATTTTGTCTGGTTTCCAACCACCGTCAACCTTCTCCTTTCCTCTTGTTGGGGATCAACTGCAATCTATGGAAAGACATAACATAACCATGTTGAGCTTGGCTGTACAAATACACACACATGCAATATGTGTCGAGACTGACTCCTGTTTGCACCATTACAGCTATCTTGCTCAAGATCTCTTCCAGGTTACATTGGTTGCTTCGATCACTTCATATTGTCGTTTAAAGCTAACACTTTGTCCTTTTAAAAACATGTGGGGGAGTTTATTTACCCTGCTCCCGTGCAGGAAGGCGAGGAAGGCCGTTGGATTACTCTGCTGTTGATGCTGCCAATTGTGAACAATCTGGCAACAGTGTGCCTTTAATAAGACATGGGCTCCCCTGAACACGTGATTTGTGAAATTTTGTGGGGTCCCTGTAAATATTGACATGTCATTTTGATGTGGTATTACAGTTTTGAGTAATGTGATCATCATGGATTATTATGTGTAGCATCAAGGCGCTGCGATGCAAATTCAACTCCTGTTTAGTACATGTTAACTTAAAGACTTGTAGAAAAAAACATAAAGTCCTTGATATCCATTCTGCAGTTAGCATCATGTAGCCATGGCAAAAGAAAATAAAGCAGTTATTGAGTAGACTGCACCATAAATTTGTGAGACTTTGACTCATCTAAATTGTAGCGCATGTGTGTCATCAGCAGTAAAGTTAGGCCTCTATTCTCTGCACTCAATTTGTAATCCCGTTTAATTGGAACAGCCAGCAGTGGAAAGACTTGAAGAGCCGTTTGTTAAGGATGGAAGCTTGGGGTGCATTGCTATTAAAAAAAAAAAAAAGCGGGGGCTCCTTCAAAGGCCACGGTATAGTTCGAACACTGCCTGGCAAATTGTCGATGCAGCTACTCTATCTTTCGCACTGTCAATCCTCGCTTCAGGACATTGGCAGCCTCTTTCTATGTGTGTCTCTCTATGTGTGTACATCTGTTAGTTTAGTGGAAAGACCATGCCAGTGCCATGCCAATTGATGCAGTGCCCTTTGGAAGCTGGCCCATTAAGGAGGGAGACAGAACATGTACCAGCAGGGAACAACGTTTACTTACATGGACTTGTTTAGCCAACTGGGGCACTTGCTGTTAATTACTTTAAGGTAAAATGAGGATTTTTCTATAACTAAATTGTGAATGCAAATATGACAAATTAAGTTTGGCATTTGTTTAGCATTAAAGAGTTTTATAGCCAAGTAATTTAAAAACAATTCACTTCATGAAGTAAGCTACCCAGCTAACTGTCAGTAACCCATTTTAAAGACTTTGTTTAAAGAAAACAACATGTGGACATGCCACTGTGCATAATACGACTGAGATGTTTTTTTTAAATGCTCTGTGACTATATACTGTCTAATCGAAGTGGACATAGCCACCGGGACGCCACCCATTGGTTTGTGGAATACCGTTTGGCTGTGGAATCTTTTGAGAGCCAGAAGTGACCCATTTGGCCAGGGCTAGCTTGGTTAGCAAGGTGCATCTGTGGTTCACACGTTAACATATTAATTTGGATGCAAATTTTTGCTAGTGAAAAATCCGGCTTAAAACAAAATGTACAAACCCCTTAGAGTGTCCTTAAGTTCAACACAGTCCTAAGAAGAAAGCACGGACCCAAAAAACAGTTCAGTCTTCTTTTTAATGTCTAAGTGTTGCAACCATTGGAGTCGGCCCCAGCTGGCCATTAGGAAGAATGCACCTTTAAAGATACAACACGATAGAACTTTATTGTCAGTTTACACCAACATTCAATTTGCGTTCCCGATCAGCTCTGCTTAAAAGAAGAAACAAAATATAAATACACGCAGAACTACACAACAATTACACATATAGTACAAAGACATATCTACAGCCATGGCAAAAAACATGTTTCATGATATCCTCTGATCCAGATCTAAAATAGCAGCAAACTAATTTTGGTTGAGCAACAGGACAGACTGATGTATAAACAAGTTCTGAAGCCTGTTGTATCTTGTTAGACGTTTTGCATTGGCTTCAATTTTAAGGCCTGGAGGTTCCACCTGGTTTCTGCCATTATTTGTTACAAACAGCTTCTCCCTGTGTGTTTGGAAGATCGGGCTTCTCCCCCCTGCATGCTATTATAAATTCTGGAATATCAGATAAAGTATTTGAAGTGTATTTACTTTTTTTTTTTTTTTTTTAGGACTTCAGGACAATTTGCAAAAATGCATAGGACAAATACATAAACAACTATATCAGAAATGAAAGCATACCTGCTAAAAATTAAGATAAAATAGTGCGTATGTGGAGCCTGTCCCTGATTCTGTCTCCTGATACAAAAATCTTCCTGAGGAAAAATAGAGATAGCGCTGTCACTTTTCATTCAGTGTTTTGTTTTACTTTAAGACATGAAGGCAAAAGTCATATTCTGTGTCAACCTAAACCAGCATGTTTTAAACATAGCAGGTAAACAACAATACAACCAAACTACTTCCTCGAGGGCAACACCAATAGTAAAATGCCATCAATGTGAAAAGCAATAGCAACGTTATCCAACTAATAAAGCATTTGTTCCAAAATGATTTGATTATATTTCTATTTGTGGGAAGAAGTAAATGTGAAATGACAAAGATGACGTGCATCCATTTACAGCATGATGTAACATGATTATCAGTTATTTGAAGCAACGCTGCCCTGATTTCAAGAGATTAGAATTCACAAAAATATCAACATACAGCCTCCATTTGCATCTGTTCTAAAACACAGATTGCTGGCATAGCCACGCCAACTAATTAGAGATAGAGAACTAGGGATTAGGATGAAAGACGGAGTACTTGAGGTGAGATGGGTGGTTGCATATTGTGATGGAGTGAGCAGATGGCATCAACTGAGTAGAGGACAGAGCCAGCGTGTACAAGACTTACAACAGGAACAGCTCCTCTTTTACTGAAATGATTCTTTCTAAAAGCCATAGAGTAGGGGGAGGTGCAGTTTGAGGAAGGATTACATCATGCAATCTCACACCTGGGTGCACCCCAGGTCAAAAGCCTTGTAGTGTTGATGGTGAGCATCAGAGCAGCAGAGCAAGGAGCAGCTTGCCTGAATCACCGCCCAGATCTAAGATTTTGTTGAGTAATACACATTCCGAGCTGTCAACCACTGGTTAAACTAATACCATTAATAATTCCTGCATTCCAGATAGCTGTTCCAGGGCCTTATCATATATGCTGTGTCAGAGCATGGCATACTAGCACCAAAGTGGAACAATGCCATCACTGATGTATTTAGTAACACCTGTACTTTTCCTAACAAAATGTCTGGTATGAAAAGGTTTTATTTAAAGGTCTGGTGTTGCTCTCATGAACGGCTGTTTCCTCTCGGTTTATTAATGTATCAAAGCAGCAATAACACATGATTGTGCCCCTGAGCATGCATAGTGATGTTTGCCTGATACTGCTTTCTCTCCAGAGATCAATTTTAGAAGAAACTATATTGGCCATACTCCTGAAAGAGTAACAAGCTGAATGTGTCATCAGATATTTCTTGGCATTTTCAGCCTTTATTTCTGACAGGACAGCTGAAGATATGAAAGGGTGCGTTCGAGGAGTTAATCTCTATATATATATATGGACAGCCGCTCTACCAACCGAGCTATCTGGCCGACCAATAGTTTTATTTTTAAACCTGCAATAAGTGATTTATTATCAAGATTTTTTTTTTCACATCTAGCATACAAAGAACAACATGAGCATTAATTACAAGTTGATGAATGTATTCACTTTGTTTTAGCTCTGTTTTTGGTCCCCACCAACTCTGTCTCTTTAGCTGCTGAATGCTCCACAAACTCTGTGTGCTTTTTCTTGAAAGCTGGATAGTGATCAATTGGTTCTTAGAGGTTTTTGGCTAAAAACAACACAAAGAGAAAGTTGAGAATGAATTCAATTAAAATTCACAATGGATTAAAAGAAAGGTTGAGAGCCAGTCAAGTTATAATTCTCAGGGGGTTTATCATACTAGCAACTCTTTTCACTTACATGTAATGTAATGTTACACAAAATAAGTAAAGGAAAATAAACTGTATATACTCATTTGGTGTAAGATTGTACAATACATTTAGCTGATAAAAGAATATTCACTTGTAATGGTGTACTTTTAGACAATAGTATGTCTACTGTTCTTAATACTTCTTTACCACTGTAGTCAATGTAGATGTATGACATTGACATGGAACATTGATAAACCTGTATAATTTTTCTATCATTGTTCAAGTTTGTGATCACTGCCTGCCTTGGCGTAAGTTCTCAACATCCTGGCAACTCTGTCATTTCTGTACCAGCTGAGTTACCTCAGCAGCTGTGTTGAGCCCAGTTTGGTTTGTGGCAGCTGCTACATTTCTCACCCTGGATTCGTCTTCAGCTAATCATCGGTAACGGATTGCAAGAGCGACAAGTAAAATTGTCCTCTACACAATATCCGACTTTTACTTTTATTTGTATATGTGTCACTACATCCATTTATCATTGTTGTTTAGATTTCAGAGATTTTAGATTTCGTCAGTCTTATTAATATTTATTCCTTAACATGGTAGGGAGAAGGGTAGATGATGTAGAAAATCAAAATTAACCACCCAACCACACTGCCTCTTCCCTTCATCCAACCCCCGAGGGAGCAAAAGAAAAACAAACATTGAAAGATGAAATACATGGATGATTAACTCTCCTAACATCATGTTCTCTCCCTCACTGTCAAGTGTCTTTTATTGTGAGGAGGAACTAGTTAATGGTTCTGGCAACTTTCACTGAGATTGAGACAGAGCAACACAGAGCAGGAAGAGCTGTTTACTTGTAAAAAGCAAAGTTAGCCTTTGAAACATTTGGGTCAGCCTGAAATGTAGAGTTGTATTTGTTGAGTTGTATCCTGACAGATGTTAGATAACATTGTCTAACTATGTCATCTCTAACTTTAGCATCCAACAGATTACAAATACCTGGCTGCAGAGCAGTTGTTAGGGTTTGTGACAGATGGCTCAGAGAAGACACCAGCGTTCCAAGAGGTGGGGCCATCAAGACTGCATTGACCAATCACAGCAGGGGGTGGAGATACGCTTCTACCCAGCAACAGACCTAGAGGACTCAGGTGGGCTAACAGAACAGCCTCAGGCCTGAGAGGAACTCAGTTTGGCCCTGTCACACCACAAAGGCCATTGTACATGTTGAATGCTGTGACATTAGGCCCAAGGAGGAAAAACACTCCTTCCCTGAATCTAAATAGCTTTTATAAAAAGCAATACCTTTAAGCTTTGATTGGAGCATTAGTGCATAGAAGTACTCGCTGAATTAGGCTTCAACAGTTTCAATCAAGCTGATGTGCATTTTATGTTAGCTGTGTTGATACAGCAAAAAGGGGAAAAGAGTAGAAAATGAGGTGGTAAGAGTACATATTGCAGTACATGAGGGACAATTATAGAACATGTCAGGAAGGAAAGAGAGAGAGGGAGAGAGAGGTTGTGTTTGCACAGGCAGTTATTCTATCCAGGGGACCATAGCGTGCATTTTTAGGAACTTGGCAGATAGACTGGCAGATTGAGTGAAACATTAACCCTCCTCAACCTTTGTTACTGCCAAAGGGAGTACAGCTGGATTCAAGACCAGGAGAAATATCTTATCTTGTGTGTTTGACAGCAAAGGAAATGTGTGTGTGGTTGTGTGTGTCCCTTGAAATGTAAAAAATAATATTTTCCTATTTGCTTTCACAACCAGTTCACTCTGTCTTCCTTCACATTCCTTATCAAGAGTCATAGCAACTCAAGGCATCCTTTCGTACAATCTTGTCACTGCTTCAGGGTTTCAATTAAAACTCTGAACTTTTTCCACTGCACTCACTTTTTGAGAGCCATTCTCACATTAAAAAGGGGTTTTAAAGCATGCAGAACACTTTGTCCTTGAAAATATAGCTTGTGTGTTGTGCACGCCAGCATATTAACTCCTGGGCCATTTGTTTTTGGTGTTGACACCTCTCTTAATGCTGAAACTGTAAATCACTGAACGAGGGTGACAGCGGTGACATTACCTACAATGCAATAATGAAGTTTGCTGAGCTCAAACTAAGAATATACAATCTACACATTATACATTTAGCAATTTTTTGTTTACCTTTCTCACAATTGCATAATTCTAAGCAATGCAATCACACTTCATCAACACCAAGTATTTTTTTTTTAAGAATCCATTGTCAAAATATAATTTGTACATTTGAAGTGAAGCGGTACTCAGATTTGTCTTAATTCAACCACAAAGTTAACACTTTACACTTTGTCATCTCAGCAGAAATGTCAGTACCCTCACAAAGTAACTACTACATCAATCAAAAATACTTAGGTATACAAACACAAACAGGAATGCAAGGATAGGACGGAGCAGGATAAATAGCTCAAAGGACTTCAGTGGGAAACAAAAACTTGGGTGATGGACGTGCCTGTGGTTCAAGGAGGAACATTTCCAGAGTCGGTCATGCTTACGTTGAATGAAAATTTAAAAAAAGAAAAAATGCGTTGCTAAACACTTGTCATTTTGGAGCACTTGCTACAACAACTGATGCTGTTGTTACTCTTGGGAAGACAGTCTCCACCTATCTGCCAAAGCTAATCATTGTCTAGCAACTCCCTATGTGTTTGGAGGAGATACATCCCCCTCCTCAAGCCAACAGTGCAGTCAGCTGTGATATAGGGCAGAGTAATTGGACGTTCCAAATTAAGTGGAAATGTGTGGAGAAAAGCCGCCAGAGGAGTCGCATTATCACCAACATTTTAGACAGAGTTAAATGTGTTGCTGTAGCGTTTGATTGTTCCGTCATGTGTCAGGACACAAGTGTTACAGTACAAGACCTCATCAACTGGTGAAAGACGGGCAGAGAAGCTGCAGTCTTTAGTCTGGCTAGTCAAAAAGAAGCACCGACAGACAGACAGTATGAAAAATGAGAGACAATATCATACAGATTGCCACCTCGGGGCTTCTAGCAGTAGCACTGTGCACAGCCCAACATTAATTGGACCACAAAATTGCTTGAAAATGCTCAAACGTTGACTGAGTTGGGGAGTCTTACGGAGCTCCATGGTTTAATTTATGGAAATGAGAAAACTTGTGTCATCCAATTATTTATTTAGGAATAGAAAATAAGTTTGAATTTCCCAGATGCTGGCTAAATATAAACAGCACAGCTCTGGAGTTGAGCTAATCAGGTTGTGAGGATGTAAATCAAAGCTACATAACTTCAGTAATAAAAACAGTTCCCACCCTGTCTGAGGTGTTGCACAAATTCAAAGAGTCTATTGTGTGAATGTTGATGCCAGCGGCTTTTTCCTCCTTAACCAAACACAGCATAGGCTGGAGCTTTAGCTCTATCACTCACACACAGAATATTTCAGTGGACAGGATGTGTGGTGGAGGGTCACTTCCCAAAATGCCTCCCAGCTCAGAAACGGAAGTTTCCGTGATATGTGCCTGCATCAGTTCACAGTAAAAAATCTGAACTTAGAAGAAGACCACGGCGACAACTGACATTAAAGGGATATTTCACCACTGAAAAGATGAAAATGAATATATATTTACTAAATTGTGTAATTAATGTAGTAATGTGAATTTCTTTTAGAAATTGGGGCCTTCTAGACAGTGAAAAGCCAAAATACATTTTTGCCTAATGTGGATGAAAGACAACAACTCCCAGAATGCACTGGCTTTGCTTCCCTACGATTCCACTCCCAAGCCACGCCTACCGGTTACAGACATAGAGAGGTAGTCAAGTGACAACTATTGTGTGTTTCATTATCATTTCAACCATATACATATTACCTGGGCTCAAGTAGTACTACACATTTAAAATATATAAAATACACATTATATAAAAACAACTTGCCTGTTTCAGGGCTACCTTTAGTGCACGCACATTATAGGCTCCGTGACGTTCAGCCAACGCAATGGGGGCACTAGCTCTTGGTGGGCTGTAAAGACTGAGTAGTAGTTGGATAAAAGCACCCCCTTTCTGCAAAAGTCTGTGTTAACACAGCCCTCCATGAGTCTTACCCAACAGAGCAGCATCTGCTCAGAAGGCTAGCAGGCCTGGTCTCTGGATAGGTACACTGTTGTTCAGCCATGTTTCTACAAAAACAAAAAAACAGCAGTCCCTAAACTTGTGTTGGGAGTTTGGTTGAAGTTGGATGTATTCCAGTTTGGTGTCCAGTTTGTTGTCTAATGAGTGGACATTTGCAAGCGGGATGGATGGAACAGATGGCTGGCTAGCATTAGCTTTCCACTTAGCTTGAACTCCTGCACCTGTTCCGTGTTTCCACTACCACGCACAGAGCTTCTTGATGTTCCCTTATCCGACTAGCGGCATTGAGCGACACCGCACGCTGAGGTGCTGGTCTCCGTGGCACACTAAGCTTACATAGTGTGTCGAGTATTCTGTCTGTAATAAAGTTTGTACCAATGCATCCTGCAATTCCAATGCATTAGTAGTTTGAAAGCACATAATTGTTGTAAGAGTTTGTTGCTAATAAGAGAGAGCCTGTTAGCGTAGCTTTAAGATGTCTGACACTCGACTGCATTAGGCACTGACAGTTACACCACCTATGGGCGGGTTGAAAACATGCGAAACTAGCCGGCTGTAATTTACAGCTTCTGGGAAAAAATGCCTCCGATGACGTAGTCCTACAAAACAGAGAAATCTGGTCTCAGGGAGACATGAAGGAGGGAAGCATGGTCATTCAAAATACCACAGGGTTACCACTGATAAAAAGCTTAATACTTAATCGGTGAAGTAGCCCTTTAAGAATAAGGCTAATTCAACATTTCCTTAATATGAGTCATTGTATCTGTTAGCCGGCATTACTGATAATGGGAAGATATTAGATTTCCCAGGAGGTGCATATGGTTGCTGGCTAATGTCTAGAGGAGCAGAATAACTGATGTTAAATCTAATGTTGAATCATGAAGGTGCAGCATGTCTGGAGGAGATTACATGTGTTGCTTTAACATAAATATATTCAGAGCTGAAAATGAATGTTCGTATTGTGTATTTTGTTTATCTATTTTATTCAGGACATCTGTTACTATGGTTTCAGAGGGACACTTCTCTGTGACATTAAAAAACACAGTCTGCACAATCCTAGCTGAATTGAGTAGGAGTGTAGTTACAATCCATTTTTTACTGAATAGAAGCATGATGACATGACCAGAATTCAACTGAAAGAACCAGAGTCATTGAAGATGGTGAATGCCTGTGTTCATTTCAGGGAAAGAAGAAAAGATATTCATTTACTTATGCAAGCACAACCTCATTAGTGTTTCTTGCACACTTTCTTGTTTCTGCAGTTTTCCTAACCACACATGTTGATTAAATCTTCTGTTCAATGTGTAACTAATGGCAGCTTATTTATATTATGGCATGGTCAGTCAAATGTAATGGGTGGCTTTTCAGAATAGTATCCACACCACAAAACTGCATGTGTGCCACATTAGACAGGCGGTGCTAATTAAAATCTAATCATTCCCTCAGTTTACATCTTTGTTTTCTGATTTTTAAAAGATGTTGCTGCAACACCAAATTGTTGGAATAGTTTTTTTCTGCCTCTTTCCTCTTATACATCCACCAAAACAAGAACTGCATTGCAAGAGCTGCTTGAGAAACCCTGGCAGGATAGGGTCAGGATTGAGTCCACTCCTCAGGTGCGTTGTTGGCATTTTAACAATGCAAGAACATTTTCTCCAATTGCAGTGTAGTGTCTGATGCCAGAAGTGCCCTGAGCTATTGATTATATGTTCAAAATTCCTGGAGGACAAGAATGACTCAGCGTTTTCCTCACATCCACTGGCCATGTTGGATCGTCTCACTTCTGCTCATGTGCCCATGACCATGCTGTCCTGTCACACAACCATTTATACACAATGTGGAGGAAATGGCACTGAATAACAAATAACTTAATAGACTACGTTGACACTTGCAGCCTTGTCGATTACAAGGTTGCCATTTCTCTTTCGTACACTTAGTGTAGTTTAAAAAAGCGTATGTATATCATGATAATGCAGGCTTTGTCACAGCACATTGTGCCACAGCAGGAAATCATCATTGCTCAGCACAAAGGCTGTTGACACTGCTGCTGTTCACTGTGGGAGCAAGGTAAATAGAAGATACATTTTCTGGTGAAGGGATGATGAAAAAGTGTAATAATATCTGTACGCGCTGGTGTGGGATGAGCCACATTGTATATCTTGTTTGGAACATGCAAATACTCATGCGGGTACACACGTACCCATGGAGTAATAAAACACACTTGGGGAGCCGTCAGCAGCAACACAGCGCAGGATTTCTCATTCATTTTTAATGGGGTCGTTAGCGTGTCCTTGGAGACAAGGTGGACTATGATGTAATAAGTGATCTGGCTGGGCCAAGGCAGTAAATGAAATAATCTCCGGGATGAATGACATTGTGAACCTGTGATTATACACCACAGGGCAGATTATTTGAACCCAAGTAACGTCCCTCCAAGGACGCTGGGGTGTTGACATTGAACATCATGAAACATCGCTTTCACCAATCACACTTTTATCATTTGGCATGTGGCATTGTGTGTTTGTGTGTGTGTGTGTGTGTGTGAATAAAGACGGGAAATGAATTGGCTTGAAGCAGCTGCTGGAAAGGTGTGTAGATTGACATTTCACGGCTTTTTCAACAAAAGGACACTAGGAAGATGTTGTCCCTCAGAGACAGCACTCTAAAGATATGTCAGTGTACTGACAATAGGTACATTTCCATCCAGCTGTTTTGTGCATATTTTCAATTTGTGCATACAAACAGTGTAAATGCTGAAACTTTGACAAAAAATTAAATAACACAACACATTGTGGGTCATGTCCTCTTAATCCGCAGGATATGTTTTAATTTTTCACCTTGTTTACAACATATATCAATGTGAAGCATGTACAGTTATAGCTCAACAGATAACCCCAGAGGCAGGATGAAGTAAATGCCTGAGAGCACTAGAGTGTAAGGTGGAGCAGAGGGATTGAATTGGAATGAACCTCCCCTAGCAGCCCAGGTTTATGAGTCAGGGATGAGCGGCCAGCAAGCAGCCAGTGGATGAAGTTCAGGAGGGACCACTCCATCCTGCACACTGGCTGCAGCATCCTGGATGAGCTGTGAGAGCTGAATGCAATACACTGAAGGGACCATAGGAATAAAAAAAGCTGAAACAAGACGTTGAGCTGAATCACTGATGGAAAACATCATGACTGAGCAAAGTTGAGTTCAAACTTGCAGGATTGGATGTGTTCAAAAAAAAAGAAAGTAAAGTTTTTTAAGGTAACATTTCAGAAACTTCAACTTTAGACGGTGCTCAAAAACAAGTCTCCTTATTATAGCAGATCTTAATTTACACTAAATCCCATTATATTAAATCATTTGTTCGCAACTAGTGTCAATGACAACTGTGTTTAGATACATTAATAAACAATCATCATATGTGAAAATTACAGATGAGAAAAAACAATCAGCTGAATGTCAGCAAGCCAATATTGACAAGATAAAAAAATCTGTAAAACAGAGACTCATGAAATAGACTCCAATTACAATAAAATAGCTGGATTTAAATTAATGTTTCAAACTGAATGTATTTGGCATTGTGCAAGTAAGTGTGTTGCTCTTACAGACTCGAACATTTCACAGTCTTGCCAAGTATTTGTTAACAGCAGATTCATATTAACACTACCAGTTCATGTGACACCGTATTCTTACTAAGGAAAGTCAAGTTTCTTATTTCAGTGGTGAATGGAGCGCTTTCATGCAAATGTCAAGATGCGACTTGAGTCCTGGTTTCATCAGTAATGTGAGACTGTGCTGTCAGATCGCTAAACGCCACCTTGATTTTTATCTCTTTTCAAATTTCCAGCACTCAAATTTCACCTGGTGGCTGCTTTGCACACATATTTATAGCTCCAAGCTTCATTTGGAATTGATCGTATGGGATCCTCATATTCCGGCCTGAGGTCATAAAAACCTGAAGACTTACATATTCCTTTTCACACACACACACACACACACACACAAACACACACACACACACACACACACACACACACACACACACACACACACACACACACACACACACACACACACACACAATAATGACAGGATCCAGCAGCTTATACACAGGATGCAGATATGCAAGAATAGAAACAGCATGTTTGCAACTGATTCCCAGTGGACGCAGTGATGTACGGCATCATCTGCAGCACAGATACTAAGACAATTTCCCTCCTCCCATGTCTGCTTATTCCTGGGCTTCTGTTTCCCCTCCTGTCATCGTCCCATTTGCATCCCAAGTTCACAAGCAAGGTAAAAGCGGTCTTCTCTATTCTGAGTCTTCTCCCTCTCTCTCCCGTCACATGCAGCATACAGCACTGACTGAGAAAATGCTAAAATAAAAAAGATCTCCCTCTTATTTTATTCTTATCATTCCATCTTGGTGCTAACTGTTCACTTTGCATTGGCGGTTATACTGTAATCTGACCTGAAAGAGCCCACTTCTCTCAAATAATGAATTTTCCACTTGTTCCCTCTCTCTCGTTCTTCGTCCTATCCCTAGTGGCTGCTTCTTGTGCTCTGCTGAGTTTTTAACCTTGCTATTTATAAAGGACCAATCCACCAGTGACCTCTCCTCTGTTGGCTTCCTAGTTACTTTTCATCACTCTGTCATCCATCCATCCATCCCTCCTTCCATCTCTCCATCCATCCATCCAACATTCATTCCTCCATCCATCCACCCATGTTCAAGCACAAAAGAACAAGTATAAATGCTGCTTCCAAAAAGCCTCACTTCTAGGGCACTAGTTTTGAACAAGGGGACCATTGAGCATTGTGGTAGGTGGGGGAGGGGGGAGGGGGGCAGGGACAGTGGGCGGATCAAAGGCTGTGAGACTGTCCATAATGGGGCTAATGGGAGATATGCATGCCTGAACTCCTCAACTGGGCATGTGTAATGTCAGATTTGTTTTGGGCTCTGAACAAAACAGCTTTAATCACAATTGATGTGATTGTATTTGCATATGAAAGATAAACAGTGCATGTTTGCCGTTTTCCATTCAGGTGTTGCTTGAATCCAAAGCCATCACACAACGACAAACAGAATTAAAAATTGACTGATCGGTGTATGCCGTGTATGTATGAAATACATGTATAATTTTTATGTACATGGAGGCTCAGGTTTTCATAACTGGATATGGAATTCTATTCACATGACACTTGGCTGACCTCCACCTCAATTTTCTGCCTCTGTGTGTGTTCAGATTCCCTCCCTCTGACTCAGTTTATTTCATGCTTTATTTCTCCTACATGCCTTCCCTGTCTCTGCTTCCTCTTTTTGCGTTTCTCTCACCATCTTGTCTGTTCACTGCAACTGTTTCCCCGTTTGGTTAAGTTTAGTTTACATCACTTTAATTTTATTTTATTTATCTAATTGCTTATGTTTATTTTCTATGTTTCTGATCTACCTGTTACCATTTTAATTGCCATGAACAATACATATTGCATTTATAAATACATCACAAAAAATTGTGGCGCAATAGTGGTGACCAGGTCAGTGTATGTTCACCCATTACATAACACATTAGCAGGATTTGACCACAGCCACTGAGACCTAACCTCTGTCTGACCGCTCTGCAGTCGCTGCGACCTGGACCTGAAAACAGCGATAACAACTGTGATTGGTAAGCGCTTGTTATAGTGTTGCCCTTCTTCTAGTACTGTTTGATTCAGTTTAATTATTGAGGTCCATCCCAGCACAGTTCTTTTGTTCATCTAAATCACAGGTTGGAAGTACCCAACTTGCATACTGGCAACATGTGATGCCACTTAAATTACTTATAGCAATTAATTATAACATACGTATACCTTATAGACTCATACATCAGATTGATAATATAGTAACACAGTTTCCCCTCAGTGTCACACCTTAAGCTGTTCTAGCCAACACAGCATATATAGAAACATATATGCAAATGTGTACGTATAGGATATGTTCTCCTTATCCCAAATTATAGAACCAGCACAACTGGGCCAAAGCCTGGGGTGGGAAAGAGTGGGCGTTTCCTCTGATAGAGCTCTCTAAAAATAAACCTGTGCCCCTACATAATAAGTGAGTCTGTGTAAGAGCGAGCAATCAATGCCAGCCAGTCTTCACTTCGCTTATCCATGATGGTTATTACAACCTCTTCTTTAAATTTTGATTTATGTTTCTTTGTTAGTACTACTAGAAGGGGTGACATAAACAAATATACAGTATAACCATAACTTAAAAAAACCTTTTCAATGTGTATAAATAAATTGCATGGGAATTATAACTAAGTTAGCTTGAAACTTTTCAAGATGGCTGACATAAAAAGAAACATTTACACAAGCACAATACCAAGTGCAATTTTGAGGTATGGTTTTTGATTGCTCCCATCTAACTTGACTTTATACTTCCTTTACTAAATGTTATTAGGAAATTTTAAAATGTGTAATTTTAACTTCACAATCTTTATTTGGCAGTTACAGTTACAAGTTTCTTTGTAAATTTGCTGATTTATGCTAAACTAAGCTAAGATAAGATGACTGGCTTTTTGTTACACTGCCTTTATTCAGGATAAATTAAATGCATAACAACACAAAATCATAGACAATCTTGCAATAACCAACTTTGCATGAAGTAAAGTACGAAGATGCGTAAAAACAAACTTTTCCATGTAGATTACAGCTTATGAAATGTCCACCTTGTCCTTTCTGTCTTTACTCCAGTTTAATTCTGTTCTGTCCTTTTCACAGGGCACTGTCACCGTCTCCCAGACAGAGCAAGAGGTGATGGGTAACAGTGATGTAGACCCTGATCAAGCTTCTGATGTTGAACTTGAGAACATTGTTATTCCACTTATATCTCTGTGTATGCCCCCTCCCTCCTCTCTTTGTAGGTGCATCTGTGTAGTGTCTAACACTGTTGAGGAGCTCATCAATCACAACTACCCACCCATCTCATCCATCTCAGAGGCCAAAGTCCCCTACCTCATTGTTGCCTTATAAATCAACGAACAAATGCATACTAAACAGTAGCTGTCCTTCTTTTTTTGGTCCTTCTCAATCTACCTGGTCCTGCATCTAATCATAAGCCGTTTTTTTAAAGGACTCTTAAATGTATCTAGAGGAGGAGGTGCCATGTCAGAATGTAACGGATGAGAGTAAATTTTTCTGTTTTTTTACTAAAATGACCCAGGTTCTTTTTTTTCTTCCTGCCCCAGAAGTTACACCACTTTTCCCTGGAATTGTTGGCAACATTAGAGTCACACAACGTAGTCTGTGTGTTTGCAGGAGGTCGTATTAGAGCTACAGACAGATGGAATGGCACTCTCACTCTGAGGAGATTGAAAGGATCAAAGAGGGTGGAGAAGGAGTGGGGTGTATGAGAATAGTTACCATGGTGATCATGACATCACCAGAGGCTCCGTCTCAATGAGAGTTCTGTTTGTGTGGAGGTGAAGGCAAACAACAGTCTTGTGACGACAGAAAGAGGCACTTAGTGAAATTTAAGTGACAGAAATTTGTCTCTCAGAGCTCTTGGACGTTGTGGACAATCAGGAAAATAAAGCTTTTAGCTGTCTCTCTTCCTTCTCCATCTCTATGTCGTGGGCGGCTGCTTAAACAGATCTGAGTTACGTCAACACACTAATAGTATACAGCAGCATGGTTGTGTGGTGGTGAATTGCATGTTCCAGTAAGCTCAGTCATTTTGAATTGAGTTATTACTCTGAGGGACAGAAACTGAGAGAAGGAGAGACAAGTGGCAGTATTGTGAATGATTTCATTTTTTTTATTGTGCCCTGCATATAGTGTAACTATGCACAGCCCAAATGGGCCAAAACAAACGTGAAAGTCCAGAAGCAACGTCAGCATCTTTCAAAATCAAATCTTCAGGTCATAAATCACTGACTAAAGCATAAACTCTACAATTCTGAGAAACAGGATAAATAATTACTAAATAATCCATCTTGCCTTCTTGTTCAGGCTTTTAGGGCAAAATTGCCAACTTAAACACAAAATAGCCATTCCTGTTTTTGCTCCATGGTACACCGGAGCTATTGGTGATTTTTTCTCACTCATCGTCGACTCTTATGTTGTGTGGGGTTCCACAAGGTTCCATCCTTAGACCCAGAATGTTTCAGTTTGTATATGGTCCCCCTTGACCAAGCTTCTGGCTACTCTACATTGTTGCCTGACTGCTATTAAAGATTGGATGTCACTGAATTTTTTGCAGCGGAATACAAACTAAAACGGAAATCTTGGCCAATGGCCCTGACCAAGTTACAAATAGTGTGAGTCCATACAACTACCTGCTTGTTATGTTTCATCAAAACCTGAATTTTGTCCATCACATTAAGAATTGGGTCAGACTTGTTTTCGTGCAACTTTAAAATATCACCAAAATCATTTCAGCTTTGCCAAAGAGCATTGTTCTGCAAAGGATTTCTTCCTTTTTTCTTCCTGGTTATTGTAACTACATATTTTCTTGCTTAAGAGAGTCTGCAATTGTTTAACTTCATTACTTAGATTTTAAACAATTTCTTTTAAACATAACACTGTCCAGGCAATTGCTTTTGGTTTGATGTTTCTTTCAAGTCTATTTTGTTTATTACATTCCTTTTATTGTTGAATATTGTTTTTGATTCATAAATTGTATTTTTCTGCTGTGTATTATTAACAATTTTTTGTTATTTTTTGTGATACTGTGAAGCACTTTGGAACTGCTGTTTTGAAAAGTGCTATATAAATAATAGTACTTACTTACTTTCTAGAATATTCCAGTTTTTTTCCCCCAGCCATTTCATGGAAAATAAACTCACTTAAAACATAATTATTATAGTATACAGTTCAAAGTAAATTGGGATTCACTTTCAAATCTCACACAGCCAAATCACACAGCTCACACATTCTGTTTTCCTCCTGAATGTTTTTGTAATCTATATCAACGTCAGTGGACGAATACCAGCTCTCAGCTATGTAACTAAAATATTTTGCTTTAAGATACACTTCAACAAAGTCAACATTAATTCACACAAATTATTCCTGTAGATACAGCCTTTCCACGTCCCTAAAGATTGAGTAAAGCTCTTGTGCCTACAGAGAACTGAGTGAATTACTCCACGCTTACACCTTCCTATTTATTAGAGCCATTATGTATATGTAGAATAGCGGAGATCATTGCACAATTTCAGTTTCTTAATGATTGATCCCAGAGCTCTCCCAAGTCAATTTCATAATTCATCAACATACCAGTATTCTAAAGCAACTCAGCCAAAACAAATTATTTGTATACGTTTTAGCATATCTTTATTTCTAAATGCATGTATTTGTGTTTTGCCTTGATTTATTGCTGCACTTATGACACCACAAACAAACAACATTCTGCATACTCAGTAGGTCAGACTCAGCCAAAAATAAATCAGCTTTTCCTCTTGATTATTTATACATGTTTGTAAAATTTTCATAAACAGGATTTAGTCTGCTATTTAAGACACCACATTTACAATCCCTGAGAAATTGAAGAAGCCATTACCCATGGCTGTTTACGCCCAGAACTATAGTCACTCAAAAAGAAACATTATCCACATCCCCTAAATACTGTATACTTTATCTGAGTTGTGAAGGTGAAAGTCTCCGCATAAATAAATAGCATCAAGATTTAAGGAGTAGACCTTGGCAAAAAAGAGTGAAACTGTGCTACTTAAAAAAAATCCTTAAGTTAGTTTGCTGAAATTCTATTTTGACATTATTAAATGGATCACTAGTTACATACATGTGGGATTTGCTTGTCTGTGTTTTGCAGATTGCAAAATGACCTAGAACTAGCAAACTTTCCCATTGCACATTTGCTGTAGCCAGTTGGGGTTTTAGGACAAATGACCAGAAGAAACAGACACGTGCACATACCTGCACAAGTCACACACGTGTCAGCATCAACACAGACACACTTCAGACAAATGCAGACAAAGAAAAACAAATGCACAATAGAAGACTTTCTGTACATGCGGACTGTAATTGCAGCCATTTTCTCTTCACTGCTGGGTGCCGATTCACCTGGTAGAGGTGGTTTAGAGTTGTTGTTCCGTGTCTAACCAGAGCCAAGATGTTGATGTGTATTGACAATTGTGTGACAGGCCTTCCAGAGGGGTTTAAGGTTATTATGGAGCTATGAATACGGCATTGTTCATTCACATATCCAAGTGTTGTAGATATTAATATGATATGAAATAATATGATATAAAACATATAAACACTATAAACTGACTATAACTACCTCCTTATTCTAATAGTGCGTTCCATTTGTACTCGGAAGTTAGATTTTCCCAAGGTCAAAATAAAAACAAGCCCCCTGACCTAAAGTTTCCGAACTCGGAACTTGGGTAACCACCAAGTACCCCGAGCTCAAAATCCAACATGGCTGCTCCGTGTATCAACAGTTATGAAAGCTGGAGTAACATACAGTTTTTAGCCCTTCTGTCTTATTTGTAGCTCACTGAATCAGTCGCACTTGAGTCCTGTATAACTTCTATCTGTGGACTATCTATTGTTAAGCTGTTTGTAAACATTAAAAACAGCGTAATGGCTTGTTAGAAACTGGCATTGCTAACCTTGGCTAACCTGGATAGAGTAATTGAATGCATTAACTGCGGTGTGACGTCACCCTCAGCTTTGGCTTCCAAGTTCAAACTATTAATTTATTTAAGGTTGGAGCTTTCTATGTTAACGTTCTTCGAGTGTTTGGGTGGGTTTCCTACGGGTGCTTTGGGGCTGCAGTTAACTCTGAGGTTTCACAGACATGAAGGTGGATGGGAAACAGCAAGCGAACCAAAAAAAACTAGTTTGTCCAATGTGTTGTCCAACCTAGTCGGAAATCAAAAGTGTTACTAGTTGTAGCAACCGCACTTAAAGGTGGAGTGATCATATAGAGGAGGAAGATGCAATATTATTTAAATAATGGTGCACATTTTTGCCTGTATCCTCTGGGAGGAATTTATAAAGTTGGAATTGGTTGTACATTGAAAGTGGCAGAAACACTTGTGTAACCAACAAAAAAAGAAAGAAAAAAGAGGCCCTTCTTCCTTCTCCACAGTAGTTGCCAGTAGTCCAAAGATATGATCTCTGGCACCATCATGTAAAAATAAGTCTGATAGGGCAAAGGTCAGGACAAGAGACACAACGCGGTTGTCCCTCTGACATAGTTGACACACGGGGAGGTGGATGTGACACCATATGTGTTTTACTCTCAAAGGACATTTGTAACTGATTCAGTGAGTCATGAGCCACCTTCCGTGAATTTCAGATGACAGAAACATTTAGGTGTGAAGCTCAGTGGCTGGCTGCTGCCTTTAAGTAGAAGATTAAGGAGGGGCAGAATGTTGTGGAAGGGTGTTGCTTGGTTTGAGCTCTTTGTTTTGGGGGCAACAATGAAAGACTACACCAAAGTATACAAAGAGTATGACTGATGAAGGTATTTTCCAAGGTGAGTGTGAGGAGTTTAAAAGGTGAAGGGAATTGGTTTTATCTTGTGTTATCTTGGTTTGTCCTTGTTGGCTGTTCAAAATCTGAATTAGCAACAATATGAGAAAGTACATGTACAGTATATGCACATATGGATGTTTTCTTTTGTAGAATACATAAGTAAGAGAAAGGTAAAATGCTTAAATAGGGAACTCCACAGATTTTAAATATAACAAAGTTTGGGAATAATAAATGAATTTTGTATATATATATAAACTGTTTATAAACTGTGCGAAGTCTGATAATTTGTCTCAACTGATGTCCCATGAGTCAGCATTCGTTGGGGCTGAAGACTATAAGTTTAGAAATTAAAAAAAAATAAAAATCAGTTGATTTTAGTTAGAAAGAAGTGAGCTCACCAGAAATCTATAGCCCGCTCCTCATCGCTGCTTAAGGCTGGCGACCCAAGGCTACATTAGCCATTGATAGCATAGCGTTTATGATGTGACAGCTAAAATCCCTCTTATAGGATATTCAAACATCCACTCACACACTTCCACGGTATGATTAATCCGAGCTATCTATTGCAATATAGTTCTATCTGCCTGCATCCTGATTCTCATTAATTGCCAGTCAGTTTCCCATCTGATATTGGTTCACCTCGTTGACTCAATAGGACAGAAGCTAAATAAAGGAAAGGTTAATGTGCTGTAGTCACTTTAAATATGCATCAGTCACTCCGTGATACCATATCTGTTCCCAAAACAGGTACAACCATCAGCTGGTGGAAGTCACGCGCTGTTGCTAGTGTGTGCAATGCAGGCATGCACTGTGTATGTACATGTATCTATGTTGTGTGTGACTCACTGATAAGGCAGCAGGAGATCTAACACAGACCTATTGCCTCACACACACACACACACATATATATATATATACATACCCATTGAACTGAGGTAAGGGAAGAGGACACTGGAAACACTGCAGCAGACCAGTGGACCTTGTGGACTGTGAATGTGGTACACTGTGTCTGCTCCAACCAGATGCACTACAGGGCAAAGTATGTGTAAGTCCCCAGTCTGAGATAAAGAGTGACATACCCAGAACTACGTTTCAACATTACAAATCTCTTTTTAGCGCTCTGAATTGCAGTGAGATTTACATTTTTTTTAAATAAAGAACTGCATCGTGGCTTGTCGTGTCTCAGGTCATTGTGTCATCTCATATTTTGGGAGAGAGCTCTTTGAGATGACATTAGGGTTAAGAAAAGGCAGGCTGTTCTCATTCTTATCTCTGCATGGCTGCTTAGTGCTGGTTAAAGCCTAGAGCCAAAAGAGTAATCGTGTGTTGGCCATCAGTCAAGGTGTTGATGATGTGGACATAGAGGTGGAATATGAACATACAGAACAACTCTTATCTTTATGGATACAGATGAAAAATCATACTTTAGATTTGATGCAAGTTAATTGGATTTATGAAATACTACACCTTAAAATTAGAATATGAAAATAAGACGCCTTGTATTATTTGCCCCTCATATCCTTACACTTCTATTTCTTGCACGCTGTTCTTGGTCTCCAAAAGCCAGGTTAAAGGGTAATCCTTTCTCATCAGAAGTGGTAATAATAACATCTCTGCAGCCTGTTATGGCCACACACAATACAATAGAGCCATATTAAAATGCAATCTGTTTACACTGGAGAGTGCTGTTATTTTTGGATCAGCACTTTATTATGCCGGTACGTAACTCAGTATTGTGCATCATCAAATAACATATGGAAACACATAAAAGTAAGTGCAGTATTCACACAAGCATACATTAATTTGCTGGTTAGCCATACGATATCTCTATCTACATATCTATTTCCTGCTTGTGGTGTATGATACAAGTTATAAATCTTGTTTAGGTAGTTAGTAAGGAGTTTTTTGAAGCTATTTAAATAAGCAGAATCTCATTTAAAGGTAGATGAGATTCCCGCTGGTGTGTGACCACTTTATCTCCATTGATTACCAAATGCACGTGTCTGAAGTTGACACACTCACACATTGTTAGTACAGATGGATGTGATCCCATATTTAGAGAGAATGTGAGTCCTGCTGAACAGTTGAACACACAGACTCTAACCCTAACCCAATACCTATTCAACAAAGTCTTTTTCCACAGCTATGATTACAGAGTAATCTCCCTCGTTCTATTCAACCCAACAGCAGGATAACTCCCCCCCCCCCCATGTCTTTCATCCTCAAACCCCCTCTCCTCTGTTGTCTTGCTTTATCTCTCCTCTTACATATCAGGCCTACTTCTCAGCAGACAGCCCCTGCTGTTTACTTTTAATTTCTCTCTGTGAATGGTAATTGCACACTGTGTCTTTCCAGGATCAGTTTTAATCAGAATTATGCATCAGACTCTGCAGCCACCGCCTCCAAACCACCTGAAGTGTTTTTGTTATGGGCTCTATTGTTGTCAGAAGTGGGGCTCCATTCAGCTGAAGTTGCTTTTTGAAATTGAATAGATTTTGATTGCCAGCAATGAACAGAATTAGTGTGAATTTATTTTGCACAGTATTCATTTGCTTGGAGAATCTTCTGTCCTATAGTCACTGTTCCTTTTTTCACCACATATTTACATTTCTATACCAGCTCTGTCTTCAATTCTTTTTCCCTCTGATCTCTCTTTGAGTTCACACCTGTCCTCAGGGCACAACTGTCCTCTCTCGCTTCGTTCTTTTTTCATATCCTCCCAGCTGTTTTTTATACCTTTGTATCACCCCTCTTTTCCACACTCTTTCCATTTTCTTGCACCTCTACTCTCTTTCAACCTGAAGACTTTTGCTTCCCCAACACCTTAGAGAGTCACACTAAGCACTGAAATGTGACTGATCCAATCAAAGCTCCATACACAGGTGTGAATGAGTGAATTCTTCAAGCCACATTTGGAGGTGAACAAGGACACATGTTGCCCCAAATGTAGTGTAATGTTAATGTGACTGACTGACTAGTGCACACTGAGCATAAAATCCAATCAGATGGACACTCAAAAGGCATTAGAGACACTCTGATGCCAGGTGTGACAGACTGCAATCTGTTTTAACCGAGTCCGAGAATATTACAGGCAAAGAAACTAAACTGAAGAAAAGGTTTTGCCATGGTCATTCGCATGGCTTCTGAAAAGGAACTGAAACTACAATGGAAGATAATCTCTGATTTGTTTAGTTCAGTTCACACTGTTATTGTCCCTCGAGGGGAAATTTGATTTGCAGTGGAGGGTAAAACCACAAACACAACATACAAGAGGAAATAGGAAATTAAGTAAAGCCCCCATTTGGAAGGGCACAAACGGAGACCTTTGGAAATGACAACACGGGTCATTCAGTCTTATTGGTTAGGCAGGCTTACTCATACCTTAACAGTTCCTTGTTGTTGGTCAATGCAAATAAATCCCTGGACTTACTTTTGCCATTGTTTTTCTTTTTCAAAACATAATCAGCATTTTCCATTTACACATCCATGAATATCAAACAGTCAGACAATGTTCTTCCTGTTTACACCGGCACACGCATTCCCAGTGTATACATATGGTCATGTGTTATGCATTGTCAGACGTGGAAGAATATTAATATGGAAGAACAATTTGTTCTGCTGCTTGAGCTAAAACCTTTGTCTGAAGGGATGTCTTGAGATGCAGCTCAAAATGAAAACGTAGTTGTTGATGTGGCCTGATAAATAAGAAAATTCAGCTTACATGCTGGACATAAAAAATACTCATTTCCCATTGTCCAGATGTCATTGTTTCTGAAATGTACAATTCATTGAAACAAAGCAGAAAACAACTGTAAAAAACAAACTTGAAACAATTTCACTTAACTCGTAAACACGTAAACACATGTGAAGGATGTTGAATTTATTTTCAGTATTAATAATTTGTTTAAAACAAAGTCAAAATCTACATTCTTGAGTTGTGTAAACTATAACTGTGGCAAGTCAATAACTCATTTCACAATGTGCTCTTTCACACTACCATGCTGCAAAAAGTCTTCTGGGCTCTCTTTGTTTGCTATTTTAATTGCGAACTCAGAGCACAAGCACTCCGGCTGTTTAAAACTCATCCAGAGGATGTGAAACATGTACAAGACCACGCGGGGGACCTTCCACTCCTGCAGCCAGATCGTACGCACACTGTGAGCTACTGTTTTGTCATATTAATGGACCAGCTGCTTTAAAAACTCATGAAGGATTGGAGAGAGAAGAGTGCAGACTAAAAAATGTAAGGTAATCAACATAATGTCAGGTACCAAACCATTCAAAGTGATGTGCCTTGTCTCTGCCACAGATGAATCAAAACTACCTCAGCACCTTTCTCTTATCTGTCCATCAACCATCCACGTCTCATTACCAAATTGATTCTCCATGTCCTTGAGGCACAGGAGGTGTCGCTCTATCATCTCAGACGGTTTATGTGCAAAAAGACCTACGAGGACGGGAAGGTGTGTGTGTGAGCACACGAGTGTGTGTGTGCATGTGTGTGTGCGCTTGCACTCAGTGCATGCTGACAATATACAGAGCTATTCTGTTGACTACCTCTATCCTTTTTCGTGCCTTTTAAAGCCGGGACTCACAGCGTCGTGGATAGGATGAGGAGTAATTGGGGAGAAATGTAGGATGAAGAGAATTAGCTTTAAAAGGAACTCATGTGACAACTCATTCATGAGACCGTACAGTACTAAGGGATGTGAACCACTCAGTTGTGTTTTCTGCCTGGAGGTGAAAGCTGCAGCATACTGCCATTGCTTTTGGTAAGCGGGGCTGCAAGATACAAAGTGAGAGAAAAGAGGAGAAAGATGGGGAAGAATGTACAGAATCAGTTGAACACATCACACAGCAGATAACTGGTAATTAAAACAAGGCCTACAATCAGTTTACAAGGTTTTCCTTTAGAGAGACAGCATCATTCATTTGCATGTCTTGTTGCATAATTAGGAGAAACATTCATTTCACATAGATATTAGGTTACTCTTTCTCTCTGTAGATGGGGAATTGATCTATAGATGTTGCCTCAGTGGGCTGCCACAGGATGAATTATGTAACAGCCTCAGTGGGTTATGAAGGCAAATGTGCAGGAGAAATAGTACTCATGCTGCTGTCGTGACAACTGATAACATAACCTCTGTATTTAGAAATCCTCTGTGCGTGCATGCTGTGTAACTCGCTGCAGGTTACTGATGCATAATGAACAGCCACAGCTGACAGAAGGTTCCAGAACAAAGAAACAAAAAACTCCATAAAATGTTTGTGTAAAAATCCAGACACTCATGAAATGCAGCTAAGGTTTCATACCATGGTTGTCATGTCATGTGTCAGTAATAACGGAGGCACTGTCTCATTAGAAAGTTACAGAAAATAGGAGTTGTTTTTCACATTCAATATTCAAACTACAGGACATAGGGACACACCGTCTTCTGCTGTTTAAGCTTCAGTTCTGTTTTAACTGCTAATGCTAAGTGATGCTGATAGATTCTATGGAATTTGTTGTGTTGTCATGCAACCATTATCAAGACAGATAGAGATAACTAACTGGAGTCTCCCCATTTGATTAGTTTGATTCAATTAGTTTTTACACCTAACAGATATGTATGTCCCTAATGTCAACAAAGCGAAGTCTGTTAAGGCCATCACGCCTCTTTAGAAAAATAACTGAATATAGTTGGTCCTGTTGTAGTAATGCAATTTCCGTTGAGGGTTCTGTTGAAGAAATATGTACAATATTTGTCAGTGGGGACTTTGATCAATGATCAAATTATTAGTTTTTTTGGCAGTACAAAGCCAAAATATTACATAGCCAGTGTTGCACCCATTGTATTCCTCTCCCTTTCTCCTTGTCTTCTTCACTGCATGTCTCACCAGCTATCTCATTTACTCTTCAAAGGGAAAGCAAAGCATCTGTCTATTACGAGGAGCCCGGGGCACTCTGCAGAGTTGTGTTAAGTAACAACAACCAGTGACGTCAAAGGCTCTCCATCTGAGCTGGAAAGAGGGAGGGGGCAAAAAAAAGGGATAAAAGGAGAGGAGGCAGACGTGGAAGCGATAGTGTGTGAAAAACCTCCTCTATTTGTGTGTCAGTTGCCACTCTTTTTTTTATGTGTCACTGTTGCACAACATTGAATATAAACATGTTGCAGCAATTCTTTCTGTAATCACAAGCCTTAAACACGTATGGGATTTCTGTTCATCCTCTTGTTATTGTTATCGCTTAATGTTAATGAGGGGAAAATAAATGTGAATGGTTCGGTAAATGTCAAGATATCCCACATCTTCTCCATCTATTTTCTGTCATAGAAAGCCTGTACGATCAGTGTTGTGTTCCCTCTAAAACAGCTCAGCTTAGCCCTCATGAGTCAGACTTTCATTAAAACGCTGAAAGGGAGCAATACAATTCCCCATTTTAGTTCATTTCTGCCTCTCTAACCACATTCACATTACTGGATTCAAAGCAAAGACTCCGACTGAAGACCGATTGGGGGATTAGAGATCTCAGGGTGTTACAGTTCTTCATAAGCACAAGTGACAGAAGTGGCACTGGGTGGAGGTTACATTAGAGGATTACACCCTAAGACAATATAGCAGTCTTAACATGCCTCATTATGGCAGCTGACCTAGCTCTGTCAGGTGACAGCTGTTTGTTGCACAAACCACAACTAAGTGCACACACAACTTACACACTACTGAAAAAAAACACAAGAGCCATGCATGGCATGTTAACTATATCATAAAAGAAGCTACCAGAGAATGTCCATACAAGAAGACATGAGACATTAGATTGCGCTGAGCTGTTTACAGTAAACGACCCAGAAGACCTTGCCCCGACTGTGGAAATCATGATGTTGTTGGCGGCCAGCACACTCTCCCTCCCACTTCCACTCTAAGCTAAATTGTGAATCAGAATCCACGGGACAATGTCAAACCATATAATCTCTTCTCTCCTCTGCTCTGCCTCTGCTTGATCTATCGTCTGTCTCATGCGTTTGATAACCAGACGGCACTTTCCATGGGAGCCCTTTCGTACACATTACAGCTCACAACAAGCACATGACTCCACTTGGCAAACCTAAGTGCTTGAGGAATGTCTAAAAGTTCACTCGTTCAGTAGGCCTTTATAACAGCTTTCCTTTTGTATCACAGTCTGCTGTGAAGACAAAAGACTCTCATCTTACCAATAGATATGAATAGAAAATAACACAAAATGTTTAAAGACAACAAATTAATACTTATATATATATATCAGCAGGCCAAAATGATTTCAGCCTTAGAAAGCCTTTGTTAACAACAATTGTAATTAGGATAGTTCTCGCTTTTATCCTCTGTGGGATTTGTGTTACAATTACAATACTTACATAAATGTCACAGACGAACATGCATTGTTGTATTATTAAGTACTTAGTTCAGTACTCAGTAGTTTTATTCAAATAATATATATATATATATATAAAATATATTATAACCTTTTCCCCTTTTCAATACATACAGTAACGTTACACTGACATTGGAGAGCAGTGACTGCATGTCCTGAACACACAACTATGTGTGTTGGTGCACTTTAAATTTGGCAACAACGTGCGTTCACTCGAGCGATGACGTGCGCAGCCTGCATCAGCACCTTAGATACGAGCACACCATTCACCATGGAGCTCCTGCCCCGTTTTAGACCAATCAGCGCTTGTGTTTTCTAGATAGCATTCAGCACCACCCACACTGCTGCCAGCTGTATTGTTCCGCTATAGGGAATCTCCTCTCAAGCTGCCTTCATCCTAACTCTTGCTTTTTAGTGGCAAGTTACGGAAAATAATGCCCTATTTGAATACTCTTTCACAAAAAATGATTTTTTTAAATATGAATTAGATTATAGTCGCGTAGGTGACTCCTTAAGTGCTCCACTCTTTGGTATAAAAGCAGCGAGTGATGTGTACAGTGCTGAAATACATAGGCTACATTAATAGCACAGCTGTTCTAATTTGGTATGATAGAGATGGTTAGTGCAGCTTCCTCGGAAATAGAGACGATTTAATAAAATATTTTCACATTGCTAAACGTACGTCTATCTGTTTCAAGACAACTCAAAGACGGGAAGGATTTATTCTTTTATATAATAGCGTTTATGTCCTTACAATAATTCCTTCTTTTTTTTACCTTTAGCTGTCAGCACAGCCCTAGGTTATCTCTGACGCAAGCGCTCATCACAGGCGTCTCTCCCATTTCACAGAATCATATGTCACAGATTGACGTTTCAGATAAGCCAATCAGCTCACGACTCAGGCACCACTCTGAGGACGGGACTCGTACTTTGGACCAATCACAGCCCGTCGTATTGTTTTGACCTCTGAAACCGCATCACCGCCTACCTCGTGCCCATGGCGGAGGAAAGCTATAAATACAGGCAACGCCGTATCAGGAGGGTGGACGAAGTAGCAAAACTCCCTGAGAGGCGGGAGCTACACTGCAAGCCTACTGAAAAGGGAAAAAACTCTGAAAAACATTAAACAGAGAAACCGAAGCAAACATCAATCCTCCGAAATGTACATGTACTGGAATACTTTTTTGTAACGTTGATAATATATTCTATGTGAAGAAAGTATTTATACGTTCTTTCTATTTGCACTAACTTACGGTACTTCAGAACTACTGAGACTTTTTTTCTTCTCAAATAAGTAAGTATTTTAAGCTGATTTCTTGCTGTTACTTGGGATGTGTGCTAGCCTTGAATCCGATATTATTGTCTTCATTTTGCTTGCTGACGTACTGTGGCAGTATCCATACTTATTGAGCTGATTTGCTGCGTCAGTCCACGAAGTTAGGGAGGGGTGTGTGTGAGAGAGAAAGTGTGTGTGTGTGTTAGTGTGCGTGCTCGTGACTGCAAGCGTGTGCGTTTGATAGTATGTCCTTTTTTTGTCATCTCAGGTAAAACTATATGCCCTCCGAGACTCGAAATGGGTCTGATGTGCTCCTGAATTTAGACTAGTCTAACGTATCTACTTCATTGTATCTATTCATTGCTATCATTGTCAGTACAGGCTGTAATGGCTAACGTTATAGTGTTGCCAATTCTGTTAAGTTGCAACAAAATGTCTATTAACTTAACTAAACCGATACTATGAATCAAGACCAGTAGGCATTTCGCAACAGTGAGGAGTCTCCTGGTTACTGGATTCGAGGGCAGTATCCTGAGGAAAGCTATACATGTTGCATTTCCCCCTATGCACATTTTATTTCCTCAGTGGATAGACACATCAACTTTTACGTGTTAAAGAGCCTCCACCCATTCTCTCTGTTTCCCTCAATTTATCTCATCTCATTTGCAAGGATTATTGCAGCACATCCTATTTGGTTTGTGACATTTACATTGTATCCAACGTGTTACATGTTGTAACAATCAGGCTGTTTCTTCTTTTCTGTGTAAAATTGCCAAACATATGGGTGTAGCCATAGTGCGTTAAGTCTTATTTCGATATAGTTTTTAATGTAGGAAGCTCTCCAACTACGCACATCAAACCAGCCCCAGTGACACGAATGTAGTCTTTGAGATCCACCTAAATCATTTCGTAACCAACTTGTCCTTGAGGAGGGATTTCCTGAGCTAAGTTTACAGTTTTCTTTGATTAAATGCAACAACCCCGCATTAGTTTTCCTTTCCCCTGCTGCATGGAGGCTATCCAGTATCCTGTTATGTAACAGGATTCCCGAGAATTAGTGCGAGGTTAGTGTTCTCAATACCCATATTTTTGACATTTACATACACACTTTGGATGCTGTATAAAATACAGCTTGATCCTTGATCCCTGATCCCAGATCTGCAATCAGGGATGTTAATATTTCTGCAATAGCTGCACATTTTCTCCTATCTGACTATTACTGTAAAATTCCGCTTTGGTTGACTGTTGAGTGACATTTGACTTCTGATATTTGAGCTCATGGCAGTCAAAACAGCAACATGCACTAGTACTTTAGACAGACTGTCAATAATTAAAGTCTGCACTCTTGGTCTCAAGTTGCCAAACGAGGCTATACTGATCAGTCTTGTATATATTTAACATGATGGTCTTAAAGGTATTTACTTGTGAATTTTTGCAAAAATATTTTGAACTGAATGATTAATTAGTGTTTCTTCTTCTCTACCAATTGTTGCAGGATAAAATTATAACAGCCTGTGGAAAGACATCATTTCTACAAAACCAGCACTTTTTTTTTATCCAATTACTGATTGCTTTGGCCATCCTGCCTGGAGAGCATCTGTGTTACCAACCACGGATAAACAAAGCAGACCCAGTGGACACATTCAAGGTCAGACACACCTAATCTTCACGCACCTGGTAAACATCGGCAGTTAGCTATGCAGCTTGAAATCCAAGTAGCTCTCAACTTCATCATCTCGTACCTGTATAACAAGCTGCCAAGGCGGCGCGTTAACATTTTCGGCGAGGAGCTGGAGAGGCAGCTGAAGCAGAAATATGAGGGACACTGGTACCCGGACAAGCCATACAAGGGCTCAGGATTCAGATGTATCCACGTGGGGGAGAAGGTGGACCCTGTGGTGGAGAAGGCAGCCAAAGAGAGCGGGCTGGACATTGAGGATGTCCGCAACAACCTTCCCCAGGACCTCAGCGTGTGGATTGACCCCTTTGAGGTATCCTATCAGATTGGGGATAAGGGGCCCGTCAAAGTATTGTATGTCGATGACAGCAATGAAAGTGGAGCTAGTAGTGGAGGGCTTGATCTGGACAAGGAGATCAAGAACAGTTTCAATCCGGATGCACAGGTCTTCATGCCCATCAACGAGCCTGTGAACGGTGCCTCTCCGGGCTCCACCTCACCCTCTCCTCCTTTCGGCCACTCGGCAGCAGTCAGCCCCACCTTTATGCCCCGCTCCACGCAGCCTTTAACCTTCACAACAGCCACCTTCGCCGCCACAAAGTTTGGCTCCACTAAAATGAAGAGCAGTGGACGCAACAACAATGGCTCAAGTACAGCTGGGAACAAAGCGGCGCGTACCTCTCCCACCAACCTGGGCCTGAATGTGAACAGTCTCCTGAAACAGAAAGCCATCTCCACCTCCATGCACTCTCTGTACGGGTTGGGGCTCGGAGTACAGCAGCAGCAGCAGCAGCAGCACCAGAAGCCCTCAGCCCTGTCCCCCAATGCCAAGGAGTTTGTGTTCCCCAGCCTTCAGGGCCAGGGCAGCCAGAGTGCTCTCTTCCCTGGGGACAGCTCGCTCAGCCTCAGCCCGCTGCAGTACAGCAATGCCTTCGACATGTTTGCGGCCTACGGTGGCCTTAATGACAAGTCCCTTATGGATGGCTTGAATTTCAGCTTGAACAACATGCAGTATTCTAACCAGCAATTCCAGCCAGTTATGGCCAACTAGTACACATAAAGGTACTACTTAAGCTACTACTTTACACAGAAACGACCAGAGATAATGTGATAGGGGGGAAGCAAACACAAATGCACATTTTGAAAAGAAAAAAAAAAAGCGTAAACAAGAAAAGAATGTCCTGGATAACAGGAAAAAGTGACATATCAGCTGTAAGATCTATGGTACGAGTCTAAGAGCATGAGCCCGAGGGTGAATACCTTTGCCCCCTTGAGTTATACCTTTAGTACAAGATGTCCAAGCTTGGTTACCTAAACTTCAACATGCATCATTGTTATTTCTTTTGCCAACCAAGCACAAAATATTTTTATGTGACTGTTTCAAGATATAAAAAAGACAAAAAAAAAAAACACCACAAGTCATGGCCTCTTTCAGTATTTAAACATAACTGGACACCGCCAATTTTTTTCAAGGAATTGGTATAAATAAGTGGGATTTCCTGGTCTTTTTTCTAATTGTATAATTTAATTTGGAACAGAGTTTGTAAAATATCAGAGTATCTATTGTTTCTACTACATGGTATTGCATTTATATCTTTTTACTACTCCAGTGATCTGTGATGGCTGCAGCAACTTTATGTTTTCTTTTTTTATTGAAATTATAAAATGAATCCATCTTAAAAAAAACAAAAAAAAACATTGACTATTCTAAAGATTGTGTACAGAATATTCCGTAGTGGTGGGATTTAAGAATATTTGCTTTTTTGAAAAATATAAGAGTTGTATTTTCTGTTAAGAGTTTAAAGATTTTTGCTATATTATGGACAAAATGTAATCGTATATTAATTTTGTACCTACATTGTGCAATACTTGATAAAACAAACGGTATAACAAAGTATTTGGAGTCAGTGTCTTACATGTTAAGAGGGACTGATAGTTTATTAAGTTTGTATTAAAAAGCTTGAAAACAATTACACTGGTTCAGTTTGTCATTGGCTTTTGTGGTCGAGGTGGTTGATACAGGTTTGAAAGGAGGTTCTGCAGAGTATTTTAGGGGTTTCTAACATGTCGGGACAGATCCAATATTCTGTCCTGAGGTCAAAAGAATCAGGTTTTTCTTAAATACGCCCACATCCATTGTAGTTCCCCTGTTTGGTACAGTACTAGTATGTCCTCAGCAAACCGTTTTGACAGTTCAGTCACAATAAGTTGGATCAAAAAAAAGAATGATGCTACATTAGACGACATATTGCATACGGCGACAACCTCATCACAAGCCCTCAGCAACATTTGTTCACACCATGCAGGCTGTGTTGACGGTTGCCCTTGGGCCTAGTGTCATTACACACATGGATGCTGTATATGCAGTGTGATAACCTCCTGAACTAAAGCAAGGCCTCATATGTATGACAAGGTTGTTGTAGCTTACAGATTGCAAAACCGTGTAACAGATTTCCGAGGCATAAACCACACAATTTACAGGCAGAAACATGTAGGAGAATACAGATCTGGCACTATCATGATGGGTTGATGTTTAATGTGGCATGGTAGGGAAATAAAATAATTTCCAGTAACTCTGCATCATCAGTCCATCAGACTGTGTGGGTGACAGGTTAAGCAGATGTCCTCTGCAGTGGAAAAGTGCTTTTATGCAAGATACTGATTCTCTGCCAGCTGCAGGGTGCTATTCATCTGCACTCTCACCCTCCAGTGAGTCAGCAGAGTCACTTATTAACTTTAATAATAAAATACATCATGCAACGCTGGAAAACAAGACTAGAAATTGTTCACGAGACTGCAGCAGAATGCTAAGCTGGTCAGTTACATTTCACCCGGTGTCCTCAAGGATGTAGCCTGTTAATGGATAACTGGCAATACTTTTTATGCCATGAGATCCAAACATGTACATCCAAAGACAGTATTGTAATATACTGGGTCTGGAAATGCTCAATGTCTGACCTGATTTAAACTCAAGAGGCTATCTTCTGAATCATTTATTGTTCATGTTATTTCAGATACACTTTATTAGCCTTTCCAAAATTGCTTATATACATATGTTTCTTTTGACATGCAAACATATAAAGAACACATGAAGTTTGGATTTGTAGCTGCTTACCTTGTTTAGGGGTTGAAGATCCAAGTCAAATTGTTAATGCTGAAGGTAAATCATAGCTTTATTATTATTGTTTTTAATAATGAATGTACAATTTCAGCAAAAAGCTCTCTCTGCTGCATCAGAGTATGAATTGATTTTCCTGATGACCAGTGCCTGGGCTTGTACTGTGGAAGTTAATACCTTTGGTGTTAACGCTGTTGCTTGTAGTGAAAGGTTGTTGGACCGTATCAGTGCAGGCTGATTCAAACCAGCCTGACCCTGCCGGCATATCATGGTCCCCCTGGGGCCGGCTCATCATTGCGTGTCAGTCTGCGTGTCCCCTGATACAATTGGGGCTTGATATGCTGTGTAAAGTTCAGCCTGTGTGGGGGTTTCACTCAGTTCCTGATGCTGTGAGTGTTACAGGGTCGGGAGAGAGTGTGTTGTTGGTCACACTGTGTTTGTAGTCACCCAGGTGTGGAACCGTTTGTTCTAAAAAATACCTTTGATGAAAAACACCCCTGATCTGACTGCTCATTATTTTTGCTCATGTTTTTTTTTGTACTGTGACCCTCTAAGCTAACTCGACATTATCTTTCCCAGTTCATATTATTCTTAACAGGGCGAGGTTCAGCTAGGGCTGGGTGTCACTCAAAAGGTTTTGATCCTGTTACCGTTAGAGCAATAGATGACTTCGATACCACATATAGCACAAATATTTTTTTATTGATGTTTCAGCTCCTGCTACGTTAGCCCATCTTTGCGTAACATATAGTTTTTCCTATGTCTTTACGTTGTGTAACATTAGACAGCCAATCACAAACATCATTAGATCTTGGTAGAAGTATGCTGCTTGCTTATTGGATCCCTGACACTGACAAGATTTACCGCTTAGCTATTGAAATTTTGTATTAAATAACGAGGCGATCTTTGAAACTCAATACTTAGAAGGCTATTTGGTCGGTGCCAGTGATGCACCTCTAGGTGTAAACGGAAAGGAACATCACTCTTTTTAGATTATGTTACTAAGATTTCTATCAACCTAAAATTCCAGTAAAACTATTTCTGCAAATACAACAAAGCTTTCATTGTTGGGGAGGTTATGTCTGGAATACACTGTAGTCTGTTAGGATGACTGATCATCTTTTTAGAATTGTGAGTATTGTATCATAATAAAATAACCGGATTACATTTGATCACTATAAGGTGCCCGGTAATGACACAAGCACATGATCTTTCACTCAGAGTACATCCTTTTAATATGGACAAAGGTCGACATACTATGTTTTTTAAGTAGCAAATCCGTATTAGAATAAATGTTTACTGTGTATCTGATACGATAATTCACTTTCCAACCCTATGTACATCCCCAGGTGTGACTGAAGGACAGTGCAGGGAGGAAGAAGGGACAGACAAAAGAGAGAGTGAGGAAGTGTGATAGAGGATGTGAATGCCATAAGAGTGTGATATTAAGAATACCAGTTTGAAGAAACTCCAAATTAGACGAGGCTGAGAGTGGGATCAGAATAGCAGAGAAACAAAAAGAGACAGAAGCTTGCTGTAAAGAAGAGGGAATGTGAAAGGCATGGAGAAATGTGACTGCGAGAGAGAAAGAGTGAGAGGGAATCATTGCCACTATTGACGCTAATCTGGTGCCAAGCGTACCCCTCAGCCCCCAAGTCCCCCCCCCCCCACCTGTCATAAAAACAGGTGGAGCTCAGCTCTGCTTGTGGTCTCAGCCAGCCGACAAGGCCTTATGGTAATGTCAACCTCCTCTGCAAAAAAACAAACAGTTAATGGCTTTTCAGTCCCTCGCCTTATAGTCCAACCCCTCGCCCCTTCTATTTCTGGAAGCGTGTTGGAGCTGATTGAGCAATGATAAGCTGGAGAGAATTGTGCGTTCCTCTGAACATGACTTCACCACAGCATATCTGTGTCTCACAGGGGACAGTAAAGAAGTTAAACCACAGCACAGAATAATCTATCTGTTTTGTTTTTGTTGCCATTGAAAATGTTCTGTTTTAGAGGTGCGCAACAGAGAATTTTGACTTCAGAACACATTACTGAGAAAGATAACATGCGTTGACTGGTCTCGCAGTTGAAGCTTAAGTGAGTATCAAGGGTACTGACACAGTTGCTTTAAACAGTTGCTCACACACCCAATGTGGAACACACACAGTGTTGCTGGTAGGCTGACAAGAAACAGTTTACACTCACTCAAATATATTCTGTACTAATACACCCTGCAGCTGCCAACTGTCTCGCGCTAATTCAAACAGAGCTAGGACTTAAGTTTCGCAAAGGTAACGGTATCTAGTACATCAGGATCACATTTGTTTTCAGGAATCTTACGAGTCGTTTTTCCATGGTGTCTGGTAGATACATGTATCAGTTTGTCTGGTCTATCTTCTCATACATACTGCGTTCCTGTGTACACTGCCCGCCCCCAACACACACACACACACACGCACACTGGGAGTTGTTCAGTTTGCTTTTGCTCACTGTAGATATCCCCAGCAGTCCCCTCCCTCACCATACTTCATCAGGGTGACGTTGGTTCCCAGTGCAGTCTATCACGGCACTCCCAAATGTGCCACTGGGTCCCCACGATACTTTGCAGCTGAAGGGTTGGGGCAATGATACAAAGTAGCTCTGCATAATCCTGGTTATCATGCAATGTTTATGGTATTTCTAGCTCCACGTGTTACACCGTTTGGATTTAGTCCTGATCACATCTCTTTACTGCTTCACGATTTGATCAGGTTGTCTGTTCTGTTATAGCAAGTCGCAACAACATGCTGTGTGTTACATTCAGGAATACGATTTTTTTGTTGCAATTGTGGCCTAGACAGGGTCCACCTTTCAAAACATGTATTATTTGAATATGACTTTTGTATGGGGATCACACTGCAATTTCTGGACAAAAATGAACACATTTTTACATAATAAAACATCTAGGAATCCGAAAAGATAACGCTGTACCACCCAACTTTCCTCTGTAATTGGAAGGAATTTGGCTTTTGTCAAGCGGAGATTAATCAGTGCTGTGCAATCTGCAGATCTGTGGCACTGGTGATGATGGTGGGGGGGTTGAGAGTAGGGCAAGGCATGGGGGGGAGGGGGATGGACATCTGCTATTCATCACTTCTTGTGTGCGTAAACTAAAAGAGAAAGGGCGGGAGGACGCTATAGCAACACTTTAATCTTTTGGTGTCTCTGAGAAGCTTCATGCTTAGAAGAAAAGGATTTGTAGCTGGTAAAGAGAGGAGGGCATGCTGGGAAACATTGGAGATGAAAATCATGCACCCAAAAATATCAAATACATACTTACTCTGCAATCTATTTGGTTCTTACCAAGATACCAGATTTAGTGTTTTTATCTTGTTTTTAGACACCCATTTTTCCATTGTATATCCATGTACACAAATAGAAAACAATACGATTCTGCGCATGCTCTTGATTTGAAAGGAACACATCAAAACTGAAAGGAAAAAAAGTCCTTCCCAAGAGCATATTCCCATATAAAATGTTCTCCATGACCAAGTCATTCATATTATGTCTATCTTTATATCCTACACAACACCACAAAGTTCTCTGTTGCTGAGAAAAAAACACATTTTCTATCTACTTAGTGTCAGTCTGGATTTACCTGACTATACCTCAAAATGATTTGAACACTTTCATGAATAATATTTGGCCCTGATGACGACTGGCAATGCAGCTTCTGACTTGAGGCCTAGTCCGCAACATAGCTTTTTCTGTGTTTTGGCCTTTGCATACAAACTGCATTTTGGGTAACTGGAAATTGATCTTCTTTATGTGTACACATACATGTACAGTTAGTCTTCCACTATATTGAAGAACAGAGGCGTCCGGGTGAGAAATCAATGCACCATTGCAGCCAGGTAGCCATATGGTTATAGCATTTTTTTTTCTTTGCATAATTTGCCAACATTGCTTCAGGGTTAGAGTTCTATCACCGCCTGTTGGCATGGCATGCTCTTCAATATGTTTTTGCATGTGTGTTTTTTTTCAAACAGTGCTTGTGTGAACGTATTAGGGAAAAACCCTGTTTATAAAATTACCCGTGTACTTGTGAACTAGTCCTAAATCATGAGACTTGAGTACAGTTTGTTCTTTTGCTTTCCGTAGCCGTCTGCACAGGACTAAAATATTTTGTCAACACAGTTAATGTATTCTCAAGCTCTCAAAGGAAGCTCTTTTTCCCCCTGTCTGTCTTAATGTGTAAGGATGGGATTGTTGGCAAGCACAGCTTGCACTCGTATGGATCAGAGGGAAGGGAAGCCAAAACATGTCGAGATAAAGCCATCTCTGTGGCATTTACTGGCACCTGTGCAGGGTAATAATCGTGAATAAACACTATACCATGGCAGTTTTTTTGCCCTTGAGAAATGGACTGTGTGTGTTTAAAGCTTCAGAATTAAAGGACAATTTTGGGCAAAATGAACCAAGGGGTTAATAACGTGTACTGAGTCAGATGTTCTCTCGGATCTATTTTCATGCTAATCAATTGTGTTGCTAGCTTAAAGGGATATTTCACAGTTGGAAAGAATATATCTTTAAATTGGGATACTTATATTTAGCAGAAATGGGAATTTCATTTTGAAATTGGTGCCGTCTAGGCCAAGAAAAAAAAGGTTTTTTGGCTCATGTGGATGAAAGACACCAAATCCCAGAATCCTCTTGCTTTGCTGCTCAAAGAGTCCACTCCCAAGCCTTACCTACCCTTTACGGACATAGACTGACACTGAGGCATTCAATTAAACTCGTGTGTTTTATTGTAATACACACACCGCCATTGATGTCCCCTCGCCCGGTTAGCATAACCCAGTTACTGGTTAATGGTTGAATGGCTTGTCTTTTAGTTTTTTACAATTTATTTGAGATTATGTGGCCTCATGAACTGGTTTGGACATCACCAGGAACGGTCTCTACAGCTTGAGCAGTCCCGACTTACTGAATACTTTGCAATTTTAACCATCCTAACTAAAATAAGTTTGTCTTGGACACGTGCATGCAACGCTTTCCCATTTCACTTTTTCTATCTAAAGTTTTCCCCCATATAATAACATTACCATAAGATACTGGTCGTACCAGACCAAGTACGGCAGAGATAGCAGCAAACTGAACTGAATTCAATAATTCATTGCTAACAAAAAAATTTCAAAAGTGACATAGGCTGAATCCTCCAGCTATGATCAGCTCTGTTGGCTGTGCTAACTTGACATAGCTTGTTTGGTGGGTGTGCAACTATGCAAATGAAACTGTTCCTATTCATATGGATTACCAGTTATGTTAGTTATTTGCATTGTTGAGTGTAAAAACATGTTCCATTACGGTTTAACCTCTGTGTCAACCTAATTTGCCTTTTCCCCTGAGAGTGTTATTTCCCAAGGCACTGCTTAGAACATTAAACCTAAACCTCAGCTGATTAGGGCTTCACTGTTTCTTACTGATATATTAATGTTCCCTGATTTTGCTCATTATTTAAGACTCTTTGCAATGATGGAATTACAGACTGACGATCTGCATGTGAGGTGAAAAAAACCTATCTGCTTTATTGCTTGTCAGAACCAAAACTAAAAGATTGTATCCGCTCAGCTTTTACCGATGTCCTAAGAGAAGTATGGCCCAGTTTATGCAACAATCTGGGGAATTTAGCACACACCTGTCAACCAACAGCACGGCATAGACAACAGAGAGGATCTAACAAAGCCAGATTTAATGGTTGTGATAGAGATTCCTCTATCCAGCCCAATCTAATTGGATGTGTTGACCATCCTGGAAATATTTATGTTATTGATGGATCAGGATTCATAAAATCATTTTTAAAGTGACTTCTCAAAAGGCTATTTATCACTTTCAATCCTCATAGGAATTAGTTTGCAATCCTGTTATAGTGTTTTTATACTGGAGATAGTAAATCCACCAAATCTTATTATTGTTATATCCTGGGATTACTTTTCAAGATGAAATTTAATTGTTTCCAGTTACCAAGCAAGCCTGCAGACCCATAGTGTTCAAGTTAACTTGGGGCCTGAATGAAAGGTAACAACGTTGCAATTGGTAAAACAGCACAGTTAAAAGAAGACAGTTTCTCTAATTGCAAAAATACATTGTTACAATATTTGGTATTTTCTGCTTGTCTACCCAGTCCTTTAATCAGTTCCCTGAAGGCATCAAATTAATTGCATTGTGTATTGTTGTGATCTTGTGTGAGACATGCAAGATTATAAAACTAACACTAACTGTCAGGTATCGCCCTGGGCTATTTACAAGGGCTTCATCATTTGTTGCAGGCTAAAATATTGAATGACACAAATAAATAGAGAGAAAGAGTTGGAGGCTGTTAACTTGCTCTGGAATCCAGTTTGGGCTGAGGATTTATTCGAAATAATGACTGAATTAATAACACTGTGTGGGTGACTCGTGATGCGAATTGCTATATATAACACACATGAAAACTAGAGCTCTGGAAGGTCGCTTCTCACCTCATCATTAACATGAAAGACTACCACTTCATCAAATACATTTTACAGTACATAGCTTATATTATGATAAATTAGTTTATGTTTCTGATGCAGGGTAACACCCATGGTGTGTTACCATAGTTGCCAGATATACATATCTATTACTGTCTTGCACTCGGTCATTGCATTGTGCTTCAGGGTCTTTCTCCCACACACACATCACCACTTCCACCAATCATTATGATCCAATTGACATAATACTCTGAAAGCAACAGCAGCATTGTGACAAAAAGGGCTTAGTAACACGTTACGTTACAGAACAGTTGTTGATTCTCATGCATAATAGAACTTTAGCCATGTGCTTAATACTGTGTGCTTTGAAAGGAGAATGTGTGGATTGTTTGTGCTCACTTTGGTATTACAGATAGTCCTGAGATGTGATGGCTTTTTATTATCTATGTCTATGCTAATCCACTATGGATTCCTAAATATCATTGGCTGTATTTCTCATTTCAAGCATATTAAGGCAGCACATCATACACTGCATTTTATGCTTGGAGAATTTCTTAAATATCAATTTAGCCAAGGATTTTACCTTCCCCCCTTCTGACATCTATTACAGGGCATTCATTTGACTTTTTGTTTCAGTATATTATCATAACACTGAAGCAATTTACTGTGTTGTGCAAACCCACAGGATGCAGAAAATATAACATTATATTAAATACTTTACCAGGTTCTCCTCTCTACAATCTCTCATTGTGAGGAACAAATCACAGCCGTCCTGGGTGCCGCAAAGCCCTAAAGGCCTTTTTACAGTAGTTACCATAGACAGTTAAAGAAATGGACCAACAGATTCTATTTTTTCTGAACGGAGACCAGTGAAGGATATTAGAAGCACTTTTCCAATGAGCGCTGAGTATTACTGCACAGCCTCCAAGTGAGCTCCACAACATAGATGGGACATGAACAAGGTGTCTGAAAGTTGTAAGTCTTCTGGTAGCTGTCCCAGAAGAAATGTCAATCAGTCCCAATCTTTCAGAGACGGAGAGCGTAGGTACATGCAAGGAGATAACATAGGCACAGGCTTATTTGTGCAAACTAAAATGCTAGTTAACATTAGTAATTAAACCTAAACTGTTAAAGTAACTGTATGAAAGCTTCTCCTGACAATCCGGTGATTTGTTGCGTGGTTTTGACAAAAACGTTAGCCTATTTTTACAAAAAACGTCTGCTACGGAGCCGTAACGTGAGGTACAAGGTAATGGAGCCTTTTATACATTGTTGTGTTTCTTTAGAAATAAACAATGGACAAACAGAGTCTTTTCAGAAGTTCTTTGCTGTCAAAATGACGTAAAAATGAATGGCGGTCAGTGGAATGCTAACGGCGGTGAGTGCTTCGTAGCAGTAAAATGGCGCTATAGGAGGTACGCTTAGAGAAGAGAGGCTTGCCCCTTTGGTAGCTGCAGCCAAGCTGGCGCGCGCAAATGTCACGACATGAGAGTGCTGTAACTATTTATACATGCCCGTGGTGGTTGCAACACTAATTGCAGTCGTCTTCTGAACAGAGGTGGCTCTAATGAGCATAAGGTCCCAACTTTGCTATTTCTAGGGACTAGAAGCAGAAGAGTAATAAAACAACGGCAGAACTGGAAGCAGCATTGCTGTCAATCGGATTTTATCCGATGACCTACTTTGTCGTGTCAAGCATTTCATTCACCAGAAAAGAACTCATCTTAACCCGGTGCGTTCACAAGAGAGACTTGCAGTCACTCTGAGAGTCCTGGCATCTGGTTGTCCTCGAACTCGCGCACCAATGAAAACAATCGAGTGGTGCGCGCCCCCTGCTCTCGCTCTTATACTCCTGGTGCGAGATCCCTCAGCGAGATCTACGTCATTTTGATGTCCCATTTGCACGCACCACCCCAGGTGCTGCTAGCATACTGCATATAGCTTAACGCAGCAATGTGGCCCTTGCAAAAACAGACAGCGGAAATAGCGGAAGACTCCATTGAGTCAGACTAACCTCGCTAAAACTGACGCAGTCAATACACAGTCCTGCGATCACTCCTATTTTTTGTTTGTGTTTGTTTGTTTGTTTGATGAATTTTCTGGTGTAAAAAACTCATTTAACAATGCACAGCAGGATATTTACATAGGCCAACAATTAAAAACCCTGTGGATAAAAACCCAATAAAGTTAAAGGTTTATCGGTACAAATCTTACATATGGTGCGTAAGCACCGCCTAAACTCTCTGATAGACCAACCACTGCCGCGCTGCTTGTGATTTTTTACCCTGGAATGTCACCACCGAGTTTGTAGTACTGGAAATGCAAGGGCTTTCATCAGTGGACTATAGGCTCAATCACCATTGCATTACCTCATTCAACAGTATGTACTGATTTAACAGACATTTATTTAAATGAAAACCTTCAAGATTAGATTGATTCATTCTTAGTGTGTGTCTGTGCAGCAAAAATACACAGGTTGGTTACGGTATGTTAATCAGTCACTCACTTTATTTCTAATGGAAGTCTGGTCCTAATTAGCACACTCAAGAGATTATCATGCCCTGAATCAGACTAAACGTTGTTTATGTTGTACTGTTTGTTTTGTACAGGCAACACAGGTGGACTAAATGATGTCACTCCTCTCCTACACAGAACAAATATGCTTAAGGCTATGCCTTGTGTGTAGGCAAATTGTGTTTGTGTATTTGTGTGTGTGGGAGGTGCTGATGGGTCCTCAGTGGGTGGCGTTGCATAAGAGCATCATTGCTGGTATAGTACAGTATAGCTCAAACACATGGACTGAGTCCAGCACACAGCTGTGTCTGAGTCAACTGCGTGGACCACAATTAGTAGACGATTTGAGCAGCGGTGACATATAAACACAAGACTACACCAGATCAACTTCGCAGATAAGATAGAAATAATGAGACTGATCAACAAAAACAATGAAACCAACAAGATATCCATACTCTCAAAACTAACTATGCCCCCTTCAATTAACACCCACCTCAAATAAAACAGACTGTATGGGGTTCATTAACATGACAGTAGAATTATTCATATCCCAACACACTGATTGGCTGATAGTATTACTGGCCTACTCTCATCTAACTAATGAGCTTTATAAATCTGCCAGTACACAAAGACCGAGAATGACCATCATTGTTTCCCCAGTTGAAATACTTCCTAAAGTTTTTGAAACTGTGAAGCACTCCATCAGCAGTATTTAAATGACATCTCTGACTGTAAGATCCACCCAGAGACTTGATCGTTTTAGATTTTATTATCTTCATCGATACAGCAGGAGGTTTTCATTAAGATATGTGTTGTACCTTTTTCTTTTGTTGGTAAGAACTGTGACTATCTGTTGGGAAAGTGTAACATATAAGTGTTTGTACATTTCTCTGTTCCGCTTTCTTGGCTGCTTCAAGAAACTGAAAGTGAGTGAATTGTTTCAAGTGAAATAATGACAATTATCAAATCATCTTTGCAAAAATGAGTCTTTCATCAATGATGTGACATAATTGCAGTCTAATGGTGGTCTGGTTTATGAGTCGACAATTTGCCCTCCTCTGACAGTTTCTTCTGTTTCCAACTGTTTAGACATGTTTACACTGGCATATAGGTAAAGACTATAATTTTGTCTACCAAAAATCACATTACTTGAATGACTTTATCACCATAATATTGAACCTCAGTGCATCTGCCATCCAGCCATTTTCAGTATGTTGTTCCGCCGTTGTGTTTCTGCCAACAGTGAGAACACGTTGTCATGCTGTTCTGTGCTAATGCATAACAGTGCTAAAGAGGGGTAGAAATCAAGCTCTTCAGGAATAACTGGAGGGTTGTAAAGTGTCTCTCTTTTTCTACCATATTCCCTGTCATGGCAGTGAACAGCAACTTGAGGAAGACTGGAAGAAAAATTATTTTCTTTTGAGGAGGATTAAATGATTAGAGAGGGAATAGAGGTAAAGGACAACAAGTGCAAAGATCATGATGTGAATCTTATGTTTGGTTCAAATTACTTTAACATAGAGAGGACAGTTCACAGGTATGGGGAAGTGGTGATATGATCGCAGACTTAAAGTGCTCATAGTATACCTTTTTGGCTTTTTCCCTTTGCTTTATGATATGTATTTTTTGTGCATGTTAGAGGTTTAAAAAGTGAAAAAGCCCAAAGTCCACCCCAAAGGGACTTAACATCTCCAACAGAAAACACTGTTCACAAACTGCTCCAAACATCTCTATTGTAGTCTAGCCTTTACTTCCGTGACAAATGTGTTATAAGTTATAATGCTGGCCTAGCTGCTAGCATGGCACACCCTCATTCTCTTCTCATACTTCTGACTGGCTTGTAGTGCTTAACTAGGTACTGCACATGTGCAACGCTCAACAAAGACGGAATAGAAGTGAGATGCTTCACTCTGTAGCTAAAACAGAGAGCTCAACACATAGGGTGAAAAGAGGAGCTGCAGCAATGTACAGTACAACAAAAATGTTGTGTTTTTTGAAAACTAAACTTTGTAAACCTATTCTGATATAACCTCTAAATACAATTATGAACCTGAAAATGAGCATAATATGAGGACTTTAAGAGAACACTTTTGCAGTCTGTAGACACAAACATGCTCCTCCTCAAGAATGGGGAATGTTTGTTTGGTAAAGAAAAAACCTTCAGACACTCTCCTCTCTATGAGGTGTTGTGGAGTTTTACAAAATTTCAGTTGGGATTTGTACTTTGTCCCTCACTCATGCTTCTCCCTTCTCAGTCTGATAGCAGTCCACAGCACACCTATAAAACGTCCATCCCATCAGTTGATATAGTGCCTGCTGTGCTGTAAGCCATCGCAGAGGATTACTGGCAGTGTTGTGAGTTTTCTGGCGGCTGGCTGCAGCCAAATGAGGAGCAGGAAATGGAAGTGGAGAAGGTGCAGATGGTTTCTGCCAGGTCATGTCACCCAGTGTCACTGAAATGTGATCTGTTGTTCTGACTTGATAAAGCACAGTCCTCATTAAACAAATGTTGGTTCCTTGCACTTTGACCAAGAATGTCCTGTAACGTGTCTGACGTTTTTGAATGTTTCAAAAGCTAAACGTGTGTATTGTTTTTTTTCTTTCCTTTTGGTTATATTTGATAATATGGTAACACAGATTTCTGGGCTCATGGGAGGGAATGTCTGTGTGAAAGATGTAATGTGGAACAGGCAGGCTTTCTTCCGTGTACAGGATTGAAGCCAGCACCAGCCAACTGGACAGTTTCCAGATTTTATAAAAGAAAGCAGTAGGTGATCCCTCCAATGTTGTCATGGAATATGGACTAAATCTGAAGACAGAAATCTACCTGGAGTTAGATTTCATACACTTTTGGGTCGGTTAGATTTGGGAATTAATATATTTTGTGTAATCTGATGTTCCCAGCAAGAGATTTAGATTTCTTGAGAGAGACAAAACAACAACAACAACAAAAAAACTCAGTTTGCTTGAGAGGGTAAACGTAGAAGGCTTTACTGGAGTTGTCTTTGCATCGGCACAGTAGGTTAGTTTAAATAGGGCACATTTCACTGTGTGAGCAAAGCAAAGAAAGAAAAAGGGAGCCTTCATCAAATATTAAGCACTAAACTGTCAGACTTCCTTCATGTTTTTATTTATTCACTTTCTTCATTGCCGTTACAAATACACAGTTACCTGATAAAATGTTTGTGTTGAGTTTGTGTGAATAAATGTGTAATATGCATGTGTGCCTGTGAAGAATATTTGTGTGTGTTTAGTATTTATGTGTGCATGTGTGAGGGTGTACACAAGCTTATGTATATGCCCACCACACACCTCGGCTCATGTGTGATGTACGTGTGCATTCCATTAGGAATCAGCATGATTTAAGGCAGTCCTTGGACGCGCTCCATCCCTACTGCAGACGTCAGCAAGCCCGGCCAGCTAGCTGAGAAGGATGAGATGAAGGGGGTGAAGAGAGCAGATGGAGAGAAAGAAAGATGGAAAGTTAGCTGTAGGAAGGAAAGAATAGACTGCTGACATGATGGAGAGGTTAGCAGGGACATGGATGGATGGAGAAATGAGAGAACAGAGGGAGAGATATAGTAAGGGACTGAAATACTGAAGGATGGGCAGAGCTGCAGGAAGCCAGCGAGAGAGAGAGAGAGAGAAATATTTAAATCATATATCAGATACAGACAGAATAAGATAAAGAAAATGTTGCATCTCACATGCACTGAATTATATGCAATTACAATATGCACTAAGTAAACATGCTTTTTTTTATTAGCCAGTTCTACTGTGAACTAGATGTAACTTGCATAGAAACCATGTCTCACATTGTGTTATGTGCCAGAACTCTAAAATAACCAATTAGGAGTCATGTTGACATTGAGTTAGCTTAGCTCAGAACAAAAACTGGAAACAGGGGAAATAGCTAGTCTGGCTCTGTGGTAATTAGAATGCAACCTCACGTTGGTTTAATCTGTACAAAAACAAAGTCTTCTTTGCTGGGACCAGCAGTCAGGCAACCAGAGGGGACTCAAGGAAGTTACTGTTTTCAGTATTCATATGAAGCAAAGCCAACAGGCTTTTCACAGCCTGTGAAAAAAAAAACTCATCAAAATATTTTTCTACAAGTAACACAATACACTCACATGAACACAAGTCCATTGAGTATTGTAAATGTGTTGACAGTGTCAGTGAGGGTTGGGAGTAGGACCCTTAATTATTATACACACATTGTGTGTGGTTTTAAGTAGTTTTTTCCTGTTGATGACAGTGAAGTACACATGGTGAAGTAACGTGTGGAGCAGCAGAAAAGAATGAGTTCTACGATACTCCCGTTGTTGAGGGTGATTTTATCTGCTTTTGCACAAGACACAAACTCTGAAGCAACCCCACCTCAGTTCTGAATGCACAACACCAACACCACCTCTGTAACAGCACAGTGTATATTACTTCGCGGACTGAAGGAAAAGATGCTCTGGTTTCATTTCTTTAAACCAATCAGAATCATAATGGGCGGTGCTCAACTTCGCACAGAGCCGCTGCAAAATAGTTGTGCAAGAAAAAATACTCAAATTGGACGGATAGTCTAGCTAGCTGTCTCAATTTACCATGCAGAGATATGAGGAGCAGTCAACAATAGTCTTAATAAACCCCCAAATTGGATCGCGAAGGATATAGACCAAGTCCCCAATGACCTTTGCCGAACACACACATACACACACACACACACACACACACATATATATGCAATCTTCTAAAATGAATCAGTGATATAAGCGTCCTCCACTGATATGTATGGGCTGACATTTGAAAGCGTAGCGCTGTAACACCATGTGACACGTAGAGGAGTCAGAGACAGCCATAAGCCAGCTAAATCCCCAGCAGGAAGGCAGTCTTTTTTGATGCCAATAGTTGCGCTGTCTCAGGAGGAAAGCTGTTATTAGCATATCCCTGCAGGGGTCTCTGCTACAGGTAGCTCAAGGGAAGAGAGGAGGGAGGAAGAGGAGAACACTGAGTTAGAAATTTGAAGAGCAGACTTGTTGTGGTTACAATGATGCTGGTGACGACAATGATGCAGGTGATGACAATGATAGTGACGGTGACAATGGTTAAACCAAGTGTTTGTCTAGATGACTATGATGACTACGATGACGTTACCAAGCAGTGATAATTACGCATTAATGCTTATTGCTGGTTGACATAAATAAACATGGAGCAGAAGTTTAATGAGCATTCAGTGTGCTTTGGAGTTGGTTTAACACTGAATAACTAGGAGAGAATTAGCTTTATTTGAGCTTTTTGCTCACTTTTAGATTGGACTTGAGAATGTAAATGCTGTTGTCAAGTTAGATGAAAATATAACGTTGTCCCTAAGCCATAAGTTGTTGGGTTTGTCCTCCCACCCTGCAATTGAAGCTCCAGTCGTATTCATAATGGCTTGACAGCCTCACACAATAGATATGGTAATGGTTGGGTACATTCTGACGCACACACACTCACTCACAAAATAGAAACGTATACAGACTTACAATGAGACCACAGGCGTTCAGTGTACCACAACATAAAGATCATCATTTAAACTCTGCCTTCCCCTCCACAGGAAACTGCAGACACTGATTATATGCTATTTGTTGTTTTGTGTATGTGCTCTGTGCGCTTTGTGTGTGTGTGTGTATGTGTGCATGCGTGTGTGCGTGTGACGAGAAAATCATTTTATAGATTGCATTTCTGAAGTTAACAAACCAAAACATTGGTTTTTACTACCTGTCTCCCCATCAATTCCCATATTACCTACATATATATTTCAAGGGGCACTCCCCGCAATGTAGTATTGCACCTTCATAAAGGTAAGAAACTTGCGTGAGACAAAAGGACAAAGAATGGCAAATATCAAAGCAGCGAAGGCTGAGCCTGATTTTAAATCTGAGTATGGGTTGAGTGGATCACATCCTCCCTGCCTGGTAAACACCCACATCTTTCAAATGCCATGTTGGCTTTGACAAAGCCCCCCCAGAGCCACAGGAGACTGTATGTACTACTTCCTGTGACTAGTGTAGTGATCCTTACGTGTAAAATCAATGAAGTGGCCTTTTCATATCATAATTATATACCCACATAGGGGGTAAGTGTTACCTGTAGAGAGAGTCTTTTTGTGTGGAGTGCATACTACTGCTACTTGTGTTCACTCCACTGAAAAAGTGTGATCGTAAGTGTGAACATATAACTGGGGGCTCTTTACCTTTTTGGTTGGAACTCCCACTCAATCCCATGAAACTCCCACAAACGCATATTGAAAGTGCAACTTGTCTCTTTTTGCTCATGTGGCAGGCAATCTGCGAATTCACCCGAATGTACTGTTTGTAAAAAGGCCTCGTTGGTTAAGTCAGTCTTTGCGAACAATTAACAAACAGCCTGAGAAATCTAGACCTAAGTTTTGTTTTTCCTTCTAAATGTAATCCTATCTGTTTGATTAGTATTCCTTTACATTACCAATTCTGTCTAAATACTCAACGCTGTGTTAACAAACATTGTTTGTCCTCTGTACTATCACACTGATTTGACTTTATTAAACATAACACTGGAGTTATTGAGCAGAAGATGAGAGTTCTGTTTATGTCCCCCAAAATGATAACATCACCTATTCAGGATGGATCCCTTGAGAAACATGCAGCACTCAGAAAAAAAGGAAGAGAGTGCCCGTAAATGACAAAAGTTGGTACTCTTCCTGGAAAAGTATCTTTACCTAACTCCATTTCAGAGCATGTGCAGAAAGAAATATGATTAAATTACCGTCTTTGTGAGGACTGCTTTTATAAATTATAAATCAACGTTCACATTTGTTAAATGTATCGGTAAAGGTTTAATCCACTTTTTTTAGCCTGAGCCAGTTTATTGTGATTGAGTGATTTACATGAGACATTTTGACTCTGATTACATGTTTAATATCCATTCTGATCATTAGTGAAACCAAAAGCTCAATATAAACACAGCTGATGAGGCAATGGGCTTTTTTTCCCACAAAGTCCTGGTCTCTGGTATAATTAGAGAAGGTATGTGGGGATTCTTCATTTCATGTTCCTCTCTAACATGGATATTTTTAAGCAGGAATGAGGTATTACTGCTGTTTGCCACCAATATGTAATTATCTGCTTTAAAAGCCCCAATTATGTAAATATCAGAAAATCACATTTTATTTTATATTTCATTACTGCATTCCAGGATTAAGGATTTTGGGACTTCTACTGTTCACTGCTATAACCTTCTGCAGCAAATTATTGAGTTAGAGAAGCTGCATGTTTTCATATGAAGAAATTAAATCCCATTTGGAATGGCGCTCCTTACATTAGGGGGAGGGATATGAGTACCAGACAAGAGTAACAATTCAGTGATACTCAGCTCCTGTTTCACTAATAGAAGCTGTACAGAGCGCTGTCACATGCTTGAAACTCAGCTTGAAACATTTATTTCCGTCAGTAGGCCTATGGGATATCTCAGTGCCAGGCTGATATTTAAAGTTGACATCTGATGAAGCTGTTGACACGTTCAGCTAATGCAGCAGCACAGTAGGCCTACGGGCTTGATCCTTTTTTGCACCACGCTTTTATAGTTATTGTTCAGTGATTACAGGCAAACTAATTATGGCACTGTGAAATTAATCATTTACATTTTTTCTTCATGGTATATTACAGTTTTTCTCGATTGTTTACACACATTTTCTGAAAGAATGCCTCATATTCTCAGAACACTACACACAAATCA
>NC_048421.1:7115279-7117779 GCF_013103735.1 Etheostoma cragini | reverse complement strand
TGTTGAGATGTGGGAACACTGGGCCAACAGACCAACAATGCCATCAATCACCACCCAACGATTATTAGTTCAGATTGCTTAACATGTTGAAAACCTGTCATGAATCCACTACAGAACACCACACAACAATAAAACACATAGATAAAACTAAACGCAATATGATTTCAGCTAGAGTGAACAGTTTGTCCCCTTTGAGCCCCTGTGGCGAGGTCCTTACTAAACCAAACTGAAACATGGCCTTTTCTGGAAGCTCAGTGTGTGGAGTACTGGGACAAAGCCTGCTCCTTCACAAAACACACACACACAGACACACACACACGCACACACACAAACACAAACACAAACACAAACACAAACACACACACACACACACATACATTCAGCACACAACTCACAGCCTACTCACTCACATGCCATGTGGGCCAGCATTGTGTTTATTGCTCGGTGCTTTTGTAGCACCAAGGCCATTAGCATTGTGAAAAGCTGGATATGGCCGCAGTGAGCTTGTGTGAGTGTCTTTAGTGTTTCAATGCTTCAGTGTGTGTGCTTATATGTGCCAAGGGGCATGAGCCTACATTTGTAAACAGATTAATATTTCAAATTGTTTTCAGGGCCTGTGAATTTCTTTTTTTTTTTAAACTTCCATGTGTTTTCCTCCAGGAGCATGTTTGAGTTTGTGTATGCGTCCGTGTCTTAAAAGGAGTAAGTGAGGTCACAGACTTTCACTACAAAGGCTCCCAGCCCAAGGTCTACTAGAGTACAAGCAGCCTTTGTAAAGGCCATGTGTAGACTGCTCTGTGCTGCATTACAATGGATCTGAGAGAGAGAGAGAGAGAGCAAGCGAGCTAGAGTCTCTAAAAACTTGTATTGAATAGCAGGAAAAAGTTCCACCTATTGCCCCATCCACTGATACTGCTGTCAACAAGAAAACAAAAGCACCTAAAGGATATCTACCTCTATCTGTCTTCTTGAAAATGTGTTTCTTTTAACTCTACACTAAGTGACATGTCTTCCACGGTTGTGTACCCCCCCCCCCCCCCCCCCCCCCCCCCCCCTTTTGTTTTCACTTTGTGTGTACCCTTGTACGAGGATGCATGTGTTTCTGTATAATCTGGGTCTTATCTTTATGTTACATGTGTGTGTCTTTGTGCATGTGAATATATCTCATAACGTATATGTGTGTATAAATATCTATATGTGTAGGTGTATGTGTAGGTGTAGGTATATGTGCCTGCCTTGCCTTGTTTTCTATTTCAAGCTTCCTACAGAGCAAGATTGATTGAAGATGTTTACATATAACCAGCCCTGGGTGGTCGCTCAAGGGGGATTGGTCCTCATTTATTGATAGGACAAAGCTACCATAAGTCAGACTTAGGGTAACTGTGTGAATGCAAATAGTGCAGCAGAGTCCTTTTTATGCCAGGGGGTTAGCAGGTGTAAATGAGTGTGTGTATCACAATAAAGCTTTGTTGGTGTGCAGGGGAGGTGGGGTGAAGGTGGCAGGTACCCAATGATATTGCCAGTGGGTTGAAGGACATGGTGTATGTGTGAGCGTGCATGTTTATGTGTTTCAGAGATTATTGTGAGGGGCAGGTGGGGGTGAGCTAGTGGACTAATCTATTTGAGGCTGTGCATGTGTGTGATTGATGTCATCCTGTGTTTTTTTCTGCTACACAACAAGTATCATATGAATGTGTGTGGTGAGAAAGGTTAGCCACCCCTCTCTCTCGTCTGATAGACAGACTGACTCACCAACCCAATAATACACCCTGCACCTGTCACTATGGGCTGTCACACACAAATGGCTGGTGAAAATAAATTACAAGAATATTCCTTCTATAATCAAGGAAATGACTGAATCACTCACAAAAAGTAGAATTTGATTCCAGCAAACACCACCAGCAGTAGGTGTTCACGTGAGAGCTTGGTTGTTCGTTTCTGCACTTTGGATGTGTCTATTCCAAAAAATACTAACTATAAAAAAATGAAATAAATACTTACTTAGGGAAAACATTATGTGCATTGTGAGGTCAAGTAAACCTGTAAATGACTTATTTAAAGGCTCCGCACTGCTCTCTGTTTCTATGACATACACAACTTTTATGTTCATTTATCAAAAACTACAAGGACAAAGTAAAATTCAAAAGCTTTTGACTCAACAACAAAATATCTTTTAATAAATCTTAAAAACGATATACATTATGTATGTGTGTGTGTTTGTGTTTGTGTGTGTGTGTGTGTGCGCGTGTGTGTGTGCATGTGTGTTTGGACTATTAAAAGACACGTAAAAATGTACTGTGCTCAGAGATACACGCTGTTCTCTGCTATTGAGGAACAAAGGCATCCTGTTATGGCTGGTCGGGTCATCCTTGTGTTGGTGGACAAAAACAATTAAGTCTATTCAAAGCAAGCCGGTCCACAGTTGTTAACCTTCCTATGGTGTTAGGGTCCCGACGGACCCGTTTTGAGTTTTAACATGCATAAAAGCACTTCATACATT
>NC_048421.1:7112027-7115179 GCF_013103735.1 Etheostoma cragini | reverse complement strand
TTAATACACGGGTCCAAAATGACCCGCTAACACTTCAGATGGCAGCAGAAAGCTAACACCAGAGGAAGGTTAAGAAAATATATTTGTTACCTCTTTTCTTATCTGCATTTTAGCTATCAAGTTGAAGGTAAACAGCAGTGTGTGCTTCGTTTGACACAGTGAGAAGTGGAAGTTCTGGCAGACGACAGCACAAGCCATCTGCTGCGCACCTCATAGGTGTTATACCAAAAACACAAATCACAAAGCTAAGAAAACATTTATATTTATGTCTAATTGTAACAACACATTGTTACTTCCTGTTTGTTTCTCATTTTTTTCCTCCTACTTCTAACTGCCTTACTACTACCGCTCCAAATGAACACCCAGGTGATTGAATGCCATCGTTTTTACACTTTAAAATTGATTGTAGCTGAAGGTGGAAATTAATGGCTGTTCAGGAAGATGATTTAGGCTCTGAAGGAACATTAAAAAAGATATTAGAACTGACGAATGACATATGGGAGAATGGCTCTCGCACCATCAAGGAAAAAATCATGTTACCTGGCAACTGTAATACACACAACCCAATTGAAAAAGCATGGAAGTCAAGTGTGTAATGAGATTGTTTGTGAGGTAATGAGTCCCAATATCTGACTATAACATGAGTTCATGTTCAGTGGGATTGTAGGTTATAATAGAGATATTTCAAAGTTGCATGGTAATCTCCATGGCATAGTATATTTATCATGGAGATTCATGTAAGACTGTTAAGCATGGAGGGACATTTTTTGTGGGGAACGTGCAATGTGATTATAATTTTACTGGTAAGAACAGAGATTGAGATCAACATGTGAACATTGACTGAAAGGCATGACATTTTTGCAAATACTGTACATTATGCAGTCATGTTAAGGTGTGGGGATGGGGACAACTTGACAAGACAACAAATGAAAGGACGTTTGTCATCTGTCATCATTGATAACTGCAATATTTTTTCATCCCTTGATATCTCTAATGATTTAAACTACAAACTTCTTTCACCCTGTCCTCAAACTGGAGCTCCAGTTGTCATGGCAACATATCAGGCATAGCAACATCCTCGGGCAAACTTTCGATGTAATCCCCCTCTGGACTGCTGCGGTCTATTCAAGCAGCTCATTAATGGTCACTTGGCAGGTGCCGTCCACTTTGGGACATCATTAAGAACCTTCAACCTCACTCTTACCTTATTATTTTATTCCAATCTGCAGTGTCGACTACCTGAACCGAGACTAAGTCATCACTAAGACCAGAGTGTATTGAGACAGAGAAGACAGAAAGGTTGAGACAGAGTCAAGACCAAGACCAGACCAGTGCACGTCCTACACTGCATGCCACGATAGAATGGGGAAAACACTAACCACAGGCACTAAAACTGATCTGAAAGGTCCACATTCCAATAAAAAACAAATTAACTCCTTGTAGTTAAGGTAGCCAGATTTTATTACCGAAAATTTGGTTGACATCTTCCTGACAGCCAGAGCTTCTATTCCTGTCTCCCACATTCACTTTCTTGGGAGTGCATGTTAAGTGGGTGGGGAGAGGGGGTTAACAGTAACACATTTCAAATTAGAAACAAATCAAATTATTGGTGGCATTTAAAGCAGTTTTTACATCCAAGTCCGTGGTAAGGATGTTAACACATAAAGCAGACAATGCACTGACAATTCACTGATATCCCTGCAGTTGTGGTGTTGAAAGGTCTTGAAATAAAATCCAGAGCCCTCTTTACCTGAGACCAAGAAAAGACCTAGTAAAAATGTGATTGATTCCGAGACGAGACGAGACCTTTAAAAAATGATCTTGAGACCGGTCTTGATTCCAAGACCAATCTTGAGACTAAGACCGATCTTGAGTACTACAACACTGCCAATCTGGCATTTTCTTCTCTCTTTTATATGTGCATTTCAAATGTGGCCACTTTAATTTGCTAAGTGTCTCAGTTTCTCTCACACCACATGTGCACTTGCTCCCACTGAGCTTGTGTCTTTTCTCACTGGTGCAGGACCACAGGGCAAGTGTCATGTGATTTGGATGTTGAATATACACTGACATGCTGCCTAAGCTGCTCAGCACGAAAACATGACATCATTGAATCTGTCACACACACAAACACACACACACACAAACACACACACAAATTGGGAGTTGTCCAGTTTGCTTTTGCTCACTGTAGATATCCCCAGCAGTCCCCTCCCTCACCACACTTCTTCAGGGTGATGTTAGTTTTCAGTGCAGTCTATCACACATATACTCAAGACACAAGTCTTGATTAGATGTGAGCTGCATGGGAGGATTTCGGCTGTAGCCAGCTTAGAGGCATTTGTCTTGCAGTCAACAGAAGCACGTAAAGTAAACACACACACGCCTCACAAAGACCAATCTGTAGAAAAAGTCAGTTCTCTTCCATTTGACCTGTTGCTTACTAATCATCACCACTCTAAACAAATGAAATGGACAAATTATTCAGCACTTTTTACATCCAATTGTATGTTGAAGCTCTATTTCCGTGAGAAATGCTTTTGACTCATATGGTAATACAGCAGAGGGAAAAACAGGTTCATGGCTTTCCTGTCTTTCAAACAGAGACGGAGCCTTTACCATAAAAAACAATAAAAGCATTGATTAATATTCATACTCTCTCATGGTGGAGAAGCACAGACTGTGGAGAAAGGGACCTGATTGCAATCCAAAAATAGTTAGGCTGTGACTTCTAGCTCATGCTGTCATTGATAGGCCCAGGCATTTCCTACGATTTCGACTAGTGAACACTTATGTAATGCTTCTCTTGAAATAAGGTCAGACACCAAAGCCTTATGATATGCATTACCGTGTGTGAAACTGTGTGCTGGATAGAAGCAACCCTGTTTTTCTATGTAGATCAATATTCTCTGTAAACTGTAGCTCAATGTCTCATAAAACCCCGGAGGACTTTCACTTCTGCGATTAACCAAAGGTCACACCATGATCAATAGTGCTTCAGTCATCATTTAAAGTTCGTTAGTTGGAAATCAGTTAGCGATTATTAAATGATTGTAAACTGTTTACAATTCCTTTGATTGTATCTGTTCATGGAATAGTCTTTTTTAGACAATGACTTACTAAGGAAACTATCTGACGTGCATATTTCTCCA
>NC_048421.1:7028220-7112017 GCF_013103735.1 Etheostoma cragini | reverse complement strand
CCCCCTCCCCCGTGCTAAACTGGGGTCTGATTGACTGAGTTGTTCCTGCAAAATTACTTAGATGCTACAAATGCTAAGATGGAAACAAACATGGGATAGTTGGAGATAACTACAGTGTTTTGTATTGGAATTGAAGTTTATTTTGAAGGCACCAAAATAGTTTAAATTAGTTGTATAAAGTTAATCAGTGAGGAAATTTTACCTGCATTCATATCACCCCATAAAAAAAAAATGCCCCTTAAGTTTTGAGACATTCAGTACCATTGCTGCTGAGTCTAATTTGTTCTGTCTCTGCTTGTCTCCATAATTAATGACTGACGTTAGAGCAACAACTTAAAGATCAAACTTACTAACTTTCTCACTCTTCAACTCATCATGATAGACAGTAGTCTAGCACTCCCTCCAGTGTCTGCAGAGCATCACGGCACTACAGCAGACTTGCTTCCGTTATCCCCTCCGGTGCCACAGCAACAGGGGCTGTGAAGTCATTGTGGCCTTAAGCAGAACCAATGCTATATACAGTGACTGTATAACTATGTGGTCTGTGTCAATAAGGAAAGACCTGGTACATTTCTACATGAACAAAAACAGGCTGACTTCTGGTTGGAATGTATCCAGTGCGCATGAGTTCAGACAATAAATGGATGACATTTGAATCCATTTGGATGACTGCACAGTGATAATTCTAGGCTATAAGGTTTGGTCTATGTGTGTCTCATACAATGAACATTATGCTGTGCTATTTAAATATTCAAATATTTGTTCTTTTTACTTTATTCATATTATCATTTAATGTATATTGTATGTATGTATATTTTTCCTAGTATTTCATTTATATTTATATTCTGTGCTTTGTGACTGATTTGGCTGCTGTAACACGGAAATTTCCCATTTTTATTGGGATCAATAAACATCTATCTATCTATCTAGCCATCTATCTATCTACTGAACATTAGCAAAGTCTTGGCCAACAACTGTCAAATGCCATCTGGTGTTGGGACAATTTAACTGCAATTATTGTATTGTTTAATTACTAATTGGAGAGTATTGGCAGTGATTTAATTACATTCAACTTTGAACAAAACATCAAGTTTTATGCAGATAAAAGAGGTGAAAATGTACACTTATGTAATTTCAGTCAATTCAGTTGTTCTTTCTTATGAGAATTAGGAGTATCCATATCTAGTTTACTATATGGAGTTTTGTGATGAGATATTGTCGTAACATGATCACAACCATTGTTATCAAAATAATTAAAATTGAGTTAACATATCAGTAATTGTTTAATGCCTGTACAATTTTTGCTTACATGATAACACTGGAGTTGAGAACCGAGGGGCACTGACACAATAAACAAATAGATGTGGGAAGCATGATGGGATGATTGGAAGAGCACCCAAAAACTGAAGGAGACTATTGACAGAAAGTGTATTCATCCAAGTAATGAAGGCTGAGAAAGAAAATATTTTGACATACATTCTTGGAGACATTTTCTGCAAACAAGCACATTTCAGAAGATTTCAGTAATGACATGGTTAAAGCATTCCACCTAACTCAATAAAAACAATATTACTAACACAGCTCAGATGTAAGGTCCTGAACATTCACCAGGCTATTACAGGGTCACAGAAGAAAAGTCCCACTGGGCCTAATTATAGCGAGATTTCAGACTCTGTGTGTGAATACTGTATGTGTGTCCGTAGGCATGTGTGTGTGTGTGTGTGTACTGGCTCTGGATCTGAACAAAAACCGGTCAATACACAGCATCATGATTGGTGTGCACAGACCACACGAGTATGCTACACGTTAGTGTAACTGTTCCTGCCCAACACAGCGTAGTCCTAGCGTAGTGTGACCGTGTGTGTTTGTTTCTTGTGTGCGCTAACATCTATCAAAAGCCTGTTAACAATTGAGATGATTGTTGTGAGCTAATTTGCAAGCAATTTTGATGGGGAAATTTTTGAAATGAGAAGAACATCTCTCCCTCATACTGTCTCCTTTGTCTGATATCATCATCCCATTCATCATAGAACACTCATAAAAACACCAGTGTCTCTCATGTCCTTCCCTTCATCTTCCAGAGGATTCTCTTCTTTTCTTTACCACATCTAGTTGCAGATCATTAAGATCAGTCACACCAACAGTAGACTGATATTACCGGTTACACTCCTGACAGCAGCTGATCTCTGCTTCCATTTTGCGGGTCACACTAGGGCAACTGTCTTCAACCCAAAACAGGAACAATATAAAATCCCTAAGTGAGTCTTTGATGTTGGTTTTGGGATTAGAACATTTTGTCCCAAGCATCCCTTTATCCCCACTCCCACCCCCTCTCCCTCCCTCTCCCTGTCTCTTTTTTGGCCACTCCCTGTCCTCTCTTTCATGCTGTGTCATTTCTGTTTGGATTTTCTATTTTCTTTGTATCTCTGTAATTCTCATTAATGAGGAAAGAACTAAAACAGATTTTTGTCTCTTTTTCTCACAGTGTGTCTACCTCTGTTCATGCATGCTAAACCAGACAATTTTGGATCTGCATTGTCTCTGAATCTTTCAAATTCAACCTGATTTGTCCGTACACAGAAGAAACAGACAAGGAATGTGTGTATGTGGGTGTATGTGTGTGTGTGTGTTTGTGTGTGTGTGTGTGTGTGTGTGTGTGTGTGTGTGTGTGTGTTTGTGTGTGTGTGCACATAATGCATTTGTGTGCGTGCATGTTTTAGTGAGTGTTATATGACATAAATCAACAATAGGCTGGTGGTGTGACATCTCATTAAAGAGACAGCCTGCCTGACTACATTGGCATACAACAAAAGCCTCAGGCATGTTTTTTTGGGCAAAGAAGTACTTAGAATGCAATGTTCTAAAACAATGCATACAGGTCCACTGTGTGTTTATGTGTTAGGATGTGTGCATGTATTCCAATGTGTGTCATGGTGGATGATGGCTAGTAGACTAGTAGGCTAGTTTCTAACCGTATGCTGTATTTACGATCTATGCAAGAAAATACATGTAAATGGCAATGAAGTAGATGTAAAAGTTGTGCTGAGTGATGATGTTAGGTTTTTATTATAATAGCTTATTTTACTGGCCGTTTGTAACCATGAACCGAAATCTCAGGATCTAAGTGTTTTGATTCTGTATTGGCTGTCATGGGTTTGAATCTATTCATTCCAGCATACTGTATTTGTATTTAGTTGCATGTCATGGCATGCACAATTACATGTTTCAATTTCAAGTAGTATATAATGCACTAACTTCACCATATTTGATAATAAGTAAGCAGATGTTTGTTCAGTGCATCATACAAAGCTGTATCTAATGTAGAAAATTGCTATTCCTCATCTATAACATGGTTATTGTTCATGCTTAAGAGGGTGCATTGAGGATATTAAACTATATGTTATAAGTGAGTCTCCTGCATGTTGTTTTCTTATTATCACAAAAAAAATACATTTGAAAGAGCAGATTGATGTAGCAGATTTTGGCTCCTTCCAATGGTATTTCATAATGCTATGTTCTAAAACAATGAAAGCGTTTTTTCTACAAACAATAAAAAGTTGTACATAAGAGTCTGCTGTGCACTGCTGCTGTGCACTGTTGCCTTTGAAACATTAATATATTACACATCAATCATTGGATACAAGAGAGAAGTAAAAGGTAACTGTGTCCTAGTTTCCTCCTACATTGAGCTGGTACTATTTTTAGAAAGCAGAAAGATAATGGAGGTGGGGTTATGTTCTGGACAATTTACACCCTCCTTATGCTACTATGACCTTTCTGCCTTCATCGTTCACTCATCCCAGCCCCCCATTATACCTTTGTACTCTCTACTCCTATGCCCTCCACACTCTTCTCCTTTCTCCTGTCTTCTTACCTTTCTCGATTAGCCAATTCAGTTCAGTTTCCCCTCATATTTAGTTTTATCTGCCATCCTCCTACATGTCCCCCGCTTTCCCTCTTCTGTCAGCACACCCACGTTGTTAACCAGTCATTTGCAAACATGCAGACGTTTACCACCAATCCTCCTTTACCTGTCTTACATAATAAGCAAGAAAGAGCCAGTAAAATTGTGTACTTGTGTAAGATTTATATGAGAAAACCAAGCTTGTACTTTTTGTGTTTGTCTGCTAAACACGAAATGTCCTCTTTGTGACTATGATGATTCCTTCTCATATCCCTCACCTAGTGCAAGCACATTAATTCATTGCACCCATGCAGTCACTATGTATGTCTGAGTACATGCATGCATTGGTTTACAGAGCGTGTAAATGGAGAGTGCTGGTAGTCCACATTTTATCTTGGTAATTTATGATTTTCTGTCTTTCTATCAGCCTCTCTATTCCTTCCCATCTGGACAATTTTTAGACAAACCCAACACACAGACCAGCTGTGCCCTGGAGAGCTACTATTGTGGTTCATCCCATGCATTGGGCACAATTTACCAGCCCATCTGGCTGATTGCTTGTGGAGGCATTCGATGCAGTAGTGAAACTGTACGTGTGTGTGTGTGTGTGTGTGTGTGTGTGTGTGTGTGTGTGTGTGTGTGTAAGTGTAATAGATAGGAAATAACAATACAATCTATTTTTAAGTTGAGATGTACTGTAAAAGCCCAAATTGTATTTTTGCTCATGATTGAAAACTTTGAACTAGAGCTGGGCAGCAATTAAATTTTTTAATTGCGATTAATTGCATAATTTCCCCGATTAATCGCGATTAATCGCAAAATGAAATACTGAATTCAAAAGAAGTGTATATAGGGTAATTTTTTTTAAATGTTCTGCCATATGAATAAAAGTGCCGAAACATTTGTTCTCCAAAAACTTACCAGCATTTTGTTTATAAAGTAGCAGTTAAATAAAATATTTAGTGTACATCTCAACTTAACCCTCTGAACCCTAAGGCCATTTTTACAGTTCATTGTCCGTCTGGATTTATTTTATAAAAAAGCTTCATCAACTCTGTGGTCTACAGTCAAGATATGAACATCATTTTTTTCAGGACAAACTGGGTTATTAGAATAATTGGGTTGCAATGAGGTCACTTGAATGTTAAAGATGGTTGTAGGACCTTAAAGACAAATAAATAAATAAATAAAATGGAACATGAATCTTCCAGATATGTATTGATATCACAGACAGAGCAGTAAAACCTATAAAACACTTCTCATATGTCTTGGGAGTCACACTGTGAAGAAATAATCATCATAACTTACACTGATGACAAAATACATACATTTTTTTCAAAGAAAGTCCAGACGCTTTTGCCCTCATGACATTTCCTTATGCCAATAATCAACATAATAATGTCATATTTATTGATATTACACCCACAGCAATGCTACACAAGCATTTGTGTGTCTAAAACAGTTCTTCTATATGCAAAAATAAACATAATAAACATTATAACTCATATAAAGCACATACTATTTACATTTCTTCAATCATCTCAAACCAGTGAGGCCATTATCCTCTATAAAACGGTAGATACCTATTGTGTGCACTATAGCATCTTTGATCGCACACTAGCCAGTTTGACTGGGAGTATTGTCCTCTTTCAGCCTCCATACTCTTTGGATGACGTTGTCTCCCATATATGGGCATACTATTGGCTTTACTTCCCTAAACAGAGAGCAGACATGAGCCAACGACCCCGAAAACGGCTGGAAGTTCCAGGCCGGATAGAAAATCCCCTGTAGAGGCTAGAGATACCTGGAAGAGACCTCCATAACCGGTAACTCGTTACCTTTTAGACACAACTTGTGGTGAGTTTCTGTGTTGTATGGTTGATAAATTATTAAACTATGAATCAGAGGTGCTGTTTTTGCTCGTGGGCGAGTCTCTCGGTCTCAGATCTTACAAAGCCTGTGAGGAACAAACTTTTACAAGAATAAAGATATAATTAAAACTGCGTTAACTCGCGAAAAAAAAAACGTCGGCGTTAATTAAATAATTAGTTAACGCGATAATAACGCGTTAACTTGCCCGGCCCTACTTTGAACACATGTAGGCCTGGGACACATATGAGAGCGACGAGCAACAGTTTTGCTTAGGCCAGTTTATAGAACTCTCACTCCAGTTGCCAGCTTTGTTAAGTGTTATGTTGCCACCCAGTGGACAACTTTATTGATTGCACAAAACACAGCAATGTAGATTTTCTATCTATTTAATATGTGTGTACATATTTCAGCAAAAACAAGAGAGGCTTTGTTGCCTAGCTCTGTTGACATTCTCCTCTGAAGAGAGTCACATCCTGTGTGTTGTTGTAGTGTTACTCACCTGTCTGAACGTCACCCAGTAGTCTTAAGCCCCCCGCTGTCCTCCACCATTTGCCAATGATCAACTTCGTTCATGGTCCACTTTCCATACTTGCATGTGCTTGTGCATATGCTTGTGTGAGTGAGTGTATAGTTTACTTCACTGTGTGCATACTTACGATGATGAAGCACCTGCATGTAAAGTGAGTCTCTCTGCTCCAGCCTCACTCTCCCTTTTTTCTCTGTATCCATACCTATCTCTAGCTTTTTTCTTCTTAAGTTAAAAGGTTTCTCTTTCTTTTCAAAAAATGCATTTCAACCAATGACTTTACTACTAGTACTTTCTTCTCAAAGAAAAATAATATTTCACAGTGGACGTTTTTCTCACACATTGCAAATCGCTCTCAGTACGCACAATAGATTGTGTCTGGAGTGATTCGCCACAGCAAACTGATGAATGTTGTTGAGTTGCATTGTGGGTAATGTAGGGGACAGGCTTTTACAAGGAAGAAGAATGCATCGAACAAAAGAATTTTTATCCTTTTTTCTAAACTGTCCGTTGTGAGTCTGACAATATTATATAGTGGGAGTGCAATGATAAATCTGTCAGAGAGGGATTTAAATAGATTGGCTTGCCCCTTAAATTTTTCATCCAGGTTTGTGCAATGATGTGCAGTTTTTTGGTTATGCATACAGTATGTGAAAACCGTGTCAATTTCCAGAGCGAGACCATTGATGTAGAAACAGTGCAGTTTTTGTGTATTAGTTATCTTAGGAGAAAGTCAACCGTCCCTATGAACACCAACAAGTTTCTTACTGTTGTTGTGTCACTGAGGGCATTGTACCCCCCCCCCCCCCAACGCCTTTGTGCGTATGGCTGTCTGGCTTATTATTATGGTCTGTCTGGCAGGTTGCCTGCCTGGTGGTCTCTAAGTGAACTTGATACTGAAATCAGCAGCCGGCTGTGATGTGTAGAGCATCAAGGGGGTTGGGTGGAGCTAGTCTGGAGCTCAGTCAGTCACTTTACACTTGTCAACAGTTCTAATGAAAGTGGCCCTTTTCTTGTTGGCCTCTTTTTCATTAGTGGGGTCGGAGGTCGCCACTCAAGGCTGGTTGTCAGTCTGAGTGGGCAGAAAACTGAGGAAGAGGGCTGAGAAAGGGGGTTAGAGAAGGGGACTTGAGGGCAGAGGGGGAAGGGGGAAACATTCACTGGTTAGGTGGCTCCTTATGTTTTGTTTCCTGAATGCCCTGCTGATTTTGGTGAATACTTTTGTGGTTAACATATCCCACAGCTCTAGCCTTTGTCCGCCCTGAATTTTCTCAGTTGACATTGTAACTGGTTGTATCTTCATAATCATGCACCTTTTATACTCATTCATGTGTGGATTTGTCCAATGTCTTCATCACTTTCACATACACTAGCATAAAAAGCTAGACATTCTAAATATGATTTTGTGTATATGTAGATAATGAAAACTTAAAGCTCTATCCTATATATCCTATATAACGATAGAGCTTAAATTCCCCAAGATCTACTTCATTTTTTACTCTCTTTCCATTCCTCTTACTGTTCTCTATGATGCTCCTTTAACACAGATATGCTCCTTTAACACAGATATGGCTAACATAGTGACTAAGAGAGAGAATTAGTCAACATCCCTCTCCTCCTCCTCCTCCTCCTCCTCCTCCTCTTCCCCTTCACCAAGGCCTCTTGCACATGAAAGGGGCCACGCAAGGCCAATAGATGGCCGGTGGGGTGTGTGCTATGCGAGGGCCCCAGACACAACACAACACACAGCTCTGTGGGCCACCACAGCTGGGCTGGAATGTGACCTGCTTCAGACTAGGCCGTGTGTGTGTGTGTGTGTGTGTGTGTGTGTGTGTGTGTGTGTGTGTGTGTGTGTGTGTGTGTGTGTGTGTGTGTGTGTGTGTGTGTGTGTGTGTGTGTGTGTGTGTGTGTGTGTGTGTGTGTGTGTGTGTGTGTGTGTGTGTGTGTGTGTGAAATACAAGTGAAAGGAGGAGGACACGGATGGATGGACGCAGTGCCTGCATAAGCCTTTTCATGAGTTGTGAGCACGTTGGGTATTTTGTCTTTAACATAGGGAACAACACAACATAGCAAGCATATATGTAGTTATATTTTCTAAATAATCTTTATTCATTTTGCCTTTATATTCATGAAATAATTAATAAACACTAAAATATATAGACATAGATAAAAAAAACACGTTTGCTCTCTATGTAATTAGATTCACAGAGACTTTCTGCTTATACATATCTATATATCTATATAGATATATGGATAGATAGACATACATATCAAATGGCCATATCAAATAGATCAAGAAAAATAAATACATAGTACAGAGGTCCACATACATATTCTGTATCGTAAATTGAAACTTATCAAAATAGATTCCACAAAATATGAAACCAAAGAGCTTATTTGATTCTGGTAAATAAATTGAGGGTTCAAATTGCATTATTGTGAGCTCAAGTGCGGACAGATGTTATACACTGTCTATCTTGGGATAACCCACAAAAACATAAAGCAAAGATAGCCTACTAATATTTAAACATTCCCATAAAATAAATGGTATTAGTGTATTCAAGATATCATTTGGAGAGGAAATCTAAAAAGCTAATTAAGTAAACAGTTTAACTAAAGATTAAATACTTCATACAGGGTAAATGCTTGTGGTTATTCTACCTGCACCTGACAGTGTGCCCTATGTGCAGACATCCAAACAGTTTAAGCTTGATTCCTTTTAAAAAAAAGAACTATTTGGACCGTGTTGACACAGCATCTGAAGAAATAATGAATGAAAAATTATTAAAAAAGGATCAGTGTCAAAATCAAAAACTATGAGGAGGGATTTTCTGAGATCTATTGAGAAAGAAGTAGGAAAAGAAAAATTCAGGCAACAAAACGTTCAATGTTACAGATAAGTTAAGTTTTAGGTTTACTGGCAGTCAGTAAGACTGGGTAGTGAGGTCACTGGAGCTTTGAATATCAGAAATCATGAGACAAAAGACTTTTAGTGAGTGTGAGACCTGAAAAGACTACTGGACGGCAGAGAAATCTTTAAGGAAATCACAGGTTTTCTTGTGAATAACCTCACGAAGTTTCCTGATTCTACGCGTGCTGGAGGAGCCTACAAAGCTGTTGGGCTGCAGGACGGCCATCCCGTTTTGAACATCCCCCATGATGATGAGCTGCCCGTCGGCTGTAGTGATATTGGGGCAGGGGCAGTTCCAGTCCATGTTCAGAAGAGTCACCTCCAGGGGCTCTTTGCCAAAAAACCTCAGACCCATCTTATCATCCTTCAAAATCTCTTCTAACGTCACCAAAGCATGGCCAGACTCTTGCTCCTCCGTCAGCTCGGTCACACGCCCGAGGATCACAAAGTCACTTTTGCAGAAGCTGGTGACCATCTTGGCTCGGGGTTTACATATCTTGCAGTTGTGGTTTTTCGGAAAGGGACACATCTCTTCACAGGCCTCTTTAGACTCAAAGTTGTTCTCGTTGCCACCGCACCCTCCGTACACAAAGGACTGGCACTTTTTGAGGCCGCTGCTATAAGCCCAGCGAGGCTCATATGCTTTGCAAGGCCCTTGGAGGCTTGGTAGGCTACACGGAGCAGCCAGCTCTCCTCCACATGACAGCATGCAGGCTTCAAAGGTGTTGAAATGGTTACGGTTCTTATTGCACTGACTGTAGGTGAATGTGAAGCAATTGTTCCTCTTTGGTTCATAGTACCAGCTCATGCTCTCTTCTCCACAGTCATCTGTGTCTGGACGTTTAAGACACTCTTCAGCTGAAAATGGCAGGTTGGTACCATTCCCCTCTGCATTCTTTCCTTTCGCCTCCTTCCTGATCACTACCAATGGAAAGTGTGACGATACACTTCCCCCAACGTTTTTGGCTGTACACGTATAGATGCCGGCATCCTGAAATTGCGCATTGTATATGACCAGCTGGCCAATGTTAGTGACCACAACGTTGCCTCGGACATGATTAGGTCTCATTATGGTGTTATCTTTGCCCTTCAGTTGTTTCTCCCAGGTGATTTCCGGATGTGGTTTCCCAGAGACATCACACAGGAAGCTAGCTGTCTCACCCACAAAAACAGCCAGTTGGGTGGGGCCGCTGTGTATGGTGGGGAGCTGGATGTCAGCTGGGAGGGTGGTCTGGAGGGCGGTGGTGGGATGTAATGTCGTCTCTGCTGGGATTGGACTGGTGTTTGGCCAGGTCAGGTGGTACCTGTAGATAGGTCGAATCAGTAAGGAATCAATCAGAGCCAAGAGTCAAAAGCTCTTCTATAATTACTAAACTGAAATTTTACACACAGAATGACAGATGATTTTTCTATGCAATCAAATGTCTTTATTTTGACCACTAAAACATGACAACTTTACCTCATCACACCAAAAACAAACAGGAAGAGATCTAAAATACTTAACATGTTACCTGCAGGTGACCTCAGAAATAGAGATCCCCTTGGAACAGGCCTCGGCATCCATGTAGCACTTGTTGTAGTATGTCATGCCATCAGACGCACACGTGAAGTGGGGGTATCTCTCACAGCGGTCCCGGCACTTACAAACAGGCTGGCCGTCCCAGATGTCACACTCGGACCCTTGCTGAGAGCACATGAACTTGTCGCAGGTGGCGCCCTCTGGCATTCCAATGGGGCCCTTGTTGCCCTTGACGTCTATGTAGCGTGATGCTACACAGCTCTTGTTACCACAGACATTAGGGCAGCACTTCTCGAATGTCTCGCAGTCCTAAAGTTACAAAATAAAAATACAGTTTACAGTTGAGATACAGTTTAGGTTCAAATACTGCATCATTCTAAGTCATATCCTTCTTAACAAAACATGACATGCAGATTTCATTATGAGGAATTTAGCTCAGAAGGTTCTACAAATGTTTTTTTTTTTATGTGATTGAGTACTGACTTTGAGGAAGTAAATGTAAAAAAGTAACATTTTTAGCATTACATAACCTCAAGAATATATTTGTTGAATTGTTTCTGCTTGATATTTTTCTTTTAATTCTCAATGCAATTCATGCACAGTGAAAAGGAATTGCTGGCATTAATAATAATAATAATATAATAATAATAATAATTGGTAATTTATTGGGCATTTAGATACTGGTTGACTAAAGGATCTTACAGACTGTGTCCAGATGCTTCGACGGCAAATGAAATGCGTCTATAGCCCATTGTCTACACATTTCACATGGAGCAGGCTATACATCACGGTCAGTTGCAGGTCAACTCACCTGGTCAGATTCACACTCGCGCATGCAGGTGCTCATAGCATCCACCCACAGGTTGGGATTCAGGTCATTCGGGCACAGACCTGCGTGAGAGTACACCACTTTTGCCACGGACATGGGCATTGCTCTCACACTGCAGCTGTCCATATAAAGGAGTATTGTATAACAATGTCCCAGAAGAAACCAAATCCATCGTGGAAACAGCATCCACCACATATCCGAGGCGTAACACAATGGACGCTAAAAATCGTGAAAATGCAAGAAGTTCAACGCGACTTTAACGTTTGAGGAAAACTCTTTGAGCTATGTCCAAACTCTAGCGTAATTCGTTTTCTGACAAATGGAATCACATGCAGCACAAAAGCAGCGAAATCAAGGCGTGCGGGACCGGTCTCGATGTGAAGAGCACTCCAGGTTAGTGGCTCCACGTTTAACAGCGAGAGAATAGGGCTGCGGTCAGAAAACCCACTTAAGATCTAACTACATGAATTACAGTGGCCTGTCTAGTAGGACAGAGAATCCTAGCTGAGTTACAGTTATGATCAACTTAATTAAAGAAAAAAAAGTTCGCCAACTGTTTGCAGGCGCGGTTTCGTAAAGGACTGGCGAGACACCTGTGCGCAAGGCGCTGCTGCCTTAACCCTTAGCTTCCAGCTCAGAAGAAGATATTTAGCAATACTCTAAAAAGTATAGTTGATACCTTATTATACAATTAATGTACAAATTAAACATTTTGGATGTGCACATATGTAAACAAAAATGTGTAAAGGTACAAGCTACTGAATAAAATCTGGACAAATGGTTACATTTGGTGTTACAATCATATAATTATATTCATCAGTGTTGATTAACTTTAGTTTTAGCAAAGTGTTATTATTGTGACTGATGTTAGAAGATGCTTTGAGTAGTTCTGTCTTGTCATATGTACCAAATTAAAACAGCACTGTGTGACAATACCGTGCACTATGATGCTGCATTGTCATTCAGCACCGCACACACTGAAGTCTCTCCTTTCCATCTGAACAAAATGTAAGTCTCCAGAAGATGGCACCAAACACACAGTCTTCTAGTCTTTGTTATTTGGAGACAATGTTCTGGTTTGACTTCTGCACTCAAAATTACCAAAAAGGTTAAACTGCTGGAGTAGATTTTAGTTGGTAGTTCTATTATTATTAATTGATAGGGTTTTTGTACTTATGTGTACAATGGCTGTACATTGTTGGAAATTAAGTAAAACCCTCTATCCTCCTACTTATCGCCTCGTGTTCTTTTTCTAAAGGTTTCTGTACCTTAAAAGTTCAACAGCAGTCAAACTTTCCAGATTAGTCATAACAGTTATTTTGTTGCACCGATGCCATAGCCACTTGTGTGTTTTGGCCCGTAATTTCAGAGCTGTCTGTTGTAGAATCCAACTTTTCAAAAACACATGTTAGACCAAACCTGCCATATTGGATACACCAGTTGCCAAAAAGGGGCTTCAAAACTAAACAAATAGGGTGGTGGTCTGGGTGTGGTGGACATCAACATAAAAAAGGATCATGCTTTAGTTTCGACCAAAAAGTGACACAAAACTCATTGTAATGTAATAAACAGTTGTTTTGTTGATATCAAAAAGCTGATCTATCTCTATCTTTAGACAGATAATTCCACATTTTAGTATTTGTGTGTGTGTGTGTGTGTGTGTGTGTGTGTGTGTGTGTGTGTGTGTTACAATCCAGTCTGTGCTTCCCAAGTCAAGTCCCTGCTGAGTCCAAAGGGGCCCAGTGTTCAGGCCAAACCCTCTTTCACACATTCATACACACACACACACACACACACACACACACACACACACATTGAAATTGAGAGCATGCACACACATATATACATACGTGTGTGCATGCTCTCAATTTCATGCAAATGCACAAACACAGTCGGGCTCTGTTTTCAGTTTCAGCCCACCCACTCCCCCCCTAACCTTAACCTTCAACCCTTAAAGATCCTACATTCCCAGCATAGCCGACACTGGGGCTATGGGACATTTCACATATTAAATAAAGCCTCACGGTGGACCCCATTCATGGCACTCTGGCAGTCTATCTGCCTTCAGGACATGCATTGTCTGCTGTCAGACCTTGACCTTCTCAGCGCACACCCACCCCCCTTCGGAGCCCAGTTCAAAACAACATCACAACTTAAGCGATGTCTCCACATAAGTTTATTTTCTTGCAAAAGAAAGAGTTTTGGTAAATGGCAACGTAAAGATTCTAGATCCTGGTGCTTTCATATACTTTATATCTCATTCATGTCATCCTCAGAAATTGCAAGGAATCATTGATAAAAAGACAACAAATAAAAACTAAGTGTAAAAATAATTCAATGAATGATCTTCGCCCCATCAGGGATGAATCTTGCTTTGAACTGGCATTGGGTGGTTTTGTTGTTTAGTTATCTACAGATGCTTTCTAGATGTTTCCCCTTATTTACCACCTTTTTGCTAAGCTAAGCTAACAGGCTGCTGACTGGAGCCTTATATTGATTGAACATATACAAGTTTGATATCAATCTTCCCATCAAACTCTTTGCCAGAAGGCGAATAACAACTTTAGCTCTTGGTTTTTCCGGCTGCTGACATCTTGCCACTCAAAAAGAGTTTGTGTACAAATACAATGTACTTAATGCTGAAGTTCATGTGTAAAGTCCCTGGTGATACTTTGAGAGAAGTCTTAGTGTTTGTAGTGTTTTAAAAATAGGGATTTTACTGCAATCATAGAAGTGCCCCTACCACTCCCATTCAAAAGGCCAATTGACCCAAAATGAAAATATGGTAAATCCTAAAAGTGGCACTTCCGTCCTTATTATGCTTTTAAACGAAAGTTTATTATTCATTTGTTAGATGACCCCACGATTTCTTTAGGTGTCTTCTGAATCTCTCTTAGTTTATAGGCCCAGCTTAACTATGTTATGTAAGGAAAAAACACTCCCGTGGTTTCCCAGTTTGTTGGGATATATATACGTATAAGCTACTGTAAGTCTTACCTCACCATTAATCTCTCGATGGCTTTACAGTGTCACGCATGCATTTTTGTTGTAAATAAGCAGCTTTGGAAATTGGCTTTGTAAATTATACCTGTTAGAGAGGGGCACAAATTGCACCAAGGGCAATAGTCCAAGCTCATCGACCAAGGCACGTACTGTACCTGGGAGTAACATCGCCTTATCCCATATCTAAAATGCTCTCAGGGGTCCTTGGCCATGAAGGTCCACAGTGTCTCTTGCCCATGACTGGGTCCTGGGAAACTGGTGAAGCTGGTTCAAAACAATGAAGGTGTTATGACTGTTCATACGAAGTTATTATGAGTGTCTCACTCCAGAACAATGGAGAGAGACACATCCAGCCACAGCAGAGCCCTAAGCTGATTCCTCAGCCTTAGTCTAGACACACAACGCAACATGCTGAGGGACACACACACACAACTTTTGTCAGCACCATTCTGCTCAATGTGCAATATTTGTTCTCTCCAGATTGCCGTGTCTGAACATCTGTTCACCACATGAACACTATTGTATTCATTTCATTGAAGAGGTTAAGGATTCAACAGACACACAAGTGTGTCAGTATGACCATCCCTTAGGTGTTGTTTATGTTCTTTAAATCAGTAAGGGAACATAACAAAATGTCTGGTTATTTAAGTTCATAAGGGAATGTACAACATCAGCTTGTTGTGCAGACACAGGTCAAAAGTGAAAAACCACAGCTGGATGGTACAATACTGAAGCTTTGAAATATGGAACATTTCCAGAAATCCTTTTATTAGTGTTAATAATGGACCTAACAAGTGGCAATATACTGACATGTTAAATGAAGTTTAAATTAAATCTAAACCAATCATGAAAATGTTTAGCTTCACACTACGTATTTCAGCTTTTTTTTACGTTATATTTAAAAAAAAAGATTATTCAGGTTTATTAGCATCAATGTGCAGGTAGGACCTTTTTAAAAAGTGTGAATGTTGCTCAACCTTTAGATTTTGCTGCTATTTGGTTGTTCAATACAGTGGCCCTGAAGTGCAAATCACAAAAGCAACTAGAAGATCCAAACAGCACAATAGTTCAATAATGAAATAATTCATGCAATAGCTGAAAATGTACTTTCAAGTGGACCATGTTATACAAATTAAGATCATTTTTCAAACTTTTGTGACATCAGTGCCAGCACTGAAGAAGCAGGTATTACCTGTGAATTAATTGAAATGATCCATATTTAATTAATAAGAGTTTAGAATTGGCATGTAAATGCTGAGGCCAATGAGCTTTGAATAAGTCTCCTAAGAGCTTGAGTACTGAAGGTTTATCTCCGAGCACACTACTAAACCGGCATCACGACAGTGGTGCATTTCAGTATAAAAATAAAACGGACCAGTCTCCAAACAGCAGGTTTTAAAATACTTTTTATGAATTTAATTAAATCCAAGAAAAAAATAACTATCCTCTTATTATGACTTAAAGTGACATGCCTATGTTGCTCAACTAGTATTTGCTCTTGTGCCCTCTCTAGTGGCTCTTGGTTGAAACACACATTTCAATAATTTAATTGGAAAGTTTACCTCAACATCCAGCACACACATGCAGGTACAAACAAAGGATAACCGGCAACAAAGGCCAAACTAAACATGTGACCAGTCCCTTCATTTAAAGCAGGCTTCAAGATTAGATACTCAAACCCATTAGTTAAATTGATCAGATGGACATACTTGTAGACACAAGGTTAATTTGAGAGAATAAGGAGGAGGTAATTCACCATGCTTTTATCAAAGAACAGATACAGGTCTCCAGAACAAAAGAACACAACTTCTTAACAGCGCCTATATCAGTATTACAAGTACACAGGACGTGCTGTATATAAAAATATCAGACTCTGAATGCATAGGTTAAGTCAAACTGTATTCTGCTTTTTCTAGAACAATAAGCAACCCCAACAATTACAATGTCAGTGAACTCCTTTCCACAGAATCAAAGAAGATCCTATAAAAACCTATTTATCAAACGCTGCTGTCACTCTGTCAGAGCACCAAACGGCCGTTTGTCCATACCTTCGTTGTTTGTCCCACTTTCTCAACCAAGCTCCTGCCTTAAACGTGTGGCACAACTTCACTTAATCAAGCACTTAACATAAAAGGAAACAGAAAATAAGCACTCTTGGTAGTCCTTTCTTCTCACAGCAAACTTCCTGGTAACAATCTTTTCCTCCCACAATGCACTTGGCTTCAACAACAGCATCCCGTTGTTAAACTCTTTCTTGCACAATAGAAGACTTTTTTGTTGAAACAAACACAACAGGCCTAACTGGTTAAAAACAATTATACAAATTAATAAAAAATATATCATAAAACATACAAATACAGTAAGAGCTTTAGGTATACATTTCAACAGTAAACAGTTACCACCGGGTAAGAAACGTTTTGATTGTAGGACGAGTGTAGCTGCCGCCTACTGCACTGCTTCAAATAAAATGGAGCCTCAGCATAGAGAATTAAAAGGAATATAAAGAGTCGATAAAGGCAGCTTAAATGTTACCGTCCGACACAACATGGCGGTGCCGTTTGACCTGTTAAATTCTTAATGCACAGTATAAGAATGTCTTACGTGTAGGCGTCATGTCAGTCTCAATATATAAGTCAGACAGTCGCTGAGCGACGGAATAGAAACCATTAACATCAACATTTTCTTTAATTAAAAATGTAAAATTAGCACTAGACTGGCTTTAACAACCAAACTGAAGCCATATATAATAATATTTCAAAGAAATCTAGTCACCACATATAGTAGATAGCCCCGGTTGAAACTGAGATGACACTGGGCAACAAAGAGAACTGTGTCAGCAATAAGAATTCTGAGTAGTGCTGGAGGAACAAGGAAGCACTCATTCATAACACCCCAGATCACCATGCCCTTTGCTATATCCCATTTCTATTTTTTTCACTTAACAAAACCTGCATTCTTTTTGGAAGCAGTGATAGTTTGTTCTGCATTTATTATATTTGCTGGCTAGATTAGTTTTTGGTTTTTATTCTAATCACAGTTAAACAAAAGGACAGCAGCTGAAATGAAAGTAGAAATCAGGGGCCGGGTTAGCTCAGCTGGTAGAGCAGGCGCACATACAGAGAGGTTTACGCCTCAACGCAGCGGCCGCTGATTCGACTCCAAACTGCAGCCCTTTATCGCGTGCAATTCCCCCTTCTCTCTCCCCTTTCATGTCTTCATCTATCTTATAGAAAATAAAGGCCTAAAATGTCCAAAAAAAATCTTTTAAAAAATTTAATTAAAAGAAAGTAGAAATCAAATGGCCAGCCTTATACACAACCTTGGCATGGACTCAAGTCTCGCTACTCTTAAGCGCATGATCTCTCGTCATTAGTAAGAATCAATACAACCCAAAACTTTTAAAATAAATACTTCACAGTTGACCGTTTTAGTGTTATGCTAACTGAACCTAATTGTTTGCCCTGCAAAGCAGAAGTGCTAATGCATTGTAAAAAATAAAAATGAGTTGCTGCACATTTATCTCTAAGATATACTTTTTTTGTCTGACATGAAAAGACACAAAAGAGAACAATTCAAATAAAACTAGTGACTTCTTTTTCCACAGTGTATGACTGAATGATTTGAATATGAAGGGAAACCAGTCCATCCTTGTGTGGATATAGATTAAAGCATTATGTATGTGTAGTCATCAAATAGGAGCACTATTAGTTCAAAGATGCTTTTGTCTCACCTAAGATTACCACCCCCTCAAGAATTAGGACAGTAATGGTTGCCCTCTGCAGGAAAGACACTAAGGTTTCTGCCTACAGCATGTATGGAAGTGGGTATGCCAGCTAGAACATCTGATAGCACTCTACAGGTCAATTTCCTAGAAATTCAAGTTGTTGTGTGCAAATCCAACTTATTCCGTGGACTGATGACAAACTTATCGGTAAGAGTTATGTGAATCCTTCCTTTTGTCCTCCGCTCTTTGTCTTATCAGACTAGGTCTTTTCCTTTGTGGCCATAGTCCCTAGCCAGGATAGGGATGTGTCCAGATAAGGCTATCACAGGATCCCATGAAGTCCAGTCCATAAGGGAGACAAGCCAATGTCTCCCTCTTTTGTCCAATTGCAGCCTTGGTACAAAGTGCAGTGGGAGGAGAGAAAGAGATAAAGAGAGGAGAAAGGGGCCCAAATACTTTCACACATAATCGAGGCCACCATGCATCGGTAATCGCTTACAACTGGTTGGGTACACTAAAGCGGCAGGAGGGCCCGAGCAGGACAGGAGGAGGACAATAGCTACACAACTTGAAAAAAACCAAATCCCAGTTAGGAAATTGGCGAAACACCAAAGCCGGACAAAGCTGTAATTGGGGACCTGGGCGGGCAACTAGTTATGGTTGCTTGAGGGTAGCTACTGAAGCCCATCAAATTCTTGGAGACCTCTGGTTCCGTCGTAGCTCTAGTAGGTGAGGCGGGAGGCCTTCATGTTGTAGCAGGGTCTGTCTGTTAGGGCCCCAGTCCCAGAGAACAGGGACAAGCCCTCTGCTTTCTCTAATACAACCTCAAGCTCCTGAAAGTCCTGCAGCCGAGCTACGTCCTTGTCCTGGACAGAAAAGACATTTAAATCAATAACAGATTCACTTGTAAATCATTAATTTTCATGAGGAAATAGTATGGAATTATTTATTGTACAGCAACTATACACATTTCGTATTTTTCTTTCCCCATACCTTTCTCAACATGGTGTTCGGCAGCTTGCGGATCTTCTCCACGTGCTCAGCGCTGATATCCAACTCGCGGCAACAGACCCTCAGAAGGGAACGGTAGGTAAGCTCCTGGCGGTCTAGCTCGACTTCAATGAAGTCATTCTCCCGAGCGTTGGGGTTCTGGATACGCACCTTCAGCACCAACTCTAGAAAAAAGGACCAGAGTGATACCTCTTCAATAACAAAGATACTGTGCATTTTAAGAAGATGAATGTGAGTCACTGCATAAGATGGGTGTGAAGAAGCAGTGTTTGGTTTGTATGCACTAGTCACTATCCACTATTGTCTTGGCTCTTTAATTACTTCTTTAGCAGTTTGTCTCCATGTTTTTGATGTTTTATGTAAACCCAACCGGCAGAAAAGGGAACTCCCACCAACAACCCTTTCTGGTATAAAAGGTTGGCTGCCAACACACAGACAAATTAGGATGCTTTTACGCCTTCGCTCTGACTGGTTGCTTACCTGAGAACACGTAAGCTTTACCCTGTTCACACATAACTGACTCAAAGTGGAAGGCTTTCTGCCCTCTAATGAGTACAAAGCTTGCAGGTGCATTTAGCCACACGCAGTGACTCATTGGGAGTCCCTACTCTGGTTTCCTGGCAACCTCATGGCAACAAAACCACTTCAGGAAGTCCCAGCTTCCAGTCAAGAAATGAACTCCCTTTAAATCCACAACTTGACATTTTACCTTTTCTGTAGGGCCGGGTACTAAATTCAATACTTCTAAGCACCGACCAAATTCCCTATAACGTATCTAGCATTGAAAAATGCTTAGACATTCAATACCAAATTTTCCAACCTAAGGAGGAGATCTCATCAGCGTCAGTGAGCCAATGAGCATGCAGCCTGCTTCTCCCAAGATCTAATGATGTTTGTGATTGGTGGTCTAACATTACAAATCATAGAGACACAGGAAAAACTCTACGTTGTGAACAGAGGGGTTCGCGTAGAAGGAACTGAAAAATTAAAAGTTTGCCATTATGCGTAATGTTGTACTTTATTTTGTTTTATAAAATTGGTATTGAAAAAAGCATCGTTTAGGAACCGGTATTGAAGTCAAGGTATTGGTATTTACCTTTTTTGAACAATAACCAGCCCTACTTTTCTGTTTGTCGAACATATTAAACAAACAATGTTCATTCATACAATTTAGAGGTGCTGGTTGGCATTTGACTTATGTATAGAGCCAAACTAATATGTATGATGTAATATGGTGCTTGCCTATCATCATGTTGTGTCGTGTCTATGTTGATTTGGGGTTAGAAATATAGGAATACACAATTTCTCTCTCACCTTGCACGTTGACTGGGAAGGTGCTGGTGAAGAAGAAAGGCTGGAAGGCTGGCATGGGCCCACCAGCTTGGCCATAGCTCAGCTGCTGTGGAATAGACTGCTGCCTGCTCATGGTTGGGTTAGCGCTGGCCACCGGGGCCTGGACCTGGCTCCCACTGCTGCTGGCCAGGCTGGGGCTGGGTGAGGCCAAGGGAGGCGAGCACATGGTGCCATTATGTGCCACTGCATGCGAGTAGTCGCCATGGTTGACAAGGTGAGGCTCAACTGACAGGTCCATGGGCACTGTGCAGTTAACGACGACATGATTGTGGGATGGGGTCGGGCTGGGTGACGCACCATTTTGCTCAGTTACAGGAATGAATTCTCCAGCCTGGGCTTGGCTGTCAGAGGTAGGGTTTGGGGGAGGAGGGGGGCCGTCAGAGAGCAGGTTCTGTGATTTCTGAGGCTCATGAGTCGGTGAAAGCGAAGGTGAATCGCTGTGCATATCCTCACTGTGCTCTCCAGAACCATTCTGTGTAAGGTGCTGTGCCAGGATGATCTCTGATCTGTTATCCATCTTGGAATACATGAAGGCCGGGTTAGACAGGTAGTTGGGGATGATTGGTAACTCAGGCTCCTTGACTTCAGGCACTTCCTCCACTTCAACTGTGGTAATAATGGTTCATAAAAAGGAGGATTATTTCCTCAAAAACAGCTCAAAATGACAACCCAATTTTTCACTGTCAAACCATAAACAGCAGTAGATACATTTAGACAATTGCTATTTAGGGTTATAACCTGTACATTACATGTCAATGTATCACATGGACTTTGTATGGAACTGATAAATCACATGATTTGACAGGGAACAAGACAGTAAGAAATGTGTAATTTACCTCCTAAAAGCCGTTTGATCTCTGGTTTGGATGTAAGTTGTGAGGCCAACTCATCCTTAGCCGTGAGGATTTCTTTGTCTGCTCCATAAGTGAGTAAGTAGGACACTATGTGCTTATGGTTCCTCTTGCAGGCCCAGTGCAGGCATGTCCTTTTCAGAATATTGGAGAGAGAGAGAAAACAATTCAGTGAAAGAAAACATTGAGGATATGCTGATAAAATGTCTTTAAGACAGTATATGTTGGAGATCACTTAAGTTTACATTCATATACATTTGAAAATATCAGGTTGGTGTTGGTGCAGAACATGACGATGTAGTGAAATCATTTTATTTATATTCTGACAGAATTGTGTTCCATATGGACTTTAGTAATAAAAATCGAGTTATTTTATCTGTGTGTATTGTATTATTTTATCTTATTATATTTTATTATACTATCTGCAATATGTGCCAAAGAGAACAGGCTTGGCAGTTTCATGACTGGAGCAGTCATAGTTATGTGCCAAATCACATTTTATTTGACTTTCCTCCACAGTGACTGGTCTCTGTTGTTTTGGGATGACTGGAATGATAGCACTTTACACTTTAAACCATCCTCAAATGAGCATGGCTAAAAGGTGACATGTCTGACTGAATAACAAGCCTTGATCTGCCTAATGAGATAACACTGACCAGTCTGACTGCCTGGAACAACGAATTTGGCTGCACTAAACTTTTCAATAAGCGTCAACAACTGATTATTTACAAATCCGTGAATTAACCAATACTCGTCGACTTACGTTTAAGGTGTCGAAGACCACATGCATTCGTCCAAACACTCACCAGCCATTTATTTCATTCTGTGAATTGACGTTTACTCCACTCTCCACTAATGTCCGCACTTCGTCGATGTCCCCGATGGCAGACGCCTCTCTCAGTCGCTCCTGTAATTCTTTATCCAACGAAGTGGTGGACATTTTGGTACAGACAACTAGCGCTGCGAGATCATAGGATACACAAAATCCTCTTGGATTAAGTTGTCAAAACAAATCGCCTATCGATGTTCCTACCAATGGCACAAAGGTCCACTAAAAATAGACTTGTCAGCTAACATTAGCTACCCGGCTAATCTTACCTAGTGGCGAGCTTAACGAGATGCTAGTAGTCTTTGGTGCTAGCTTGTGGCAGCAGATCGCTTCGGCTAATGCAACTTCGTGTCGAGTCAATGGGGTTCAAAATACAGGTCCCGTCCTCGCCATTTATCCCTCTATTAATCGCGTTATAGTACCACTACCGACACTCAGTGCACGCATTCAATCAATCAGTAGTGTCGGAGTTCCGTCACTGGGCTGCCAAAAACATCACCGCCTCATCGGGGGGCATCTTTAGATGTAACAACAGTGAGCACAAATGTTAGTTCCCATATGAATACTCTCAATTATATTAAGCGTTTTGTTGCCACTTAACTTTATGTAAAATGATGTGACATTATCCATTCCCGAGTTTCATAACTCTGGTAATTACAAGGTGAATTCATTGTTATAAACACGCACACACGCACACACACGCACACACACACAGAGAAAGAAAGAGAGTGAGAGAGAGGTGTTGCTGGGCTATTGGTAACCATGCAACCAGTTGATTATAATTTAGAAAAAGTATTATTTCAATACCATAAACTGATGATGATCCAACTTCTACTTCCGGTTCAGAGGCTAAACGTGCTACTGCCGTGGATGTGCTACTACCGGACTGGTTGATAGTTGAACCTTAAACGGGCGGCGTTGTTACAGCGTCTGCCATTTTGATTACAAGTACCTTGCGCGCAATACATGGTGTCAACTGGCTCTTCAGGACATATAGTAGTTCTTTAAATCAAGGCTACAATCTTTTGGCAAAATGCTCTCAGCAGCCCAGTTACTCGATGAGTTGATGGGCCGGGATAGAAATTTGGCCCCTGACGAGAAGCGATGCAACGTGCGATGGGACGACGAAAGCGTAAGTTAGCATTTTAGCTAACGTTAGCCTAGCTAGTCATGATTAGTGATAAGCTAACATACCGTTAGCTAGCTAAGATAATTTTAATCATAGTATGTGGGAGTTAGCTAAACTAAGTCACCTGTCATTAGTCGAGATTTCAAAGATAAGTTACGAAATTGGTAACTTAGTTGGCATTTTGAGTGTTGTCACGGTTCCTGTGTGGGTACAATTAGCACCAGAGTTTGCTAATGCTAATGGAATTTTATCGGCTCACAATGCGGCGTTATAGTAGCTAGCTGGACTGTTGCCCTGTTTCTAGCGTCAGCTTTAGCTAAGTGTTAGTTCTTGTATGAATATTTATTAGCGCTATATCCAGCTTTGATATGTGTAGATAGTTGGCTATCTAACTGGTACCTTGAGACATAGCAAATACATGTTAGTGTTGAATCCAATTGATCCGGTTAGCATACCTTAACGTTACATGCTATGGTCCGATTTGATGATTCCAATACGAAGTTTGTCTAAAATAGTGCAACATCTGTTTTCTTTTCAAGAAGGTCTGTCGGTACTATCTGTGTGGCTTCTGCCCAGCTGAGCTATTCACAAACACCCGCTCTGACTTGGGTAAGTGAATTATTTGTGTGTGTGTATGTATATGTATATATGTATGTGTGTGTGTATATGTGTGTGTGTGTATATATATATATATATATATATATATATATATATATATATATATATATATATATATATATATATATATATATATATATATATATATATATATATATATATATATATATAAATAAATAAATAAATAAAGCAGTAACTGACGTCATATAGGAGGATAATAAAGCTTTGCAATTGTTTTCCAGGCCCCTGTGAGAAAATCCATGATGAAAATCTCAGAATTACGTAAGTTTAGATTTTGTTTTTTAACAAAAGTTGTGTATGTCTTGATATATCCACCTGATAAAATTAATGAACTTCCTCCATACCACTGTGTCCAGGTATGAGAAAAGCTCTCGGTTCATGAAGGAGGGCTATGAGCGGGACTTCCTGCGCTATTTGCAGTCGCTTCTGGCTGAGGTGGAACGGCGGATTCGTAGAGGGCATGCCCGACTTGCACTTTCCCAGGCTCAGCAGAATGCAGGGGTTTGTACTCATGGTTTTGGCACATTGTTCTGTAGGGGTTTAAGAAACAAAATTCTTATCTTCTAAGATTGTGAATCCGTTCACAAATTCCCTATAAAATAACCTAGATGATGCCTAATATCAGACTAATTTGTCATCGCACACTAATGGACTAGATCCCAAAAGTGGCAGCAATGCTCAGCCTGCGAGTACTTGCTGTCTACTGACTCGGCTTGATGCCACCCGTCAATGCTGTAATATTAATTTTTACCCGGTCTCAGACAAACCAGACTCTGGATTTTGTTTCAAGACCACACCTTGTTGCAATCCGTTGTTATAACTTTTTTTTAAATCTAAAAACTCCAGAAATGTAGACACTTTACTCTGCTTTTATGTCATACTTTGTCACATAAACTTAGTTACCTTAGTACATCTTTCTGTCATCTTAAGGTGCAATGGAAAGGATTGGGAATAATGGATAGCGCCTGTGTTTTTTCTACCTGAGATACAATGTTGTTGTTTTTTCAGGGTCCTGGTCCATCAGGAAAGAATGAGGAGAAGGTCCAGGTTCTAACCGAGAAAATTGAAGACCTAGTTTTACAGGTTTGTAACAACTATGTTTAAATAAGTGACATGTTTTTTTTCTAATTGTTTAGTGCGTTTATTAGCCTTAGTAATTTGGAAGGAACTAAGATGCACTATATCATAAGCTTTGCCATTTATCACAGCTAGAATTGCTAACATGAAATACATAATCTCCTATTTTATTTAAGCTGGAGTTAAATGATTTTATGAAACCTCAAACTATGTTCCCATTGACAGCTCAGAAATGTAGTTGTCAGTGTTGTCACTGCATTGTGATAAAATGGTTGATGTGACGTGTCTCTGTTTTGCTCGGGCTCAGATTGAGGAGCTGGGATCGGAGGGCAGAGTGGAGGAGGCCCAGGGAATGATGAAGCTGGTGGAGCAGCTGAAGGAGGAGAGGGAGCTGCTGAGCTCCACCCCGTCGGTGAGTGGGCTACCTCCGGGCCAGTCGGCCCACAGACACCGCTCATTATAATAGGCACTGCTTACGTAATGCTAGCTGTCAGCAAACATGTTTTGTTTTCATTAAAGTCAAACTAAGCTTGGACTAAAAATGATTCAACCAGTCCCACCGACATTCATCCTGTCTAGCTAAAAGTTATTCCTCGCTAGAGCCAACAGTAAGCCCCCTGATCATTTTATTGTCCTAAATGCCATAACTGTGGAAATTAGGCAAGCAGTAATCCTGAGGCAGAATTATATTGCTTATTACAATGTTTTATGTCGTAACTTGTACTTGTTTTTCAGACCATCGAGAGCTTTGCAGCCCAGGAGAAACAGATGGAGGTGTGTGAGGTGTGTGGGGCCTTCCTCATTGTTGGTGATGCACAGTCTCGAGTGGACGACCACTTGATGGGCAAACAACACATGGGCTACGCCAAGATTAAATCCACTGTGGAGGAGCTCAAGGTAACATGGTTACACATATGATTCATGTCTTTTAAAGCCATGGTACGTTGTACAGTGCAGTGACAGTGTTAAATGGAAAAAAGTATTTCCACATCATTTTTAGGGGGACATGTCAGCCAGTCATTTCTAGTCTGACTGGCTGACATGTCGTTCATTCTTTTTTAGAAAACAATTAGTTCTTAGAAATGTCTGATATGTCTCTAAAAGTTTGTTAATCAACTTTTGATTTTAATAAAGAAGGAAAAGAAAACTGTAACACTCAATACTATCGAATGGCAATATTTCTAGAGTTGCAGTAAATGAAAATCGCAATGCGGATCGAATCGGCACCCATGTATCATGTTATAATTGAATCTGGGGGGAAAAGCACATCGTCCCGTCCCTAATTATTTTTGTCCCCTACTTTTAAACAAAGTTAATGATCTACAGTCTATTATACCACCTAACCACTTTTAATTTTGGCTCTGGTCTAAAATGTATTGATCAACTTGTCGTAATTAACACTTGGGCTCTTGCTTGTTTACTCTAAGGAGAAACTGCGTCGTCGCTCAGAGGACCCTCCAGGTGAAAGCCCAGCGCTCAAGAAGGACAGAGAAGACCGTGAGCGCGAGAGGGAGGAAAGGGAGAAAAAGCGCAAAGAGGAGGAAGAGAAGGAGAAGGAAAGGGAGAAGGAGCGCGAAAAGGAGAGGGAACGAGAGAGAGAGCGGGAGCGCGAGAAGGAGAGAGACCGAGAGCGGGATAGAGATAGAGACAGGGAGAGGGACCGGGACCGCAGGGCACGGCGAAGCAACTCTAACAGTCGCAACTCCAGTCGAGCATCAGACAGGAAGAGGAGCAGATCCCGAGATCGCCGGAGGTCCAGGAGCAGAGACAAGGAAAGGGAGAGGGAACGCAAACGCAGCAGGTATGGCTGACTCTCATGTACCTCATTGGACGCCATCTTCCTGGTGGTCTAATAACAGCAATGTGTGACAACAAAAGCACTATTGCCTTGTTCTGCAATGGAATGAGGCACCAGTCCAGAATTAGCTGAACCATTTGAATTATTGAAACGATTTTTTTAACTGCAGTTGTTAACTGAGATGTGTAACCTTCTGTTGTTTCTACCGCAAACAGAAATGGCACTTGACAATACATAACTTGTGCCATTGCATTAGAAAACGAAACACATTTTTGTCATATATATTGTTCACTTGTTTCCTTACTAACCTATATCCCTCCCTCTCTTTATAGGAGCCGGGACCGGGACAGGGAGAGGAAGCGCAGCCGTGAGCGCTCTGACAGAAAGCGTCGCTCCCGCAGTCGTGACAAGAGGAGGTCGCGCAGCTCGGAGCGCAAATCTCACCGCCATCGCAGCCGCAGCAAGGACAGGGACAGAGAGGAGAAGAGAGACAGGGACAGAGAGCGGTCATCCAAAGACAAAGGTGAGGACTTGTTGGTCTGACCATTAGGTTTGAAGAGTGTGCAGATTTCCAATAGAACGCTATTAAACCAAAAACCTTACTGGACCCAGGACAGTTGTCTACCATGGAGAAAAGGTTACTCTTTGGTTGAGGTATATAGAAATTAGCTTTGAAGCTTTCATTGTTACCACCGTAATCAGCGTCCACATCGGTATTCAAATAGCCCATGAAATAAGGTATAGGGTCCCAAATTATTAATTTATGCATTAACACTTATTATGAGTAATTCTTAGACAGGGTGCTGTTTGTTGTGTGGTGCAGTGCTGTAACAGTTGCCTAAATTGATAGACAGACAGACATGTCACAGCCGGCCTCACTTCCTCCTGGCACCTAGCCTGAATCATCATCTAACGTTACCAGTTTTCTTTCTTCTTTCTTTCTCCAATGTGTTTGGCAAATCACTTGAAAACTGTAACAGATTAGCGTTGGTGAAGTATGATTGCCAGGCCTTTTAAATTAAAATCTCTGCCACCTGTCAGCAGCTGCAGGGCGGAGAGCTTTCAATATATTCATATTCTTCCCACTGAAGCCACAAAAATGATATGGGGGACAGACCTAAAATAAATGTATGTTTTCCCAGACCGTAAGGTAACGGAGGAGAGGAGCAGCTCTAAGAAAGACAAACACTCTGACGGCGATACAGCTCCCATCAAGGCTTCGTCAGAAGCGGAACCGATGGAGACGGAGGCGGCTGCCTCTGCCTCCCCTCTGCTTAACGGCCAGCAAGAGCTCCTCCATTCTGAAGGTGACACTCAGTCCAATTAAAACTGATCTGATAGGACCTCAGATCAGACTCAGGTAAGTGCGTCCTCCTCCTCACTTCCCCCTGGCTCTCAAACCAACCCCTCCACCCTCCCATACCCCCACCTCTCCCATCTCCCCTGCCTACCCTCTCACCCTACCTCTCCCACCCTGTTTACGTTCAGTTCAATGCCTATGATTTTGTGTTATGTACTGTGTGCATATATCTTTATCCTGTTTTCGAGTAGTGCATCATAAGTATGCACTGAAGATGAAGGACTAGGCCTGATGAATGAGAAGAAAATAGAAATCATTCACACAAAGCCAAGAGGGAAAGGCCAGTGTAGCCCTGAGCAAACATGCCCGGAGGTACCCCTCGTTTTTATCGGTTTTTGCTCTTTTGTAGATGTATATTTGTCTTTGTGGACAAAATGGCAGAAAAAATTATTAACTATTCCAATAACTCACCTGCCTGTATTTTTTTTTTGGTTATTTACTTTAAGTAGTAAAATGTAGTAAATTTTGACTTGCCGAGATATTCAGCCACTGTGTGTCTACATTTTATCTCTTGCTCATATGTAAACACACAGACACACTTTCAGCTATCGTCAAAGGTGTATGTGGAAAAACAAGCCATTTATTTTTCCATAATCATAACTCAAATGCCATGGATTTGTTGTCCAGCTTACTGTGCCTGATAATGCCATGCAGTGTGTGTTTGGGGGGTGTTTATAGCACCGGGGCCTTACGTAACTAACTAACTGGAGGGTAGGGTTTATCAAATGAATTGCAGCTGACTTCCATACCTCACACAGCGTTGGTGTTGTGAGCGAGACCACATGAGAAAAGGGCAAATTAAAAATCATGGATACTCTGACTGTCAAACTGTGCAGGTACTCACCCCAGGTACTCCTTTCTCTACCCACATCCATTTCTGAATGCTGTTGCCTGTCAGAAAAACAATTCTGTACTTCTCCAAAACATGAACTTGAAAGCTTGAATTTGTTTTTTTATTTGCTAACTTTCAAATATGTTTGGGGGAAAGGTATTTTTATAGAAATGTCAGAGGGACACATTTTTTAAAATGCAAATAATGCACAGACAGCCTGCTTGATATACCTATTCCAACTGCTACAACTGTCACCGATATGTATATTTCCCCGTTGTGTTGTCCGGAACAGTTTTGTTAGGATATTTTTATTGTCATATATGTTCAGTTTGTCTCCATCGTTTCAGTTTCGGTCCATTGGTCAATTAATCCGGTGGGAAAATAAAATAAATTGTCAAGTGCACTTTTGCATTGGTGTGAGGAATATCAAACAGGCTTGTCACTGTTTTTTAAATGGTAGGGCCACGCGCTACCATTTTTTTTTTTTTGTTGAAATGGTAGGAGCTTTTTTTTGTATTGAGCTTAGTGTACAGGTCATGCTCAAAATAGTACAAGTATTTAAATAATATTACTCTATTCTTACAAAATGATACTATTGTGCTGGTATATGGTTAGTATGTGTGCATTATTAGCAGTGTCTCTTGTTTATGATCTACACCTTCCTCTGTGGTTAAATTGAGGGATGTTTTTGACTAGTTGTCTTTAAAGAGAAGCTAGTGTTGCTCCACTAGCAGCAGTTGTTGCTTCAAGCGCTTGTTGTGGGACCTTTGCTAACATTGCATTTTGTGAACATTTTTGTGAACAGGGGAAGCTGGGATATCTGGTGGAGGAAGAAGTGGAAGAGCGCACCCATCCTTTACCTGAACCTGACACGTCGCTGCTTAAAAACAAGGTGAACCACAAGTGTGTAGTGGCTTATTTAAAAACATGAACCTAACGTGTGTAAATGAGGGGAGAGGGAAAAGAAATTAATTGATTTTCATGTTCCATGTTTCTTTTGTCTGGATGAGGATAGTTTGTGGTTCATCTGATGTATTTCTTGGTCTAGATGTCAGTCAGGCATCACTTTGAATACCAAACTTTGAGAAGTTCATTATGGGGTTTTGTGTTCTTATGTAGAAAATCTTTACACATCCTCCTTGTTTCTTGGCATTTAGTTAAAAAATAAAATACAAAAAAAACAGTGCTTGTGGTTTGTTTTGGTTTGTCAGGTTCCACGTCACTCCCTGACCTTCTTTTTAAAATGTCAGTTGAAAGCGTATGTACAATATTAAGTCAAATGACGGGGCGTGTCTTTTTTTTCTCCACTTAGCGCTCACTTTGGTTTCTCTTGTCCCCTTGTAAAATATACTGATTTAATTATGATCAAAACATTTTGAAGACTGAAGATTTGTTTAATTTTTCCTCTGATTTTAATGTCCATGTTGTCTCCATGAATAAAAGTAAAAACTTGTCAAGGTTGTGTTGATTTATTTCCCATCATCGTCTACCAGGACAAAAATGTAATTTCTTTTATTTAAAAAAAAAAAAAAAACGGGCTGAATGGGAGACAGTGAATAAATAAGATGGTGAAGTGTCCCTTAGCAAGTTGAGTAACAACCAGACTTCTGTGGCGTCTATCCTGCAGTTTGGTCTTCCCATAGATGGGAAATGCATGCAGCAATAGATTTCCTTCCAAGATCAAGCAACGCAGAAGATCTAAGGTGTTTTCATTAAAGCAGGTTTAAAGGGTAACCTTGCAAGTAAAAATCCTTCTCTCTTTACTCCAGTAAAGTTTATCATGATAACAACCTAAACCAGTTTCTTAAAAACTGGCCTTATGGGTTTCTCAGTGTGATATTAGGCAAATCCTTTACAGTAACAGATGTGCGTTTTCAACTCCTAACAGTGAATGTGCAGTATACTAGGATGACATTTTTATTAAGGTTAAAGCTTTAGTGCATAACCAAGGATATTGATGAACATCCGTTACATTCAAACCACTGCCAAATGAGTTGATACAAAGCTAATGAAGACTATTAGCTCTACAACATTTCTCAGTATGACTATGTTCAGAAGATCGTGGTGTTCCGTGACTTTTCCGCCCAGAAACTCAAAGATAATTACATCTTTTGAAGAGTCAATGTTTTATTTATTTTATTAAATCCTCAGTATCTTCATTGGCTACTAGCAACTGCGGGAGTTGCATGTGCTTGACACGCCGGTTTGTATGAAGTTATTGGTGCGTTTTCAAGACGCATACTCTTTTTAGCTTGTTTATCAACGCTATTTGGCCTCCATGGACACATTAGCTTTCGACTGCTTGTGAATTTATGCCATAGCGAGTAGTGTAGAAGTGCAAAATCCACGTAAGGAGGGTGGTTGTGGTGGTGTTTGGGTAAAACACAGGACTTTCACCTAGAATCGTGGTGATCGTGTCCCACGTGTTGTGATTCTTTCGTGTCACGTTTCCTAAACTCAACAGTCTCTTTACTAAAGCCAACCCGCGTGTCACGTTTCCTAAACTCAACTGCCGCTTTTGACTCGCGATACCACGTCAGCGGCTTCTATGTGCATATAGCACAGACATACATGCGTACAGGGAAAACGCCGCTTGGCTTAAGAAAGTTGCTGTGTAGGTTTATGCTGTCATGTTATTACTTAGAATTCCTCATGGTGGAGACAGGAACTACATAGCTTTAAAGTTAGGAACGTGTTTTGCTAAATGTATTTGGTTTCTAGGCAGAGAGTGGTAATTATTAAAAGAAAAAACATTAAAAGAAAAACAGCTGCAGTATGCCATCTCATTATACTGTATTGATATACAACTACAGACTATCCCATTTAGGTTTTTGTTCATTGATAAAGCACCTGTGCATTTTTTAAATGTGCATTTAATAAGAAGCTTTTGTGGTCTCAAGTGTAAAAAATGCACAACAGTCGCATCATTATGCAGAGTTATGCAAACTCTAATCTGTAATTTGTCAAATAGCAACCAGTTTATGAACTGCAAGAAGCCACTCTGGTATAATATCTTCATCCTGTTGCATATGTTACTCTGTGGATATTCATGCATAGATTATAATAAGAATTTGCCCCTCCAGCTAGCTTCTTATTCCTCTTGTAATCGATTGAGAAAACACTGCGGAAGTATCCTGTTCCTGCCAACCTAACGAGCAAGATCGGGATGCATAAGGTAAAGTGTATTCCTTGCTGAAAGCCATTTGTCTTAATTCAATTTTAATTAGTCAGCTTGCAGAAGCTTCTTGCGCATAAATCCTCGACGCTGACATGAGTGCTCTCTTGCTGAAAAAGTCACTGGAGAAAGAAATGGGGACTAGCATTAACATCTTGTGCTACTGGACTTTAGGTACACTCAACTTACATTCAGCTTTTACTCACATTAAAATGAGTTGTTAGTGTGTGCCTACATACAAGGCCTGGTGTGTTTCCTTAGAACTGATCTTCCAAACCAGGTGCCCGTGGAGACAGCAGGGGTTTGATCTTCATTTGGGTGTAATTAAAAGCTACTGCATGGTTTACAACCGACATCCTGCATCTTAACCACTGACTAAAGTAACGGCAAAAGAAAAACCACACATATATTTCAAATCTTAAATGTACTATCCCACTTGGTGTTATGTGAGCTCCAGATGGTGTTACAGATTAATAACCAATTGAAGACAAAAAACAACAACAAAAAGACTTGTTAAGTGACCAGTTTACAGTAGTAGTTGTGACTGACTGTGTTTAATAAACTGAACAATCATCCTTACTGCCCTAGCTATGTCCAAAGCTACTTACCAGGTTATGAGTGTAATTGTGAACTTTAAAATTTTAACTATTCAATCTCATCTTCCTAAACGGAAAAGGCTTGTAATTAAAACTCTCCTTGTCATCCTTTGGCAACATTTTTGTTTTGCACTAGGATTCCTGTTGTCAGTGGGGAAATTCCAGTTTTAAATAGTCTCAATAGAGTTCAATTAGTGTAAATAAATAGCTTTTGGTGATTGTGTATTTCGCAAGCAAATTATCCATCAATTACACCCATGCTTGATTGTGCAGGTGGTTTGGCCCAGCCAGCTGTGACCTCTGTCTCTCCCTTGCTCACTATTCTGCCGAGTCATCGGCTGAGCCTTTTGGCTCATACACTAGTCATGACGAAATTAGGCTTCCTCCAGTCCCAGAACACCAGATAATCAGGTGCGCTTCAGATGGTCAATGGTCCGTTGACTTCTAGGACTGAAGCTGTAATATGGAATAATGACCCATGGAGGGGAAGGCCCTGGTTAGAGAGCCAGACACAGTGCTCATTTGGAAAGATGGATTGGCACCGGGCAGCAACAGATATGCATGGTAAGGAGCTGGATTCATGGGGCAAGTTGAACTAATGAACTGACTTAGAACTGAGGATTGCACTTTAAGATGTTGAATCTTGCTTTAGGTATTCATTTACCAGAGAGCATTTGCATCACTTAACAGCAGATGGCAGTATGTACTTATTTTAAATGGAAAGGCCAAATACCAAAGTGTGAGGAAGTGGCCCCACAGCAGTGCAGACACAGTATTTCTTGAGACATATTGTTATAGTATGCAGGGAGGAACCCCGAGAACATTGAATTACTTAAAACAGTTTCACTCTCAGGCAACATTAACACCCCATTCTCTCCGCAACACAATCTGTACATGTCATTAAGAAAGCCGTATTTCCCCAGGGTAAGAGTTGCAGCCAGTGGAAAAACAGAGGGAACAAACAACAGGAAGATAGTGAGCTGAAATGGCAGGGAAAATGAAAAAGTGATAGAGCAAGAAATGAGGGGAGAGAGCCCGATGTCATGCTAAATAACCATGGTGAAAAAAGGATAATGGAGACAGATAGTCTTCTCTTTTCTCTACTTTAACTCTTTTTTTCCACATGGACACACAGTCAATCGCAAGTGAAGGTCGGGAGGGAGAGCAGCATGTAGATTGTGCAGCAGAGGAGGCAGTTCATCAGTGCTGTCGGCGTGCTGTCAGATTAATGATCTAAACTCCAACACACACTCACAGCTTATGTCAGCTGTCAGTCATTTTCTGCCTTTAGGAATATAATTTCCCCTAAAGGCATCTGTCACTTGTGCTGAGCTAGTAGGCTACCTATTGCTCCTTGCTCACTAGTATTCAATCTTAAAGTTTATTTATGTTATTATAGGTGATGTAGTGATACAGGTATCCTTACAAGACACTACATAACTGCTTAATATGGTTGCAAGTCCGAGTTGTTTATTTTTTACATATGCCATATGTTTTTTTAATCTTAATTCAATCTGTCACACGCAGTCGTAGCACCAATCAGCCTTTTTTCCCGGAGCCACCTTTAATTCCCAGCACTCCCACCATCAATCATGTTCAGTACGTGTTAAATCCAATGACTGTTGTAGTGCTTCACTATCTTGTGCAGCAAGACACCAATATGTCACCTTGCAGTGGCTGCAAATCCACCTCTGTGGACAATCCACACAACAAGAATATTACCATGTTAATGACTTAAAGCTGTGGTTTTTTTGTTGGGCAAAATGTCTATAATTATCTTTCAGCTTATGTCATAATAATTCAACAAAACGAAATTATTATTTTGTATCTGGCTTCATCTTATGTTCAGATTTATGTTCCGGAAATGTGTGCAAATTAGCACATATTTAAAAAGATAAAGAACTAAGGAAGTATAATAGTGATATCTACTAGTTAAAACATATTCCCTATTCACATGTAGTGCCTAACTTTAAGAGCATGTTAACATGGTAGTTATTCCTTCATTTTGCAGGTTTACGACACAATACTGTCCAAACAATACAGTTACATGTATTTTCATACATTTCTAAGCTACCTAGCTTTCCATAAGGCTAAGTATGTCAGTCAGTGCTCGTGTGAAGATGCTGTATGTAAAGGAATATTTCACAGAAAAGTGTAATGCGTCTTTAAAGAATCAAAGGTACATTCTAAGCAAAACCTGGCTCAAATTGCAATGGAAGTAACATTATATACATGTACACAAACACACATGCAGTTCTTATGCTCACATGGATGTGCGTTCATTGTTACTACAAGGCAGTTATATAATAGTAGTTATCGTATTCAATCATTTATTTGATCCTATATTGAGATTTGATTCCCTGGGTTCATTATAATTGTATTTCATTTGGTGTTAATGATACACAATGTCAGCAGTTCTGAAGGAGCATACTGGCAGCTTAATGGACACCTGCAGTATTTATGTGTGATCCGTGTTCCCCTCTGTTTGGGAACAAAATACATGTGACTGGTTAATGCTGTTCAGTACACTACCACCACTAATTAAGCCTCTAGAAGTACCCTAGAGTTGAGTCATCTCTACAGTCTTTGCACATTATCAGCTTCACAAAGCTAAGATTGCAGTGCTGCTTTATCAGGTTGCATTGCATTGTACAGGGACTATATGTCTTGTATGTTTATACTGTCTGGGTTTGGTTAGACATTCAACTTCAGGGTTTTACCTGCGCTACTGTAAAATTGAAACTCTCAATAGTAATAATGGCACCAAGTGCATGTTTGCACTGCACTTCATTTTCTCCTTCCCTCAGCAGATGGCTCCACCACAGGAATGGGCTCCGAATCAACGAATAACAGCCGAGCAGCTTTCTATCTCTCTGACTATCTCTTCTTTTATGTTCTCTCTTTTTCTTTTCCTTCTTTTGTTCCTACAGTGTTTGCAGTTCTGGCCTCAGATGAGCCACCTGGAGCCAGGAACCAGGGTGGCAGCCGGTGAGACTTTTCGGTCCTCCTACCTGAGCATCAAAGCTCTTTTGTGGGTGTTGGAGTAAGGACAAGCCCGTCTGCTGTGCTGTCTCCTTCTCTAAAAGCTCAAGAAGGAATAGTTGGACAGAGAGAATGGCAAGAGGCTAAAACAGGGGCAAGAACTTATTTTGTGCGGGATGACTTGCATTATTTTTTTAGGAGGTGAATTACATTAAGTGTAGGCAGAGGGACAGGACTTTGGAGCATGTTAACAGAAAATGATGAGAGAAGAACTAATTTCACTGCACCAAATCACTTAATTTTAAAATTTAGATCAACGTTAAACTCAAGGAGGAGTCAGAAAGAGTGACTTGTGGGAGTGGATGAGTGACATGAGAGCAAACAGAAACTGACAGTGATATGTGGGTATCTCATGTGCCGAAAGTATCCACTCCCCGACACGTGAGATACAGAGCCATACCAAATCACCCCTTGGTGTAACCCTGTCTCCACAGCAACGGCTCAAGCTGACCTTGCCTAATTTGTACCAGAACAACCAACAGTCGCACTGCGCCTGGAAATACTGTATGCACCAGGTGAAATGCAAATAATTTCACACACAGAGCTAACAGACCTGCCTTTGCGTCTCCCCACACAGCCAGCAGGGGAGAGAAACCCTGAGAGGAGAGCTGGAGCAGAACAAATGACAATTACCACCAAAGCCTGGCCGACTAATGTAAAACAAGGAAAAGAGTATCATTACAGAGGATGCTCTCTTGAATCTCTCTCCTGTTTTTATTTAAAGCCAAAGATAACAAAGTTACCCAACTTGCCTTTTTTGTCCTGCATAATCAACTTCTTAGCTCTGTGAATCATTAGAAGACCCTTTAACGTCCTCTATTTTTACTTATTGATCTTAGACGGTGGCACCCAAAGGCTACTCACTAGAAGTCAAATAAATGACGCTCTTTTAAATCGTTGTCAGTCATTAGTGATCATTGTTCTCTAGGTTATTGTCCCACTCATTGTTTGTTGTCATTTCCATCAATATGGACGCAACATCGTTCAGACTCTCATGTGTTACAGACGTAAAGATGCTCATTAATAATAAGTACCTTTATTAGCAGTTTGTCATCTTGATGTAAATGACACATTTTCTTTTACAGTCTACTGAATATTTATTCTCAAATTTCTTTATCTTTTTTTTTCTTTAATTTGAAATGTGGAAGTATTAAGGTCAATTGCAGATTGACTTCAAAACCAGTCAGGGTACTCATAAATGTTGAGTGGTAGAAGAGACAAATGATGTTGAAAAATGAAAAATCTGTTGCCTTCTATTGAAAAATTTGAGATTGAACCGTTTCTCCAATTGATGGATACAGATGAAAGATCGTATCCAATAGAGAATAATCTGGAAAGGTGATTGAAATATATTTTCCCTTAAAGTGGTCATTTAGATTTCTCGTTTTTTCTTTTTCTTTTATTGCCTTTATTCATAGATTAAGTCAGGAAAGTGGGAGCGAGAGAGAGAGAGAGAGAGAGAGAGAGAGAGAGAGAGAGAGAGAGAGAGGGGGGACGACGTGCAGCAGACAGCCACGGTCAGAACCGACCCCGTGACCGTTGCGACAAGGACTGAGCCTCTGTATGTGGGGCGCACGCTCAACAAGGTGAGCTTACCCCGCGCACCATGCTTCTCTTTCTATCTCTCTCAGTTTTTGTATGAACTAAGTATTGAGAAAAGGATGATGATATTGTTTAGTATACGTAGTATCTATGGTGTTCTAGCAGTCACTGGACGGTTCAATGGATAGGCAAAGCCTCAGACACCTCCCTGACGAAGGTGACACAGACAATTAAACATGATTAGAGTTGGATTAGAATTAAAGTTCGCACAGGTCTGCACCTTGCTATGTTTGCTTTTTTAGAGTGAGTATTTTGTCATATTAGGTCAAAGTAAAGCTTGTGACAACTCCTTTCATTTTACTATTCAAACTCATGCTTTGCACATAATTGCATTTCTGTTGGTCAAGCACATACACAGCATGTTTGTCACACACAAACACAAACTCCAGTGTTTTCCTCTATCTTCCTCCTGCATCCTCCTCTCCAGGAAAGTGCTGATTGTGCGGTTTTGTCTTCCCTCTAACCGACCCTTCTCTTTCACAGCCCGACTTTTCCGTCCCATGAATTATGCATTTGATTAATTAGGCTCGTCATTACAGTATATGGTCAACTGGAATCTCCCCTTTGTACTAGTTAAACATAACATGGACCTTTTTTCCCTTTCTTTATCCCCTCTTTTTTGCAGTCATTGTCGGCTATGTGTTATGGATGACCTGGGTATTTGTTGTACCCCTCGGGATGTTTCATGGCGTTGCACGGGGGAATATAATGAAATAACAAGATAACAACATAAAAGCCTTGTGTTGGACTTCAAAGCAGAACGGCTGCTTGATATTGGTGATTTCAAAGGACAAGCATGCATTCGTGGAAGGCCGGGGCTCCGTCAGGACATACAGACATGGGATGTTACGTAGATGTACATGTGATGGTGTGAATACATAAACACTCTCCTGTGCCTCAGAATGTACCTCAAATTACACAGAATTTCAGCAAACTCTTAGTTCTCCTGACATTTGTATGTTAATACAGCACCCAAGATTATCCTCACTGGAACGATCAAGTTAGGCCATATTAATCCAAGCCTAGTCTACCTGCACCACCTGATTCTACCCTCTTCCTTTGAAATGTCACAGGCATGTTTAGCACTGAGTAACCTAAAGGTGTAAATCTCCTACAAACCTGTAATTCCTGGTAGACCTCAAGTCTCCCAGCTCAGTGTGCCGTGTGTAAATCTGCTCAGCATTTATTGATCCAAGCTGTGCTCACAAAGGTGGGCTGTCTTAGCAACTCAGAGACAGAAAAACGCACGTGTGTGAATGCTCATACTCTCTTATGACAGAAGGAAGGGCATTTTTCTCTGCAGATGCCACACGCAAAGCCCACTTTGTCTTTCTCAGGTACACACACACACACACACACTCTTAGATTTTACAAGCTTTAATGCACTGCTCTCACACCATGAAGAAATGAGAGGGTGTTGGGAGGTGGCCTTTGCATTGTGAATCCTTTGGCCTTTCATTGATCCAGGGCTTCAGTAGCTCTGTATTGATCGCCCCTCTTCCCTTGTACAGAGATCAGTCATGTACCTGTCCACCAATGCCAGCAGCAAACTCTTTTATGCTTGCCCAGCAGTGAGATTATACAGTGAAGTCAGTGATAGGCAAGGTTTAACATACAAGGCTATTATGCTAAGTGACAATGTGTTTCAGAGCGACAGCCTTTGAAATACCTGAAGATTTTAGCATCCTTAAACACAAGCTTTGAGCCAATACATGTGTACATGTGCATCCTTGCTCAACTGCAAACAGTGTCAGATGGCATCACTCTGATATACAGTCTCTGCGTGCACTTGCCTGTCTGAGTGTAGGTGTTTATGCCTTATGTGTGTGTGTTTGGCTTCACTCACTTTCTCACAATCACCCTGTGTGCGTTTGGGGGTGAGTAATGAGGAGCTGGCTGTCTGGCGGATGCTGTGTAATCATGCAAATCAGCACCACGCTCATCCCCAGCAAAGATATCACAGGCGATGCCGGACACTGAGCAAGGGCATCCTCCTGGCGGATTTACTCTGCCCTGTTCCCATTGTCCCCATGAACCACACCACGGCACTGACGTAAAGGATGACAGGGAAGGAGAGAGACACAAAGACGGGCGGGGGAGAGTGGAGGAGATGCTAAAGAAATGAGACGCGAAAAAAATCTCAGATAGAAGCAGAGGTGCAAATATGCAACAAGGTTGTAAATTGCTGTTCAGTTTTGTGTGTTTTCCCTGAATACACAATACTTTTTGTTCGGTGTTTTCAGATTAACTCACAAACACTCATTTGCATCAGCTTGCTGGTAAACATGTTTCCTGCCCATTTAGTCCACTTATCCTGTAGCATATTGACATGTGGCATGAACCCAATGACAGACATAATCATAATCTAAGTGGCAAGCAAATGTGTTTTCATACATGTAAACAGCAGAGTGAAGTTTATCAAGTGCTATCAAGGTATTCAGTATATGTGAATTGGAGTATTTGTGTCCGTGGGTGTGCGTACATGGGAGTTGCAAGTCTTGTGTGTCCAAGTGTGTGTGCTTGTGATTTTGGGGAATGAAATCAATGAGTACTGACATTTGCACTGATGTGCACTGAAATAGAAAATACAGTGAGTGTGGACTGATAACACCTGACTCTCACCTTAAAACGAGGGACAGGCCCACTGAGCAGCTCTACACCAAAATATACATTCATACTAATACATGTTTTACAGATCCAGATCACATTGGATTTAAGCTATCAGGCACTTTGGCCCAAGAACAACATCTTTAATGCCAATATATATAAATATCACTCAGACATCAAGATAAACTCTCCACACAAACACTAATCACAGGGCTTTGAAAATGTTTTGTGAGTCGTATTTTGATCTAAGTACTCCCTGCTGATTGCGCTGACACATTTCTATTAGGTTATAAGTGATTCTCACTGGCTGCATCTCAGAATGGAAGCTAATAGCAAAAATGTTGTATAACACTACAAGACTTTAATTCAGTGACACAACACATTTAATACATTCCATTTTAGTTTCTTCATCGTTTGATTTAATATCCTAGCTGAAAAGTTATCTTCCTGCTAAATATTTCAACACAACATGGACTTGTCCGTTAAAACAAGGTGGTATTGATTTATGCTTAATCTACGTATTCATGTAAAACCTTAGATGACTGAGAGAGTGGGCCACACTGCAACCTGTAAGAACTGCAGAACAGATATTCTTATATCTAAATATCTCCCTTTCTACAGCTGGAGCCTCGTGAGAATAATGAGATCATGTTCAGGTGATTGGTGAACTGCTAGATCACCTGACTGGTCTTGAGAAGGGGGAGAATATTAAGCTGCTTGTTGCTGTTGAAAATCAAAGGGTCATATTCAATTCAGGGTCATCCAACCACTATACATATATTAACACATGGCGGTATGTACAAAGCATGCTGTAGTGTTAGATGCATGACATAGCGGCAAACAGCGAGTGGACATCTGCTTCACTCATTTTAAGTTAACTGCATACCAAACATATGGAAGTGAGATCACATTTCCCAGAAAACAGGAAGGATAAATACACAAGAACAACAGATCTGCGACAAGATACACCCTCCCCTGAGAGAGCGGAATGGGGTCACGCTACAAATTTCAGGCTGTCGTAAAACCAATCCATGTTAATTAGCCCACGGTGTCATTTGAGACCAGGTACTAATGAAATACCTGTCCAAAAACTATCTTTCAGCCAATGTGCCATGCCTTGATAAGAATGAGCCCATTTGGAATGCCAAATTGGATTTTACTTGGAGTTTAATGGATTCAAATGAAAGTAAAGCCAGCTTTATTGTGTGTCAATAGCACATTTGTCAAAGGCTTATTTATTGTTTCTACCAGAAGTCATATTGGCTTTATTAAATTTTAAATCCATCAACATCAGCAATAAATAAACAATTTGAGAAAAGTAATTACCTGCAGTCACAACCTTTTTCAGATCATCCTAGCTTACCAGAGCTCATCTTTTAATTTTCTTTTAATCAAAGGTGTCTTTGAATCGCTTTTTGTCATTACGCCTAACAATGAGAGATCCTCACTGAAACTCGCAGTTGCAGGTGTTTTTGACATTATTTTTTTTTACTTGCTGTTTACTTTGGAAACCTTTTTGACTCTCCTAATGTTGCTTTCAATACCGACTCCTGACACGTAGGAAAGGGCAGCAGGTCAGAGTCAAACCCATGCCTGCTGCATCGAGGAGTAAACCTCTATATACGGACGTCTGCTCTACCAACTGAGCTGTCCAGGCACCCCACATCAATTGTTCCTAATTGGGTAAAGTGAGACTGGGTTTAACATTAATTTCACTTTCACCTTGTTTACACCCATAAGTGAAACTGAGCAGTTTGGCACTGCAAGTACAAGAAAAGAAAATCATTGTACAAATTAAGTCATTTGAGTTCCGATAAACACTCAGCGGACCCTGGTCTCTTTACTTGTCTCATGTTCTCTGTGTTGAATGCCAGCTCCTTATTGACCTATTCACATCTATGTCCAGCAAACCAAATATAGCCTGCTGTCCTTGACGTTCCTTGATCACACTGAGGTTTGTTTGTTGATCCATATGTTACCAAGAACATAGATGTGAGACTTAGGCAATATATATTTTCTTTTTTAACAATTCTGTCAATCTATGGGACTTTTTCCCCTCTGTTTTCTTCAGTTTCTCTGTTACATAATGTTGGTAGCTATACTCCAACCTAACCACTTTTCAATAATTATTTGAACTTGTACCTCGAGCTGCCTATGTATACACACTTTAGTGTGATATGATACAAGAAAGCTGACCTAACAGTGTGACCATTGATGGAAAACACAAGAAAAAAAAATAAAACTGCTGGGCTCATGTTCAAATCTCCATCATTAATCTTCCATCTTCAATACCCAATCATTTAATAAATTCTCACCCTGCCTATTAGTATCTGCCCTCACCTCGTCTCCCTTGTCTCCACATAAGCATCAAAGCCACATACATTGAAAAGTAGCCACTCACTTGAATGCAATTACCCCTTCGCTCATGCTAATTAGACTAAGCAAGCATGAATACAGTTTTGCATGAATGTTAAGTATTTCTCAAGAACACTGAAACAGTTTTTTTTCTTTGCTGTTATCACACCTCCTGCTCATACAGACTTAGAAATCTCTTCCTAATTTACTTCCAGTGATGGGTAAAATCCACACGTGTAAAAAATGCATTAGTAAAACAGAGTGTGGATTTCACTTGCATTAGAAGCACATTATAGAGGGATATCCACACAGTCAGTCTGGACAAAAGGAATTGTTACAGCAAGCACAACCACTTTCCATGTTCATGTGGACACTTGACTATTTATTTTAGACAAAAATGTTGTCATTGAAGGGATACAAGATTGATCCAAAAGGGATCCATAGAGAGGCAGGATGAAGTCTAAATAAAAACAAAACAAAACAAAACAGGTTTTTGGTCAGCTGTTTTACAATAATAAATAAATAAAATACCTACACGTCGACAGTTACTGTGTGCAGACCTCTGTGTGTGTGTGTGTGTGTGTGTGTGTGTGTTGTTGTTATGCAATTAGGGAGCCAAGATTATGTAACCTATGAACTGGCACTCTCTCTTACCCATGTTTAATTTTTCCTATCCTTTTTCCTAATAGTCTTCTTTGAAACATGATTTATATCTCACTATTTCTTTCATCACCTCTCATCTCCACTTTTTCTTTACTCCCATCCCTCTCAACCTTTCTCCTCTTTGCTCTCTTCCCTGATCCCCTTTTTTACCCCATGTACCCTTAACTCATACCCTGTCTTTGTCAATGCAGACGGTGTAGTGTAATTTCACTATGGATACATCCTGTGCAAGTAGTGTTGGCTTCAGTTTCACTTCCTGGGCTCCCACGAATCTACAACATATGTTCAAAAGCTAAATATGGACATTTTTACATCCGCCATTGGAGTTTGCAACACACACTGCTTTTCTTCACTTGTCTAACTGATGCTTTCCTAAATGTTTTTGGCATCTTTCTCCTGTGCATTGTCCATTTTGTTTCAACCTCATTCATCTATCCACCTGTTCTTTGCATTCTTTTGTCTGCAGCATTGTTTCTCTGCCTCTGTTTCTCTCTTTCCTGTCTTTTGTTTGCCCTCTAAGCCAGGTCTGTCTGATGGCGATATCGTCACTGTATATGAGTACAGACACTGCAAGGACAAAAGACAACGTTTTCAACAAAGAAAGCCATGGTGGCTTCTTGATCCAGGCAAGCACTTGACAACCGACAAGTGCACAAAACTCCATTTGCAGCAAAGCCAGCCAAGTCTTTTTCTTTTTCTCGCTTACACGTACGTGTTAACACACACACAGCAGGCTTTTTTATGTAGACAGGGGAGGAGAAATGCTTCCCCAGTGTGGGTCTACATGCTCAGCACAGCACCTAATTGCAATGATAAATATGAGATTGTCGAGATGTGAGACAAAGGCTCATAGGAACTCTCCTCACATTAACCTAGGGAGGAAGATATTGGCCTTAACAAAGAAACACATAAATGGACTATACACACGCACGCAAGTACACACACACGTGCGCGCCAAAGAAACAAGTCCACAGAGGTACTTATGCACACACACAGCACACAAGTCGGAAAAACACACATAGAAATGTAGCCTAAATAAGCACATCTAAAATACTGCCGTGCTTGTTGCAAGGACCAGAGTTTTCACCTCATAGTCTTAATTTCTTACATCCAAAGAATATATACAGCAATGGTGGAGACATTAAATGCAGCAAGAAATCTTGATTCTTACTGGGAATTTAGGCTGAATTGAGTTTAACTAGAAAATGCATTTTGTGCAGACAATCCTTGTGAATGCTGAAAAGCTTGAAAAACGCCAAACTGGATTGCTGGCATAATTGCGTAAGAAGAATGTGAAGTAGTTAGAATAGTTAGTTAAATTAGTGTAGATTTATAACCCCAATAATTTATTAAAGAAAATTGAATTTGTTTTTGACAGAAAAGTCATGGGATAGCTTGTTGAAAGGGCATAGAATGGGTATGTCAAACAAAGTCATATAGAAGTCCTGTTTCAATATATAAAAAAAAAGTAATGGTATAGTATGTCGAAAAGAGTCATAGTATAGTATGCCAGGAAAAAGTCATAGTCACTGTATGCTGGAATCTCTTTCCCACCTGGAAAAGGCAGGAAGCACTGTGAGAATCATGTTCTGTGATTTCTCCAACGCTTTCAACATCATTCAGCCAACGCTCCTGAGGGACAAGTTGGATCGTGCCGGGGGAGACCTCTACCTCACTGGATGGATATTGGACATCTTACCAACCAACCTCAGTTTGTGAGGACACAGGGCTGTACTGACTGGACTGACAACCCCACAACACTTAATACATAACAGGCCAGAGCAGACTGTATCTGCTGAGGAGACTTAGGTATTTTAGGGTGCAGGGGGCACTCCTGAGGACATTTTATGACTTTGTGGTGGCATCAGCCATTCTCCAAGGAGTGATCTGGTGGGGCAGTGACATTGCGGGGGCAGACCAGAAAAGACATGACAGATTTATTAAGAAGGCCAGCTCTGTTGTTGGTTGCCCACTTGATGCCATGGAGGTGATGGGAGACAGGAGGATAGTGGATAAATTATCCCCCATGATGGACAACTGCTTCCACCACATGCAGCACACTCTTTCAGCACTGAACAGCTCCTTCATCGACAGGCTTCTGCACCTGGGCTGTGTCACGGAGAGGCAGATCTTTACTGCCTGCTGCAGACAAACTCTACAATCAGCACTGCTCCCAGCGTACCACATGGACAAAACACATACGCTGACTGTGTCGGTGACCTCTAGCTCACCCAGCAAGAGTATCCGCCCAATGTTGGCTGAGTCCTACAGTAGCCAGGGTTTGAATCTGACCTGTGTGCCATCCCCCATCTCTCTCCCCATTTCATGTCTATCCACTTTCATAATGAAGGGAACCCTCCCCAAAAATAATCCTTAAAAAAATATGTTATTGTGCAATACTGTAAAAATGTTTTTATATTTATTCTCTTTACTTATATCACGGTACAGTGGCGGACCCAAATGCACGATTCAGACAGGTTATAAAAGGTAAGTACTTTTATTGTCAAAAGAACAATGCAGGAGACAGTTGTCGTCAAAAGGCAGGCAGAAGTCCAATAACAATCAGGTAAGCAAAAGTACAATAAGAACAGATGAGAAACGTAAACGGGAAACAGACTAAAGTCCAAAACACCGGGGTAACAAACTCGAAAGAAAACGCTGGAAAGAGTGACATAGGGACAACTACAATCTGGCAGAGGTGAAGTGGGAATGGTGAGTATTTAAAATTTGAAATGAGGGGAAGCTGAAAACAAACCAGTGAAGCAAATTAGGGGCGGAGATGATAATCAAACAGACGGGAAAGCAGACAAAGGCAGAAAGACAAGTGACCAAGGATGTAACCAAACATTGGATTTCAAAACAAAACAGGAAGTACAAGAACAAAACGAAAACATGAAACACACCACAACAGAAACTTGACAAAACCATGACAACTTACAGTATATATATGTTTGTTTGTCCGTGTCTTGTACTTTGCCTCCTATCCCTTGTGGCTGCAACAGTGTGAATTTCCCGCTTGTGGGATTAATAAAGGATTTAGAATCTTTTTAAGCTTGATCAAGTACGATGAAAAATAGGCATAAAAAACTACATAGAATATTTTTTAAAAAGTCATAAAAGAGTCATAGTACAGTATGTTGAAAAAAGTCCTAAAATAGTGTGTGGAAAAAAAGTCAAATGAAAGTTATGGTATAGTATGTATATATAAAATTAGTCTTAGTATTGTATGTAAAAAAAAGTCATAAAAAAGTAAGTGTAGTATATCAAAAAGTCATAAAAAGTAGTAGTGTGGCGTGGTATATAAAAAAGGTCGTAGTATTATTTACATCTAAATAAGTGATTAAAAAAATCATAGTACAGTATGTCAAAAATAGTAACAGGAAGTCATTGTATAGTATGAGGAAAACAGTTATAGTATAGAATGTCAGAAAGAGTCCTTAAAAAGTCATAGTATGGTGTGTCGGAAAAAAAAGTCATAGCGCAGTCATAGACTAAAATAGTATAAAAAGATGTAATTTGTCAAAAAAGGTCATGGTATAATATGTTGAAAAAAAGTCATAGTATAGTATGATGGGAAAAAGTCATAAAAAGTCAAGTTTAGTTTAGTATATTGAAAAAAAATCATGAAAAAGTAATAGTGTTGTATATCAAAAAGTCGTAATATAATTTATATCTAAATAAGTGACAAAAAAATCATAGTACAGTATGTCAAAAATAGTAACAGGAAGTCATTGTATAGAATGAGGAAAACAGTTATAGTATAGAATGTCAGAAAGATTCCTTAAAAAGTCATAGTATGGTGTGTCGGAAAAAAAAGTCATAGTATAGTATGATGGGAAAAAGTCATATAAAGTCATAGTTTAGTTTAGTATATTGAAAGAAATCATGAAAAAGTAATAGTGTAGTATATCAAAAAGTCGTAATCTAATTTATATCTAAATAAGTGACAAAAAAGTCATAGTGGAGTATGTCAAAAAGAGTAATAGGAAGTCATAGTATAGTATGACAAAAAAGTCGTAAAAAGTCAAAAATGTGATGGAAAAGTCATGTTATAGTATGTTGAAGAATTGAAACCTCAACATTCAATCTTCATTTAACGGCTAACAGCTCATCTCAATGATCTATAAAACTCAAAAAACACTTGTACAGAGTTGTATTTATTGTTAAAAGTCATAGTATAGTATGCCAAAAAAATTCATAGTAAAGTATGTCATGATATGTCATAATATGTCATAATATAGTATGTTGAAAAAAGTTATAAAAAAGTCATAGTACAGTGTGTGGAAAACAATTATAAAAAGGCAAAATCATAAAAAAGTAAGTGTAGTATATCAAAAAGACATAAAAAGTAGTAGTGTGGTATACATAGACCGTATATTTATATTAACGGTCTATGGTGGTATATCAAAAAAGTTGTAATATTATTTACATCTAAATAAGTGATTAAAAAAGTCATAGTACAGTATGTCAAAAATAGTGACAGGAAGTCATTGTATAGTATGAGGAGAAAAGTTATAGTATATAATGTCAGAAAGATTCCTTAAAAAGTCATAGTATGGTGTGTCGGTAAAAAAAGTCATAGCATAGTCATAGCATATTTTGTAAATAGTACAAAAAGACGTAGTTTGTCAAAAAAGGTCTTGGTATAATATGTTGAAAAAAAGTCAAAGCATAGTATGATGGGAAAAAGTCATAGTATGTCATAGTTTAGTTTAGTATTTTTAAAAAAATCATGAAAAAGTAATACCATAGTACATCAAAAAGTTGTAGTATTATTTATATCTAAATAAGGGGCAAAAAAGTCACATTAGAGCATGTCAAAAAGAGTAATAGGAAGTCATAGTATAGTATGAAAAAAAAGTCAAAAAAAATTAAAAATGTGATGGAAAAGTTATGGTATAGTATGTTGAAGAACTGAAACCTCAACATTCAATCTTCATTTAGCGTCTAGCAGCTTATCTCACTGATCTATGAAACTTATAAAACACTTGTACAGAGATTTATTGTTAAAAGTCATAGTATAGTATGCCAAAAAAAGTTATAGTAAAGTATGTCATTAAAAGTCATAATATAGTATGTTGAAAGAAGTCATAAAAAAGTCAAAGTATAGTATGTGGAAAAAAATCATAAAAAGGCAAAGTATAGCATATTGAAAAAGTCTTAAAAAACGTCATAGTATACTATGTCAAAAAAGTCATAAAAACATCACAGCATAGTATGTCACAAAACAGTGAGGTCAGTATGTTGGAAAAGTGCAAAAAGGTCCTAGTAAAGTACGTTGAAAAATTAAACCCTCAATCTTCAATCTTCATTTCATCTCTAGCAGCCTATCTCACTGAGCTAATTGAAAACCCTCAATTTTCCGGTTCGGAGTTGTATTTAACGTTCAGATTACTAAAGCCAAAAGAAATCGAGAAAAAGTCAGATGTCAAAAAAGTGAAAAAAGTCATAGTGTAGTATGTCATAAAAGTCATAGTATAGTATGTGATGAAAAAGTAATAAAAAAGCAAAGTCTTAAAAATTAATAGTATAGTAATTCAAAAAAGTCAGAAAAAGTCATAGTAAAGTGGCTCGAAAAAAGTACAAAAAGTCACAAAAAAACTGATGGTATTGTAGATCAAAAAAGTCAAAGTATGTTGTATATTGAACCCTCAACCTCCCATCTTTTAATCTCTAGCAGTTTACCTCACAGAGATATCTGTGAAGATCGTAATACACCGGTTCCGAGTTGTAATTATCGTTTTTACTGAAGACATAAAAAGTCACGAAAAGGTCATGACTTTCGTATGTCGAAAAAGTGAAAAAAGTCAGAGAATAGTATATCATGAAAAAGTCAAAGTATAGTATGTTGAAAAAGTTAAAATTTGTCATAGTATCTAAGTATTCAAACCATAGTATAATATGTGGAAAAAGTCAAAAAAAGTCATAGTATACTATGTCAAAAATAGTCATTGTATAATATGTCAAAAAAGTTCTGAAAAAGTCACTGTTTACTATATCGAAAAAAATAAAATGTATAGTATATTGGAAAAAAATCCTGCATAGTATAGGATATTTATCTATAGACTTCATGACATACTATACTATGACATCTTTCACTTCTTTCGACATGCTATACTATGCTCGGCCTTTTTGTGTGGAGTTTGGATGTTTTTCCAGAATTTTTTCTGGCATACTAGTCTTTGCCTTTTAATGACTCTTTTCAACATACTATACAAAAAAAGTCTTAATAAGTCCAAGTATAGTATGCTAGAAAAAGTCTGGAAGAACATGCAAACTACACAAAAAAAGGCCCAGCCCAGACGGGGCTTCAAACCAGGTTTGAGAGTCTGCAGCACCTACTTGAAGCAGCACTAACCACTGAGCCACCAACTCTTATGTGAGATATAGTCATAACATAGTATATTAAAAAACACGTCTTCAAGAACATGCAAACTCCACCAAAAATGGTCAGCCTGGATTTGGAATCAAAGCTAAGATGGAGGCGGTGCCAACCACTGAACCACTGTGCCACCAACTAAAGTATGTTGACAACAGTAATGGCATAGTATGTTGAAAAAAGTCATTAAAAGCCATAGCAGGGTATGTTGAAAAAAGTCAAAGTATAGTAAGTCAAATAAAGTGATAAAATGATCATACTATAGTATACCATATGACACAGGCTTCAATGATTCTTGTTTTGTGTGTTCCTTGTTTCCTCACTCTCAGAAACAGGCTGCCCCCATAAAACCACACCGGCAAGATCTAAATGACTCTATTTGTGCACTGACTGTGCTTTAAGATGTGGAGACAGGAGGAGGAGGTCAGTTCTTTGCTGCCACTCACCAACCGGACACATGCGTATTTTGGTAATAGCCAAGTGCGCGCTTCGAACGGTAGAATGTTTTCTGAATCTGACAGTATAGGACAGTTTCCCTATTGCCTTATGAGAATCTGAGCAACATTTGATGGGGGTCAGACGAGACCAACATTAGTAAATGTCTACACAAATGTCCGGGGTTTATCAATCTTCCACTGGTAGATTCCTTGAAGGCAATATCACTGACACCATCCAACAGCTAAAACAACTCAACACTGACCTTAGAGCTCAAGATGTCTCCCAGATTAATTCTGGGTGGGATTGTTTTTCCTGGTTAGTTGGGGAGGATTGTGATTCCAGGGATTTCTGTGTTCTTTTTCCTTGTTTTAGGTAGGCCTATTTATTGTCCCACTAATAAAAAAAAGGATTTTCTTTTTGTTCATTTTGGGTAAGGTTCAGAATGAAGTCCTGTAGCAGGAAGATGATGCTCCTGAATTGTTTCATTGGCCCTCTTACGCTGAGAACAGTTACAACTTGGACTCAGCTTCCAAAATTTGTGTGATTCCAAATTTGTGTAATCCATTTAACTCTCATTATCCTCCCTTTTATCTGGATGTGTGGTTCGCTTGGACTAAAAGTTTTAAATCCCCTCGCAAATTTCAAGTAATTTTCATTTTTGAGTGATTAGTAAAGAATCAAACGGGGAAAATGTAATGGGAAAATTACATTTAAGCATGATTTCATATGTCCTTCCATAATATTTATGTGCTATTATTATTCATATAATTATTCACAATGCTTTTCAGCTTGTATGACTTAATGCAACTCATTCCTTGTGTGTCCTCCCTGAAGGAGAGCCTCTTAGGGACAATGCCGTGGAATCTGAAGGAATATGTTTTGTTTTTGTTCAACTGAGATAAAAGACTGGTAGAAAAGTTTGAGGCATGAGAGACAGATGCAGAAATACGTAAGAGGCTCCAGCTTGTGTGTCTGGTAAGATTAATTGGGTTTTCAAACACGTCATTTTCTTCTCTAGGGGAAACAGGATAAAAGACGGGGATGCTACTGTTTTAATTTTGCAAGGTGTTGTTACACTTTTACTGCGTTAACTCTGTGAAAACTGTCTTCCCACTTGGCTATTCTCTGCAGGGAATAATTAAATCTCACAGAATTGTAAACCGTGACTCAGTTGCAAAGCTGTCTTTTATTTCTACAAGTCTCACTTTCCAAAACAATTACTCTCCTGCTGTACAGAAACTTCAACAACATAGCTTAATAAGGTTTTGGGAATAGTATAATTGAAATCTTTAGGTGAAAGTACGTGAGATGAGTAACATTTAGTGGTAGATGCCTGAAGATGATTTAAAGATGGCTCCATTGACTTTCAATGTAACAAGTAAAAAGCTTAATATTTTAAAAAGTATAAATATTGGAAAAAAGTTGAATACAAACACAAATGTAATTAAAGAGCTGACCATTTTGATATTTGAATGTTTTTTGTAGCTGAAAGTGTGCAGAAGTAGTTGACAACTAAAAATCCCACGGAAGAATGAGATGACAGAATGCTGCTGAATCAGCATTCGCGCAATCACTAAATGCCATGAATAGCCCTATATTTATACTCAGGTAGAAGAATATTACAGGCAATTATCATCATCTGCTGTAGACTATTTTTTCCTCAAAGTAATAGGCTTAATTTAAATCTACAGTGAAATAATTTCAGTACTCATAGTAATATGCATGATTAATTTGCCTACTTTCTCTTTATTTTTTTGCTGTTTCTTTCTGTCTCTTTGCCTTATTGTCTTTTCCTCAGACAGAGTACAGATGGAAGGAAAAGCAAAAAAAAAGTAGTGTGTAGATAAACTGAGAATTAACAGATACAAACCATTAAATAATAGAAGGATGAATACATTTATGTATAATTCTTCAACTTTCAAAGTGTCAAGCTAAATACAAGAGGTCAACGTTAATAAAAGTTATATAAAATGCCAGTATTTAGTTTCAGGCATCATAAATCTTCATGGACAACCATGTGCAGTCTTACAGGGATCTTAGGGCAAGAGTAAATTCATATTTTTGAATTGCCATTCTGATTGTGATTAAAATTAAGACACATTGAAGAAGAATTTTTCTACTGTATATTTTCTGGATATATACAGGCAAATTTAAGGTCTTTGAAATTCATGAGTGTCCTCCCATCCCTGCAACCTTGTGTCATGCATAATGCGAATTTTACTGTGTGTCTGAGTCTGAGCTGAGGTTCTTCCTTTAACTCTCACTCTCACCAGGCTCATAGCACACCATGCATGAGCGACTACTGCCAAAAGCTCCAAGAAACAGAGCCTTTTAAGGCAGGTGACAGGCATCAAAACTTAGGCACTATACCATTAAATCAACTCAGGAACTCCGGGGTTGTTTCAAATATCTCAACTCCCTTGATTTTCTTCAACGAGTGACAGAGAGTGGCTAGATGCATATTGACTGACCCATTCTAAAAAAAAAAAACTCTTAAGCACCATAACTTGCTACGTTAAGTAAAAAGTCAACAAAGAATAAACCACAAGCTCCTTATTTGTGCACTCCCTGACTTTGAATTAATTTTCGTGTATAATTGCTTTGAAGTGCATGGCGATATTGCAAGGCTACCATATTTAAAGGTCCAACTAAATATCAATTAATTAGTTTGCAAGAATAAAAAACTGCTACCTTTGTTGCTCTGGAAGACCAACGATAGACTTTGTTTTGTTCTTTCACTCTAAAGCAAACTTTATTACAAATTCAGCAAAGTTGCATAAGACAGGATCCAGCAACCTTATGTAACTTTTCTTTAGAGGGCATGATTTATTTTTTACTCTGAATACTTAGATATCATTTTTGCTTTGTAAACAATTGTAGTGAATTTTTGGAGGTACTGTGTTCCCACTTTCATACTTTAGCTGTGTAATTAAATCTAAGATGTGTTCTAAGGTAAGATCGTTAAGAGTTCTTACACACACACACACACACACACACACACACACACACACACACACACACACACACACACACACACACAGAAATTAAACCTTGAGGAAATGTTAGAGAGAAAAGAATAATGCCACATTTGATTGTCCTGGGAAGAAATTACATTCAGCATTTCATAAAACAAAATAAAAATCTAAATCATTAAATTATTTATTTCTTAATTTATTTCTGCACTTGGGTGCAGGGGAAACACTATTGACATATGTTCACCTTTTAAGTGGGTATGGTGAACTGAAACCATTGCTTATTAACACATCCAGCAGCTAAGGAGTAACATTAGCAGTGATTTAGTGTGTTTCCGGTCCCCTGGGGAATGCTAGCCCAATTTTCACTCACTTTTGGCTCTGTTGTAATATTTTGTAAGTATATGGCTCTTAGGCAGCTTAATGCTAAATGTTATGTTCACCAGCTAATTATTTACTGTGGCCGTCTGTTGTTTGGTGCTGAGCAGGTCGTGTGCAGTGGACTTTTAGAACTCAAAATGACGCTATAAGAGTAAACCAAAGCAATAACAGTAAGTTGAGTCTCCACCACATTGGTTACCCCTTTCACATTCACACACTGTTTTTTACGTTACCATTTGATACATTGTTATTATAAAAAACATCTATTATAGCAGCTTTAATCTTTTCAATTTTATTTTTGTGTGCAGGTGAAATAGAGGTCAGCAACATTTGTTTGTTCCTGATGCTTTCAATCCATCTTACTGTTTAACAGTAAATGTACTAAGAGAATTGCTTCGAAATACACAGGGAGTTTTGCCAGCCTTCAAAATGTTGTTCATGTAAAGGGAAATTGCTGAGTTCTAAATTCAGACAAGGCAGAGATGTGACAGCTTGAACTGGGATTTGCAATCTGTCTGTTGAGAAAACATAGCCCAGCATATGACTGTTCCGCAGAGCTCCCTGCAAATAAGTCTTTCAAACCATAAACCAGTCACTCAACGTTGTTACTGTATTATTTTTCACTATTATCTTACAAAACAGTGGGCCAGGTGTTGAGAAACAGTCAATCATCCCTAGTGATGAAAGCGCAACAAGGCTTAAACCAGCAGTGTCAGCACTGCTCCCAATCCCACGGTTTCAGCTGTCACAGCTTCTCCTACTCCGCTAATGGCTTTATGTTGCAGACATAAAGCAGAAGAAACAGGGAGAAGAGAGAGAGGGTTTGTTAAGGAATGAGCTTCAGCCATTAGCACCGATCCTCAGACTGGCACACTACCTTGCAGACACACATTGGGTGCAACAAGGGAGTGGATATCTGTTTGTGTGAGTGGAGTAGATTGAAGTGTGCCATGGGTGGGTGTATGTACATATGTGCATTTATATCAGTGGATGTGTGTCCACAAACTCTGAAATTCAAATGTATGTGAAAATCCATTACAGACAGACTTCCCATCCTTATTACAGATGTGGCGATATTGAACCTGCTCAATTCATCAGCTATATACTTCTCTGTGGTAAAAAAAGGTGTCTGTATGTGTTAGTGAGTGATGGGTGGGTAAACAACAAAGCAACACTCATAAGAGAAACAAATCCTTTGAAGTTGTTCAGATTTCAGAGGGTTTAAATACCATCTGGAGATTGACAGTCATTTTCTCTATTTTATACAGTCAGCTCATTTCAGTGGCACTTCATTCATCCTTTGTTGTCCCACCTTCCCAACCTTCCTTTATCTGGCTCTCTCCCTGGAGCCTGTGATACAATCGATGGGCCTGGACAACTCTCAGGGCCGTTATCCTTGACGGCTGACAGAATAGGTTTCTACACGTGGCCTTGATGTGTGTCAGGAAAGACTCAGGTGTGTGCTTTGCAGACTGATGTGATTAAATAAATACAAGAAAAAGATAGAGTGAGGGAAAAATGTTGACATGTTCATTTTTACATTAATAATCCTATAAAACTTCAATGGAGCACCACTCATTTTACATTTTTCAACCTTTCTATTGAAGCAAATTTTCTACATAGAATTCTCCATAATGCTCACTCACCTTCAGTTTCTACTCTCTAAATGTGGTACATCCAAACTTTACAAGCTTGAAATCCCCATTTTGTGGTTCCCTGTCTAAAGCAGCATTTAGGTCACCTTAAGTGACTCATTACATGACAGAGAACTACAAACAACTTCTGATTTAATGACTTTTTTGATTAAAAAAGGGAAAAGCAACACACGAAAAAAAGGTTAGATGTTGTTGTTGAGATAAACACATTGATTGTACCTTGTTTATCAGTTTGACATAACTTTTTTGAAGGATATACCACCACAGTATATCTTTTGATTTTCCAACTACCATTGACTCAATATACTTAGCAGAGAATTTTATTCTCCTTTCAATAATTCAATTTATCATCGAAAAATGACCTTGATTGATGCGTTTAGAGCGTTTGTTTGCAATTTCACTTTTAAAAATGTGAGCTTTAAAAGACGGGAGCTTTCCCTTGCAGCTGCGAAAACTACAACCATTGTCATGCAGTAAAGAAGCAATATAAATGTTATAGCTGGGACGAAACCAGTGGATTTCCAGGTGGTGAAAAAATGATCCTCTACCCAAGGGGCCAGGAGATCTCAGTGCATTTTGTATGTTGCCATGGCAAGAAAACAAGCAAATCAGCAAAAAAGTCCCAAACGGCTTTTTGGATACTGACCTTCTATGTTGTAAGAGGTCACTAGTAAGGGTGTGACGAGATCTCGTTTAACGAGATCTCGCGAGATTAACGTGACAAGATTTCTCGTTGAGGTGAAAAGTTGTCTCGTGAGGCAATGTGATGTCAGCGTGATGGAGCGTGAAATTACTATTGAAGATCCCCCTGCCACTTTTAAATCATTTGTGTGGCAACATTTTGGTTTTCCTGCGGAAATGATAAACGGCGAAAGAGTGACAGACAAGACGAACACAATATGTAAACATTGTAAGAAAAAAATGCCGTATACCGCGGCACACAAGCACTATGCAAAAACATCTACAGCACCACCACAGGTCTCTACTTTCAAAATGCACCTAAATTGTTTTGCATTTTGTGATTTTTCAGTTGAATAAAAAAACTATTTTCCATTCATATATTTCATCGAGGATTTCTTTAAAAAAAAATTAAAAATCTCGTCTCGTTCTCGTGAACCCAATCTCGTGATGTGTCTCGTCTTGTGGAGTAAGCGTCTCGTCACACCCCTAGTCACTAGTACTCTTTCTCTCTCTCAGGTTATGTAAGGCAAATCAGGGTTAATGCCCAAACATTACAGATGCCAGGCCACTTCTTTTAAATACCTTGCAGACAACTGAAGCAATGACATATCCACTCACACTTTGTGCTTGCATCAACACACACATACACGCATGCACACATTCAGTCTCAGAGTCTCAGAGACACATGTACACTTACCACTCACCACACACACCTCCACCCTCCTGCAGTGGCATTTGAAGGACAGGGTGCCTGCAGGGAAAGCTGGTTTTGAAAGGTTAGATGAGGTGGACGGCTCGCTGGTTGGGGGTGTGAGGTAAACAACACCTCGGAGTTCAGCGTGCATGCCTAATGTGCTCTCTCGCACTGGCAGCTCTGCTGACAAGCTGTCTGGCGAAGTCTCCTGCTCCTGCAGCATCTCACTACCTGTGTCTCTTACACTGTTTTCTGGCTTCAAACTGTCCAGATGTCCACCTAAACTCTGTATACTTTTGTGTCCCTGTCCTGTCACTGGCTAGACTCTTGACTAAACCTCTTTTTTTCTGTATTCTAATATCAGATACTTAATAATTTATAGTTAAATAACAGATGTAAAGATGAAGACTGAACAGCAGCTTTTACTTACCCACAAGTGTAATGTGTGTTGAAAGGAAAAAAGTTATTTGTGGCTCCAGCTCATCATGTGGTAGTGGTTTCATAGCAGCAGTCAAAAAACATTGGGGCATTCCCTTAAACTTTGTACAATTTTATGAAAAGCATACTAATGATATAATCATGGTGACTGGCAGCAATGCACACATGCAGCTCAAAATACAAAGCTATGTACAAATGTGAATTGTACACTTTTAAGATGTATTCAGACTGAAGGCAAAGCAAATTTAGGAGTTGGCACGATTGCATACAAATTCAATGTAGGCTATTGTATTTATATTGTACTTCATAAACATATAGAGACTTGAGGGAAGTAACAGAAAAAAACTTCAGTTCCTGGTAAATCAGTCTCAGATTTTCTATTACTCATGCGGTGTGCACGCAAGCACGCACGCACGCTTGCAACGCACACACATTGTTAGGTAGTTAAAGCTAACATCTGGAGTGTGGGTGCATTGGCTGTATGTAGCTTATAAACACTCCAGCTGTCCAATTTGTGCGAATAAAGCTGGGTGAAAACTTGCTCTGAGCACAATCTGAGCACACCTTTACAGCTATCTTTAAAAAGTTACCAGTGGTTTATACTCCCCGACCTGAGTTCAATAACCTCATTTGTTATTGTCGTCCAACTGCAGCCTATCTCTCTACCGATCGGTCTCTGAGAGGGCAGAGGTGCAATCTGATTGGTTCAGACAAGTAATGAATACTGTTGTGTTCTGAGGAGATACAAATCACATTGACATCATTTACTCAGGGCATACACATAGAACATTTATTGCTGCGTAGTTAGGCTTTACCCTTTGATGCAATCTTCATTGACACATGGATTTGTCTCAGAAAGACAGGAGGATATATCTTTGAAGCTAAAACAGCCCTTTGTTGCTTCATGTTTTCCATCTTCAACCTTTAACCTCAGGTATCCTTACTGACAAAAAGGTAAATTCAGGAGAAGGATATCACTTCACCTGAAGTCATAAACATACACACATACAAGAACACACACACACACATGCACACACACACACACGCACACACACACAAACACACGCACGCACACACGCATACACCCATAAACCCACACACAACTTTCTTTACAATCAATCATTAATATCCAACACCATGTGATTAAACATAGTCATCAAAGTGATTTTGCATGATAAAAAAGTCAAACCCTCAGATTTCCTAACATCATCTTTTAAAAATTAAAAAGTACGGTAATGATAAAAACACAGGGGATACAATAGTCAACTTCTAGAAATCATACTTAAAGATGAGCATTTTATTTTTGGATGAAGTAGTTAATCAAGTGGCAAAAGCCAAAATAAGATTGCATTAAAATATGCAAAGTTTTGTTCATTGTTAATGTCAGCTGAATATAAAACTGGTGTGTGTGTTTGTGTGTGTGTGTGTGTGTGTGTGTGTGTGTGTGTGTATGTATGGTTGCTACAACATACTGTATGTGTGAACAGATCGGGAAGAGAAGATGAGTGCATCAGGATGTAATTTCAAGAAAAAGCATACTGTATTGCAATCCCAGAACCATGCTTAAGGAACACTAATGTGTCAATAATCGATATCTTGTGGTGTAATTCTCAAATTAAAGTTTTCATAGAGATGGTTTACACTATTGATGGTTTTTAGCATAGGAGGCAAAAAGCAAACAAAGTTCCCTGTGTGCAGCCAGCAGGAATGTCTATGAGCTTGAAAGATCCTCATGTGCTGAGTGAATATGGCTCTTCTCATCTCTGGTTGTACCATAGGACTCCAACATTTGAAAAAAAAAAATCATGAGAAAACAGTGTTCCCAAAGAGAAATTTGCTGGAGGGAACAATCACTTCAGCACACAAAAGTTTGTTCTAAATTTTTTGCTTCGTTGTTTTATACACTGTCCACACCTTAAAAAATGTTATAAAACTGGAAGCTGCTGGCAGACAAAAAAGTCCTGGACAACAAGTCAAAGAGATCGTATGGACTGAATGAAATAGGGACAAAGTAATGGCAACACTTGCATGTGCCTATCGCTTTTCTACAAAAATAGTGGGATAGAAATCACATGGTTATCACCCAACATTGACATCTTGATACACTTCTGTATACAGATAATAAAAAATAAAAAAACTTGGTTAAATGCAATTCCATCATGCAGTCAGGTCCCTTGCAACTATTGTGGGTTTGTCCATTCATCACAGATCCTTAAGCATGGTGGGAGGAAGTGGTTTTAAAAGGAGTGTGCTTGAAGTCTCACTTTATTTATAAGTAGCTGTGAACCATGTTTTGGTGCACACACAAGGCTGCCCCATGCACACATCTTTGTTTCTTCTGATGGGGTTTGTAAAGCTCTATCCAACCTAGCTCTTTTTCATACTCATTTCTTCATTTCTGAATGAATGACAGATGCTGGAGATAGAAATAAAAAAGAACCAATTTCACAAATCACTCCATGCACGTTTTACCTCCACAATCTATCAATTTCTTTTCATTTTCTGCTGCTACTCAAGACTCAGTTGACAGAGGCACAGCGCTTTGATCAAAAATACCTATCTCCTGTTTCAAAAATGCAGAGGTATGGTGAAGCGATAAGAGTTACTTAATTCATGCCTTGGATGGACCTGAGCCAGTGCTCTCACACACATACTATGAGCACAAACTCTTGAACTCTCCTCTACCTTGCATTTTACTCTGAACTCAGCAGAAGGTCCTGTGCCAGAGTGAGTAGGACCTGTGTTGTTTCCGTCTGCCAGAACAGATGGACATTAGATCCGCTTTCTGCTTTCCGAGCCAAACAAATGACATGCCTTCTCCTTTCCCATCCTTCCTACCACCATTCCGTGCCTCCTCCCACTTACTCGCAGCACTGCCTCTGAGACAAAAACGATTCAAAACAGTCTCAGTTGGCATGTATAGCTATTTCAGTTTGGGTACTTGTATTTTTGCATTTCCAACCTCAGTGACCTAAGCCGACACGGAGAAAAGGAAACAGTAGAGCAACAACACTCTTTCTTGTGTCTTTTAAGATTTAGGTATTTTGTCTCTACTCCTATTGACTCCCTGATATGAATGAGCCTCATGGCCTTCCAATGTGAGCAGAACCATCCATGTCCTCCTCTTCAGTTACAGCCCCTATGAGTGTTTAAGGATTTGTCTTCAGCCCTTAACTCTGCAGGCCACTTCCTCACCAGCTGTCTATACCCAAGACCACTCCCCTAGCTAGCAGAAAATAGGACATGGGCTCACAAATGTATCGAAAAGGGTTGAGGGGGCAAGATGAGGGTTTGGATTTGGAATACAGGACATCATGTGTCATCAAGCCTCTCTCTCACTGATGGAAGCAGAGAGAGTGAGAGGGACAGCTATGGGTTAAGATCCAAGGAATGGAGAGACAAAGAAAGAGTGGGCAGGTTTCATCTGTTTTTCCGAAGAGGCCCTACTGTTGTTTGGCTTGAGCTCTTTCCTTTAAACCCTTGCTCGCCATCTCCTATTTCCACCCTTCCTTCTCCTCTCCTTGTATCAACTAATACCCCTGTCCAGGGGTTGGCCAAGAAGCCTTGGGGGTCCATAACCTCCAAGCCCAGAATCTCCCTGCGGCTCTCCCTGCCCCGGGATGACAGCAGCATCCCCCCTTGGTCCAGGCTGCCTGTGCTGTTGCACTTCTTTACTGCTCCTCCCGGGTGCACCAGGGAGCTGGGCGACAGCAGTGATGTCAGCGACAAGCTGCTTAGTGTCTCTGACAAGTGTTCACTGTTGCCCGCTTGACTGGAGCCACAGCCACCAATTGACGATCCAATACCTATGCCCAGGTCCTCGTCCGAAGGGTCAATTGAGTCGTCACGGGTGTAGCCCGGGCTGGTGCTTCCTCTGCCACTGCTTTGGCTCCGCTGGTGGCCCCTGGTGGCCTGGAGGGTGAGGGCTGATGAGGGGCTTGGCCTTGGTCTCTGGGTCTGAACTGGGGAAGAAAAGGCAGTGTCATCTTCAGGCAGCGGGAGCGGGCACACAAGTGGCAAGGGAGCTGACGACAAAGGCAGCTCCAAGTTCTGAGGTGGAGAGATGCTGAAGCTCAGTCCCTCTTCCAAGGTGGTCTGGAGGCTTCCCTCAGAGCTGCCTGTAGCAAGGGATGAGTCACTATGGGATGGACACTGAAGACAGAAGGGAGAAAGGGGAGAAAGCACATGAATCCAACTCTTTTTCAAAAAACTAATATAATATAATAATATTTACATTATAATATAATAATTTTCCCCACTTCTCCCCAAAACCCATTTTCATTCTGATCATTTCATACTTCATACATAATTTCAATTTATCATTTGTTGTTGGTGAACAGACATCAGGCCATGATCCGGATAAGCGCAAATATTAATCTGCTTTTTCTTTTTAATCTAATGACTTTCTCAAGCCCCTACCTACAATAAAATCTTACAAGCACTATTTTGCACCTCTCCTCCCCTCCCCTTACCTGTGTACAGAGCATCTTGCTATGGGCTCCTGGGGAGCGGAGCGAAGCCCAGGAGTCTGGGGAGGTCAGTCTAAGGCCCCTCGACAACCGTAAGCTCCTACTGCGGGGAGGTGCTGGGATGGCTGCTCCTGCAGGGTGGAAGAACTCTGCAGGCAGATGGAAGAGAGGAGAAATGCCACTGGCTGCTTTTTCTCTTTTGTTTCTTTCCTGGTTGCTGCTGCTGGAAAGGGCACCTTGAGGAGGGAGTAAACTTTTGAACTACTCATCTGAATAATGTGTATGTATATCTATATTAATCAAGCTACAGCAGCAGCTTCATATACTGCATATTGTGTAAACACACACACATATATATATATATATATATATATATATATGTATTACGCAATACACTAGCAAGATAATAGCTACTAAGTCAGCAAGCCCAACACTTGCAGGTGGATTTCGTGAGTGAATCCCTTTCTCCCTACATGCTTTAAAATGCTTTCTTTCTGTGGGGCCTATTGTTGCTCTGCAGGGTGGCAGGATAACGCATCAATTGTTAACTGACAGATTTTAGGTATAAGTCGATGTTTAAAGTTGATTTTTTTTTAAACTTTTGTAACGGTTGTTTGGTGAATGTTCATTGGAACTGACTGAATGCATTTCCCATTGGGATTACTAAAGTGTCTGAATTTCTGAAGTGTAATGAGTAGTTTGGTGATGACTATATGCTTTGTGACGCCATTTGGTTAAATGCTTTCAACTGTGGCAGGGCCTTTCTCTGTACAGTTTGATTGTTCTCCCTGTGTTATGGAGATTTACTTGTTTGCAATTACAAAAAAAAAAATTAAATTAACAACTCATTAATAAATTCCTTTGAAATTCAGTCTGGTAGTAAAGTAACTATACTTTATCTGGTTGTACTCACCAGGGCTACAGTGAAGTGAACGCATATATGGTTGCATCTCCATCTCCTGTAGTGCAGTCTCTACCTCACTGCCAGTGTTCAGGGCCAGACAGGGCTGGCCCAACCCCTGCACCTGACTCTGCACCACGGTTTGAGTCTGGTGGCCTCCTGCGTGACTCCCTCCACCTCCAGCCTCCTCAGAGCTGCGGGAGTCACTGCTGCACCGTCCCTGGAAGAAAACAGATGATCTGACATTGAAGAAAATGTCCTCTTTAAAAAAAAAAAAAATCTCCAGGATATATTAATCATGTAAGTGTGTGGAAGTTAATTTAAAAAGAAGCTATACTAGACATCTAGGGAATGACAGATTTTTTATGATTGTTTTTTATTGATTGCTTGGACTTGTGTGCTGAAAAAAAAGCTTACAACAAATTAACAGTTAAAAACGTACATCAACCTCTTACTTCTCAAGAGGACAACTCAAGTTTAGGACTAGTATTACATTTTGTAAAAATGACAAATCCTGGACCAAGCCTCATAGAAAATGAAAGCAGAAAAAGCAGCCTCTCTGGCATCCTGCTGATATCAAACATGGTCTCTGATTCACATCATCCCTTGGGCTTTTCATTAAAGTGCTTGTGAAGGGTGAGGACTGATTATGAGCTGAAAGAGCCTGTTATTGTGATGTTAATGTTACATATTGTAACAATAAACGTTTACTTAGAAACATGTCAGTGTGTGTGTGATGGCTGCAACAGCTGGAAGCAGGAATCAGTAGGTAGATTAAAACAGGAGTTCAGCTTTGTAAGCTCCTACCTTGTACGTTTTAATTATCATCATGTAGGTACTGCAGAATCATTTGTGCACGTTTGAATGCGTGTGTCCGCTTTTGTTCTTCCACCAGCATATTTTATTTGGTCATTCAGTCCTAGCCCCTGAATGCCCCCCATTCAAACAGGCAGCCACCCACACCCATAGAAGCCTCACAACCGTGGCACACATTGCTCAGTGCCACACACACATTTGTATTTACCAAACACAGTTTGGCAAATTAAATCCCTAACCCTAGATCCTTTCTCACCTTTTCTCTTTCCCTCTTACTCGCTCCCTCTTTTTACCTCCCTCCTCTAATGAACAGTGGTTCACAGCCATGCTTGGTAGTTGCAGGCTTATCTGGCTATCCAGAACCAAGGAGCATTACCTCATTACAGTGGAGGATATCTAGGAAGGACAGATGATAAGGGATGGAGATAGAGGGGCTGGAGGGAGGTGAGGAAGTGTGCAATTACCAGAGGGGTAACACGGATAAAGTAGGAAGTAAGCACGAAAGGGGGAGAGAGGGAGGGATGAGAGCCACCCAGGATAGCAACTATAGGAAGAGCGTTTGTTTTATTCATGAGAAGAGATTGTGGATTCTTCAAAGACAATACTGATACACAGAGAACACAGAGAAAAAGTGATTACGGAATCTTGAGGATCTAAGGATTGTATCTGTAATTCACAAGAGAGCCTACTGTACAGCATAGCCATGACAAATATTTTATAATGCTTGAAGTTGACAATGAATCCATGGTGCAATTGGTATTATAGTGGTCACTGAATCTTTTTCTTTCTCTAAAGCCTTTTTATTCTGAACAAAAAAGGGTAATTACCCTGGTAATGACATTAAACCAAGTGTTCACACCCAGGCCCTCTGTCGCACATTCACTATTTACTATCTTACTGGGAGGATCATCATTTCATTTCATTTGGAATGAGCAGCATGAAGACCAACTAGTGGGTGAAGAATATATTTGTAAATTGCACATTATAACCATTGATCAACGCTCAGATCCAACTTGCACACACAGTACCTTTTACTATGGCCTCACAGCAAATGAGTTGTCTTAGGGATAAGGGCATATGTATATCAGTACTGCACATTTGTACTCCATATGTTTCAACACTTTAAAGAGATGTATTTTTTTTCTTTTTTGAAGTGTAGATCCTAATCTTCCCACCACATCCCTCCTCACTCTGCTCATACTGTACCCACCTTGCCTTCCCTCACCAGCAGCTGGTAGGCAATATGTTCGTCTAGGCTGAGGTCATCTAGGTTGGGGGATGAGGACTTGTCTGACAGTTGCTCTGACTTCAGCGATGCCTGCTCAATCTCTGCCATTTTGATCTGCTACAAAAATGTACCTCTGTTATTCATGTTTTACAACAAGAAGGGATACGGAATAGGAACAGCAAACCTTTCAGACTTACTGAATGAATGGAACATTGTCTCAGAAGTGCTAAACGTAATGCATGGTTCATTCTTGGGATCACAATAACCATAACTGACCTCAGTATCTTTGTATACATATATTTAACAATCCTTTGAAGATGTCTCTCATGATTCCTTCATTTATATAGTACATCTCCTAAAGGCTGACATGAGCTACACAGACAAGATAAATAAAACCTCTGCCAAGTTTCGATATGCTTCACCAGATGTTGACAATTCAAAGTAGCCAAAATGCCATGGCACCTGTCTGTAAAGAGAGCAGGGTGAGAGATTTCAAGAAGTAACAACATTGCTTTGTCATTATTAATTGAACAAAATACAGTATGTAAAGGGAGAAGCTGAATGGGAGGTGAGAGTCAAATACCCAAGCAGTGCGTCCACAGCAGGTGTATATGTGCATGTTTTTAGGTGTGCCCCTGCAGTCTCTGCATGTATTTGTAAGCAAAAGTGAAGAGATGTCTTTATCCATCAGGAGTGAAATTGTAGATGAACCAGAACCTTAGCCTGGTTGACACCGGACCCTTCTCAGTTGTAACTGAGAGTGGGTCTGGGCAAGCTTCATTCACAGCCCGTTTCCAAAAGGGGCGTCAACAACCGCTGGTGCTCAAAGGCCTCTGGGCGCAATTGGAGGGTCCTTCAACCAATCAGACAATTTGGAATAATTGGAAATGGGCTTGAATGGGCTGTCGGCCAGACTGACTTGCAGAGCAATTTGCCGGAAGTTCGTCAGGGTTTTCCCAGGCTACCAGAACCTCACAATTCTGCCCCTATAGCCAACTGAGTATGTTTTTCAACCACTGTACATTACAATGCTGTTGCTTTGAGTAATGGTTTCTGATAGTCCTTGTTGTACAGAAATCCTAAAGACACAGCATTACCAAACGCAGAATAGTTGGGAAATGACAACAAATACTCCAACTGTTACTAATCTCTCAATCGCATTTCTTCCAATACTCTCTCCAGCTAAGTTTGTTTCATCATGTAAGCTAGCCCATGTCACTATCGAATTGGTTTCAAATGATCGCTGCATGATTCTCGTGTGAACTGAAGCTAATCAGGGTGACTTTCTTCCCTACCCTTCACCTTGCAGCACTTTTTGCACACAATTTCAAAACATACTGCAGTTGTTCAGTGAGCTGGAGAGGAATTTCAGGGTTCTGGGGGTGCTATGATGCGCACAAGCAGTATTTCTTTAAAGAGACAGAGCAACACATATCCAGAGAGACGCATTAAGGAGGGTACTTAAAAAGGGCCCAGTGAAATCCAATGGAGGGAGGCCTGTTAGCAATATATTTACACATACTTATAGGTCAGAAATACAAAAAGGTTCCAAGAGAAAGATTTGTGGCTGATGTGCAGCCGTAAATTACTGTTGCCCAAAGAGGAAGGGAAGGAGGGAGAGGAAAAGAGAGAGAGAGAGAGAGAGAGAGAGAGAGAGAGAGAGAGAGAGAGAGAGAGAGAGAGAGAGTGAGAGGTTGGATGGGGCAAGGAAGCAAGACAGAAGCACAGCAATGCAGCTCATTAATTTAAAGGAGCACAGTTTTTCTGTTTTATCTCTGTACTTTGCACAATGCCACTAGTGACAGTACCATTTCTGCTGATTTGCTCTGTGTCTCAAGAGTTTGGTTGTGAATAGCTTTAAAAAGGTCCCTGTGAGTCATTGGGTGTGGTACATGTATTGGCAGATACTGGAAAGTAAAGCATTTCTCTTCCTGTCTTCTTGGCTGTGCCTCCAGGGACAAAGAAAAAGGCACCGGGTACAGAAGGAGTTGCTACACTGCTTCCAAGGTAACTGCAGCAATATTGAAGGCATCATAGGGACTCGGGCATGACAGATTGAAAGTGTCCCATTCAGCCTGAGAGCGAAAGGGCAATTGTTTGGGAGGCAATGCAAGGAGAAGATTGTGTGACTAAGCAAGAAAATAAGCATGACTGATATCTCATGGCCTGATAGCATGACTCATGCGAGTCAGGATATGGTAAGCAAATGCAATATACTGTAATTTATGATAAACATAGGAAACAAGGGCACCAGCAGTCAGAGGATCATTTTCCACAACACAGAGGTGTCAAAACAGGCACCCCTCCTTCTTGCTGTCTACCACAGGGTTTTCATACTACCAGTCACCAAAGAAATTTTGAAATCCTGCTCATGGTGATTTAACTGATTTGGTAAGTAGTTATTTTTTCTACTTGTAAAAGCTAACTATGCCAATATATTACCATGCATCCACTCAGGGATGTGAAAAAGTCTAACAGAGCGATAAAAACAGACAACAGTGGGGGACGCTAAGAAAATCACCAAGTTCAGAAGAAGCTCAGTGCTTTAAGATTGAACATTACAGGGCAAAATCAAATTGCCGGCAGATTGGGCTGGATTTACCCAGTTTATAGGCTTATCATTAGACGTAACAATGGCTTGTAGAAAACGTAAGGAGAAAGCTGGATGGAAAATTCAAAGAAACAAGGGCAAAGAAACAAGGGCAAAGTCTTTCGAGACTGTTGCAGCCAAATGCAAAAAAGCTCACAGAGTAAATTTCATATCAGCAAGAGGTACCGGTAAGTGCCAGGAGCAGCACACATTATAATTGGCTGCCTTGATATCTATCTTAGCGAATTACATAGTCAGCTATCAACATGGTTGTGCATCATGATTATGAAAATAATCGTGCCATTTAGAGCTGTTAAACTTAACATGTTTAATCATTTCTGTTGATTTAATTTGAAACATTAAATGCATTCCAAATGATTTGTGGTTAGACCGCGATTTCACTTCGTTGCATATGAGAGGTTGTTTGCTATTAGGAAGACAATGGTATTGAATTAAACAGGAAAACATCAGATTGGTATCACTCTAAACGTGCTATCAATCAGGGAAGGGGGCTAAAGGATTTACCAAATTTAACCAAAGGTTTAACCAAAAAATCCTAGCTTGCACTTTCTGTCGGTCTTCCATCAGAGTGCAGTTTTTCTTTCTTTCATATTTACGTTTAAAATTGTGGAACTGGCCCTAGTCATTTTCATCATTTCACAGCCTTAATATGAATCAAAAGTGTGATATGACATTGACAAAATATTAAAGCAGAAACAATGACAGGGAGTGCTTGAGAAGTGCCTGCTTAATCTAGCAGCTGAATAAATGGCAAAGGCCTTCAATACTCCATTGAATTGTTCCCTGCTGACTCAACTGTTGACAGTCTCTCTCAAGTCCTTATTAGGTAGTTACTTAATGAATATTTTCACTGTCACACACACTGCACCCAGGTGTCCCGCTGTGCCTTCTTGTCCCCTTAAACACAACACCATTATACATAACTCACAGCAGTGACAGACTCTTCTGTCTGAAAATGGCACAAACCCACACTGGCGCTCTCACTCACACAAACAAACAAACAATATGCAAGTCTGATAGTTAAAGAACATGGGGAATTGAAGAAAAGGATCAGACACGGTAAATCAGAGATTGATAAAGGAAAAGCCAGAGGAATGGAGGAATGGATGGGAGCAAACATGTAAAAGAGGGAGGAAAGATTGATGGTTTGACAGCATCTGCAGACAGGCAGAAACTGACAGGTGAGAGGTGTAGGGCCCAGTTATTTCTTCTTGTGAGCTGACCCGCTGCACTTTGTCATTGTGATGGACAACACTGGCACAGGACAGTATGTTTGTGATTATGTTTACTGCAGGATCTCCTGAGTACAAAACACCCCAAAATACAAGCACAAGTAAATGAGTGTTGGTGCCTGCATGCATGCATGCCAGGAATGGTTGCATGTGTGTATGCATGCAAAGGGCCTCATTAATCCACATTTCCGCACATATATCACATCATGTCGTGTTGATGCTGTGTTTTTAATTAACTTTATAAAGTATGGACTTTAGCAACACTTCCCATTTAGAGAGCTTTGTGTGATGAATGAAGCCCTGTGTGTGCATATCTATGAAAGTACGTGCCAAATGCATGTGCCTGTGTGTGTGCTTGTTGCAAATCTGCATTCACAAAATCTGCTCCTGAACATCATGGTTGTGAGATTGTATGCTTGTGCATGTGTGCCTGAATGTGTGTTTCTTGTATATGTGAGTATGTGTGTGTGTGTGTGTTTAAGGGCTACTAATTTTGCTGTTCACTGATTTTGCAAAGTAGTAGTTTGGTAAGTTTTTGACAGTTGATGCAGGCAAAAACATTTGCATAGGCTGGTATATTTACACATGTCTACATGTGTATGATAAGGAAGGTATTTCATTCATATGTTTCTACCTACACAACTAGGTGCTTGCATCCAGTGTGACTTTATTTCAAAATGTCCCATAAGTTAATTTTCATCCAACACCTGGGGCCATGTTTACCAAGCATCTCAGAGCAAAGATCAGGCCTAGCGTGGACCCACTTTTCTCAGATTGATGCATACCGTATGTGGGCCTATTTTTAGGCAAAGGAGTAAAAGCATTTAATAAATCAAAATTTATAAATGTAACATTATTTTGGCAGTTGCCATCTATCTATTAATATCACACAATATCCTAAAATGTACATTTATTTGCCAACAAGAAACTGTGGGTATAACATCTTATTTGAGTCCTTCACATCTGTGATTACATTAAATGTATTTAAGAACTTTTAAGCTGACATGGTTCTTCCTCCCCACTACCCATGATAATGAAAAAGACATAATAAGCTTGGTTTTGCTGAAATATGAGTGTAGCAACTGGTAGGATGCCCTGATTGGTGGCCGGATTGGCTCAGTTGGTAGGGCACAGAGGTCCAGGGTTTAAGTCTGACCTGTGACAATTTCCTGCCTGTCTTCCCCCTCTCTCCCTTTTTTTCATCTAGCTGTTCTGTTCAATAAAAGGCGGAAAAGTCCATAAAATAATCTTGGAAAACAAAATACAAAAAAAAGCCCTGACTTAATACAGAAACTAAAACAATGCATTTTCAAATACACTATGGATACTCTGCAATCACTTTAAATATAAGCGTGGCTGCTGTGGTCGACTGAACGTGCTGCTCTCTCTCACTCACTGAACGCAACTGTCAAGCCCGAAGAACCGCAGCATCAGCGAGCACGGAGGACTGCAAAATCACCTGCAACTCTCTCTTTAAGGGAAAGTAAAAAGTGTTTGCCTGCAATGTCATTACATTTGCTGCTGGGCTCATTTTTTTTCCCGTCTATAAATAAAATGGTCATAAAAAGTCTAGCGGCATGATAGCTAAATTGGCAAAACTGAGATGTTTTCTTTATGAATCGGTTTAATATTCTGAGGTGGGAGTATTTTTATTACTAATGAAATATTCTGGTTTACTAATAGTCGTGATTCTGACATGTTTGATAAATATGGGCCACCAGGTGGGTCCAGTGAAGCTCAGTGGCTAGAGCCTGTCACTAAAAATGATTATGGTAAACATGTGTGCATCTATTTGTGGTACTGTGGATGGTTGTGTCAACCAGATCAGTATTCAAAAAGCCTGTGGTTCTGTAAAATAAATTTAAACCACAAGTATTAATCCCATATCTGGGGCGACTGCCCTTGAGGTGTATGAGTGTGTTTGCATGTGCATTGCAGTATATGTTTGTATTTATGTGCGTTCATGGTGGTACCTCTTGTGGGTGGCCCCTGCAATCTTTGCAGATGGGTGAAGGAGAGGAATAGTGGTGGAAGACAGAACCGGAGAGGTTGTCGATCATCAGCATCTCCCCCTCCAAAGTATCCTTGATCAGGAGAGACACGCTGTCCAACCATTGGCTCTCCTGGAACACATACACACGCACACACAAGCAGACATACACACGGACACATACACACGGGACGCAGGCCGGCAGACCAGTATTGCACGCAGGTGCCAACATGTGCACATGCGTACATGCGAGGACAAAGAACACGCAGGGAAACGCATAGACCATCGTAAGGGTTATAGAAATGGCTGTGTGCACACGCAGGTATGCTTTTATACTTTATTATGTACTCACACATAAATGCACTCATTCACACATGCAGATTACCTACACCTTGCTTTCTAAAACCACAAAAGTAAAAAAAATCTTTTTGCATTTTTTTCAAGTTTATTTGTGTCATACAATCCCTCTCTTCTTCTCTGTTGGCTTTCAGGGCTAAGCACTGTTCTCTTTTGCAAAAAGGCTCTTCAATAATATGACTCCAAACCCTCATTAGCCCAGTAACACCTAATTTTACTATCAAAGCCTTGAGCACTGAGAGTGGTGCAATTACATTTGATATATCACCTCAATTAGGCTGTTCAATACCTTGTTGAAACAATTTAAGATTTAAGCATTTGCTTTGTGCTCTGGGTATTATTAGGTTTAAAGCAATTTAGACTGAATCAGTCAGGGCTTATTCGGCGACTTAAATGATCCTTCCTTGCCTGAATCTCATCTGCCAGATTGATTTTTTTCCACAAACCAATCTGACAGAAAAAGGAAACTACTGACAGAAAAAAGGAAAACTACTTTAAACATGATTTCTGTGTTTCTTGGCAGGCCACTGTATTTCACAATGAATTAGATGTGTTGTGCCTGTAGCACATTCATAACAGCCAAGATAACAATTACATGAGCAGATATATCCCAAAAGATACTGGGAAACAAGGTCACTCCTCTTCAATCCCCATACAGGAGTATTTTCATAACACATTTCTACAACATCGCTTACAGGACTATAGATATCTTAAGCAAACACACATATGTGACTCATTCTGTTACATTACAATCACTCATGGCTTATGTTTTGGAAATGAGGGGGCTAAAAAATAGGTTACTGTACTTCCAGCATTATTAATATTCCTAAAGATTGCTGGCTGACTCTGCCATATCCAGGTCTTTTAATACATTTTCTCTCTTACACAGACAGTCCAAAGATAGTCCATTCTATGTACATGAAGAGTTTGATATAAAAAAATAAAGTTTGATTGACTGTGGTGGCCTATGTGCTGGCCTCCATTAATAACTGTATTGGTGGACAACAATAGGGCCCGTCTAGAGGGAATGGAAATTGAGAGAGAGGGGAGAGAGTTGAAATTAATTACTGCGTCTATCTGACTGTCACCGGCTCAACCATTATCTCTACTCTCTTATTCCATAACTCTCTCTCCCTCTGTGTGTCAACTTCCTACAGTGTCCCCTCTAGTCCCTGTGCTATAACAAGTGTTTAACCATAGAGTTGAAAATTACTATTTCAGTGTGTAGTATGGCAAATTACAGAATATAGCAGTTGTAGCTGCAATCTATCTTAAGTCTCTATACATTATCAAGACTCATCAGATATAATTATTTGTATTATTTGGAGAAGCTACAATTACTATATGTTGTATGTAGATTTACTAAAGGACCACAGCAGAAGATCTCTCTCTCTCTCTCACTCACACACACACACACACACACACACACACACACACACACACACACACACACAGGACCTGTGTTTCGAATAAATTGTATTGTTCTGCTAGATCCCCTATTGCATCACTTAAGAGACAGAGAATAAGAGAGGGGAGATTGGGAGAGATAGAGAGAAGGGGGGGTGCTGCCAATGTGTTCTCCACGGTCTGCATTAAGTTCCGTCACAGTGAGCTAAAAATGTCTACACGCGGCCAGCTATAGCTCTACAACGGTGAGACTCTTCATGGCAGCCGATGACTCATCTTTATGTGTTTCTGCACCGATATAGCAGACTATCATTAGTGATTTCATAATGGAAGCGTGTGTCTGTGCTCTCAGATTGCCAGTAGAAATAGGAGACCATCCACGCTCAAGCACAGATGTAGACAGTGAAATGATCATTTAAAAATTGTAACCGTGCATGTCTCTGCAAACTCACAAAACCTCAATGTGAGTACAGAAAGCTGAAAAATTAAAAAATCCATTAAAGTTGCTCATCTCTGCTCATAGGTTGCTATGACTACAGAGAAAGAAGACAAAACTTGAAAAAAGAAAAACGGAAATATATGGCTTAACCTCGGCTTTCATCTAATATTACTTAAGTAGTCTGGTTTCACTTTGGAAAATGCATTTAATTCCAGCCCGATGTGTTTACAACCTTGTTCTTTTATTTTTTAATACAATTGCACTCGTTGCGTCGTTGCAATTAAGATACAGCTTAGTGTCCTCTTTCCTTTTATCTGCCTGTTACATGCCTATCTTACTTTTCCCTCTCTTTATGTACATGTTTGACCCTCCTTACCCTCCATTTATTCTTAAAAAATCTTTAAAATAAAATGAACAAAAGTACAAACAAATTACACAAAGAGATTGGCAAAATGATTGCGTGTAATCAGGCAATGTGGCAGTCAGTTCATTTCACAATGGGAAATAAAGCAATGATTCTCTACTCTCTCCCATGTCAGCACCATTCAAACACTATACAGAAATTACTGCCATATTGTTGATCTCTTTTGTATTCTTTCAGTTTGTGAACTGAATATGTAATTTTCTCTGCATGAACTAATGCACTGATACTGTGTTGTGAAAAGAGAAGCAAAATTTGATAAGTGTCTTATCAAAATGTATATTTATCTTCGTTTACGCAGCTGCATGGTGCACAGTAGGCCTACAATAAAATCATTGAAGTAGTTACAACAGTTATTTATATATAGTATGTTTAGATGTATGTGGACAATGCAGGAAGGTTTTGATAGTATTTAGGCAACTTCTCTTTTTCCCATTTGCAGACCAAATAGAGGCATAATTCATGTTTAACTCCTGGCCACTGTTGGTGTCACTTGGTCACGATGCACTTAACTATGCAATGGTTCCACTGTTTAAAAGACCTCAGCAAAGCTTTACAGCTCAGCAGCAGTTGGCGGATATCTGGGATATAATGAAAAAAAAAATAGAAATGGATATAAATAAATAAGAATCTGATTTTTACACGGCCAATGGGATCCATAATAAAAAAGCTGTGATATGCCCGATCCTGCTGGTGCAGATTCACTCAATCCTCCCTTGCTGACACAAACACATGCACCCCCACCCACCCATCCACTCACCCGCAAACGCCGAACATACAAAATAGAGCTTTCACACTATCAGGAAACAAACATAAGATTACTCGCACTCTCACACAAACACAGAAGTGCACAAACTCACTTGTGCTGGTGAGTATAGGGTCCGGCTGGAGTCATGGAAGCTGTACGCTCCTGGGTGCGCACTCCCTGCTGAATGGCGCATCTTCCTCACTCCTTCTCTCCTTTCTCCAATCGGACCTCCTCTATCCCTCCCCCCTGCAGTGCCTCCAGGTCCAGCAGCGACTAGTCCTTTCTCCACCTTCCCTCCCCCGCAGCTGGGGGCGCCCATACAACAGAGGGTGCCCTGGGCCAGCTCCAGCTCAATTTCTGCATCCATCTCCGCCTCCTCTTGGGCCTCCTTGTTGGAGTCGTCCAGGTGCTTCATCAGCACGGCCACCACCACATTGATGAGCACAAACTGGGCGGTGAGCACGAAGGAGACAAAGTACATGGGCGAGATAAACTGAAGGCTAGGATTGCAGGCATAGTCCACATCGGTGCCATGGTCTGGTGGGCACTCCCGCAAAGTGTCCTTGGTGTCATAACGGCAGAGGATGAGGAAAAATGTCAGGACAGAGTTGGTTAGGAGCAGAAGTAGACAAGCCAGGTAAAATAGCAAAGCTGTGGCCGCCATATTCGTACTGTAAACATGATTTGTTTTTCGCATGTTCAAAGAGGGTTAGGATAGCCCATTTGTCGGGGGATAGGACCTGAACAAATCAGGTTTCTGGTACGGATCATGTAGTCACAGGACAAAACAGATCCGGAATACAACAATTTTTAGATAAAGGTTTGTGAAAATATAGGAAGTGGACACAATTACAGGATCACCTTCTAATATTTGAAATTTAAAACAGAAGCCCTTCCAAAATTACAACTATTTTACATTTAGAGTAACTCAGCTCAAACAACAATGCATTTCCCTACTGATAGTGGCAAAAATGCAGAGAAGACGAGTCAAGATCTAAATGTCATCTTAAAAAGCAGTAAGTTCAGCCACACGCCACCCACTCTAAATTAGTTTTCACATAAATAATACATTTAGGGAATCAAGTAGATCTAGCTCATGTTAATGAGTTTCTTTGAATTCATGAAAACTTGTATAACCCTAATACACTTAATCGTTTTGCTTTTATGCAAAACAACAGGAGTCCCCCCCACTCTTTCCACTCTGGTTAACATGAGCTCAGCGGAGTTCAGTTAGAGCACAACCAAAGTGACAAGTCTTTTCTGGAAGAAGTTCACATATCTCACCCAGCCTGTGACCACACACAACAATTTTGGTCCTCTGAGCAGAACCTGGTTATTTCTATCTAATTTGACATGACATTTACACACTCTGCTCCTGCACCCATCACCCTTATCTGCCTTCACTTCTTTTCCATCTTATTTCTGCACATATTTTTGTTCTTGCTTCTTCCAAATGTCCCTTTGCTCTCACTCATACTGCTCTACCTCCCCTTTTTCATTCATTCTGGCTTTAACTTACCCTTTGGAGGAAAAGAAAGCACAATAAACGGTCAGTTATTTTATCCTCCTCTTATTATCCCTCTTATTACAGTTCGCTGGGACCTCCTTTACTCCCCATTGCCTCTTACATATTTTCCTCTCCCTTAATATTTTCTCTCTTCCCTATGGCCACTGCACAGCTAATTACCACTCTGCCTCGCCAGCCTTTAACCAAACCAAAGCAGTTCTACCTGTATCACAGGCCGGGTAGTAATTTGACAGCTAAAATGACAAAGAGCATCTGTGGCCTGCTGCTTTGCTACATGACCCGCTACAATCCACGCTACCTGTATCCAGGGTGTGTTTAATGGTCCACGCCAGACGACATGCTCCGGCATAATCTCTATTCGCCTCACAGACTAGGTGTGTGGAGGAGTGGTAATAGCTGCTGATGGCAGTAGATGTGTGTTCAGGCGAAATTGGTGTTTTCTGTGTGTGTGTGTGTGTGTGTGTGTGTAAGCAATGAGACATAGTAACTCCTCTGATGAAGCCATCAGTAAGGACATCTGTGCTCCCGGTGCTGAGCAAGCGTATTCTTACTTTAATCACTGGAATCTAAGGTATGCATCAACAGTAACCATTTATAAATCTAAGTTAAAGATTGTATTCTAGAGATTTAAACTAATCTTGTTTGATGGTCCTTTAATTACTTTATCATTTTTGTTTAACTTTAAACTTTGTACCTTAATGAAATGTGTCTGTCCTTTCATTTATCTTGTTGTATTTTTTTTTTGCAAGTAAAGAACTTGAATGACCTCTTTGTAGAAGGTGCGCTTTAAATAAACTTGCCTTGCCTTGTCTCTCTTTGACAACCTCTTCCCTGGTTTCTCTAGTTCTGTATTTCTTCCTTATAAAACACAAATAATGACTAAGTAACTTTGTACCTTCATGATGCCATTCCAGTTGTCGCCCGTGGAGACTTGAAACAAGGTAAGGAAGGCCATGCCAAAGTTCTCAAAGGTAGCGTGACGACTCATTCCCTCACATGGGTAGTCTTCATTGCAAACTAAAGATAAGAGTGAGATGGGGTTGATGGATGGGGAAATAGACGAAGTTATCAGGTCACAGATAAGAAAGAGATAGGAGGGTGGAGAGAAAAGGAAAATGGAACAGAAAGGGAGCAGTGACAACAAAAGTAAAAGAGGTTTGTAAATCTGAACACTCAACATTCAACATGTCATTGTTCCCAAAAACTGCAGTGGCATGCACCATTTCTGTCGCTAAGCTGCCTGTATGACTGTCCAAACAAGCAAACTCAGTGTAGACACAGTTTGTTATCAAATCAGCAGCAATGTGACCAAACACTCTATTTGTCTTTGAGCTTATGTCCCAAGATAATCTCTGGAATGGCCTCAAGAAAGCAACACAATTTGCCACTAATCTTTTTTCCTGCCAAGCACCAATAGGAAGCAACATTGCCACAGGCTGCAGCTGCAGCACACAAGGGAAATGTGACAGTTCAGAAGATGAATCTTCCAACTTCAATGTGGATATTTTAGGATAGTACTTATGTATCCGAATACTGGAGAGTGGGTTGATTCCCTAATGGCTGTCTCACTGCAGAAGGGAGAACAGATGAAAAGGAATAAAGGATGGAGAGGAAATAAGAAGATTTTCATAATAAAGTTAACACGAGTCCTCATGCTTTTACGTGCACAAGCTGAGTTTACTTTAATTGGTGCGTCAAAACTGGAAGCCTCAATTGTATTTACCCACCTGGACTGAGATTGACATATTTTTATTTTAATCATTTTACACCTATAGATGATGAAGTTTGGACAATGTGCTCTTCAACTAGAGCATATTCCTTTTATCACAACATTACCACATACACGTGTATTGAAAGGAGTAATCCAACTAGTGGAGTGAGTGGATGAGTTTATATATATTGTACTGTATATAATGGTGCAAATGTTGGTAAATGACAGATTACACATGTTTCTTAAACGTTTTACAATAAATAATCAATTCGTCATTAAATTGTCAACAAATGTGGCCCTGTGGCCAAATATCATGGATAGGAATATATGGATCCTCTTTAAAGATTTGTGGTAAAAAGAAGAAAAGTCAAATACTTTGTTATATTGTATAATTGCTTAACATTGTTTATATTCAAAGAGCACACTTAGAGTAAAAGAAAGAAAAGTTTTGTATGATGTAATCATTTGCAGCATCATGACTGGATGTCATGAGCACTTACCAAGTTCTCCAAATAGCTCTACTCCTAAGGCGGCGTAGATGAAAAACAGCAGCATGAAGAGCAGGCCCAGGTTACCCACCTGCAAAACACGCACGAACACACACACACACACACACACACACACACACACACACACACACACACAGAACATCTTACCATGCACGTTAAAGACCATTTCACAGCATCCTGAAAAAAGTATTAAGACCTGGTTGTATGCTCTGTTTGAGATATATAATCACCATTGAATGCACAAGAGCAATAAAAGAAAAAATGTCGTTGCTAATGTAACCTTTGATAAATCAGCTGTAGACTTGCCCACTTTGTGCAGGTGAACAAAATTTAACCACAATTACTACTCAAAAGTTCTGCAAACCATGGCACAACTTCCTCTGAGACCTTTATATGACTAAACCCCTGATGCTGTTGTAAATGTTTGAGTTTGGGGGTTTGGGACCTGGCTCAGTTCCACTGCAAAACAGCATTCTATTACCCCAACTTACTGTAATGGTGATGATGTTGCAGAGTAAACACTTGAGGAAAAATCTAATCCCATTACAGGGATACAAAACCCAGTACCCTATTCACTGGCTTTAAACTCCCCAAACAACACTGCTCCACAGGGAATGAGGGGATGCACTGACAAATATTTCCTATAATTATACTTCCTCCATGTATTCTAAAGAGAGAGATTTAGATTACTCCACCTGTTTTTCAGGGATAATACTTTAAATCTGCTGTTTACATTGTAGAGTTTGTTCTTGGAATAATGCATCCACATTATGCCAATGACAAACTAATTTCTTAAGAGATTGCCCATTGCAGTGAAAAGGAAGTTTATTAAAGTAAATCATGTTTAGATACTTGTGACAGAGGTTTTTCGGCTACAGGCAGAACTATAATCACGCATAGTTGAAGTACACAATCATGAAGAAAAGGAAAGTTTTGATATAAGTGCCTTTCTTGGAGGAAAAGCTCCCAGTAAATTGGAGCCAAGTCAATCAATTGTGATTGAATTTAGATTGCATTAAATTGAACTACAATCAAATGAAAGTGTGCAGCCTGCCCCTTTTTCTGTGTGGCGATCTGACGGCCACATTCTGCTTCATTATGAAACATGCACGAGTTTAAAAAGCTGATGGGATAACATTTCACTGGGATTGTACCTTGTGCGATTTCCAACAAAATATATAGTTTGCATTTATTAGAACCATCTCTCTTATACTCAATGTTTAAATATTTTTGTTAATGTGTCGTTTCTCCATAGAAATTCACAACAATTATAATTGATAGGGGGAAAATCAGCAAAGTTAGTACAAATATGCTATTATTTACATGTAATGCTGTCATAAGCTTTAACATAAATAGCCTAATAGGTAGTAAGTCTCCTTTTCTGTAAGAATCTCAATTCTACATTTAACAAAAATGCTGCAGAAGGTGGTGCTAAAGGAACAAAATATATGCATGCATATAACACAGTAATAATGTTTAGCTCTAAAATCTAAAAAAATAAAGTTGACTTTTAATTTAGACAAATATGCCCCCATTACACGCAGCCTAGTCTGATGAGTCCCGTAGGATGGAAAGTAATGGCAATAATTGCCTCACAATCTTTTATTTGGAGTGCTGAAATAATACATGCGACTGTTCTGGGGTTTGCCTGAAGTACATCTCCAAGTTAGTAAACTATCCGGCCTGGTGTACTTAATCTGTACTTCATAATGGCCCAAGTCTATGTGGGATTCAGGATGAGGATTAATGCACTTTTGAGAAGTTTTACTAGGAAGGATTTAATGTTTTTTTTTCACTGCAGATGTACATAACATTAACTTACCCTATCCAGGATAAAAATAAAACATGAGCTTTACAATTTGTTAAAATGTAAAAATAGTTTCATAGGGAATCCGCTTCTGACGGCCTCCCAGAGACAAAAAATGACATTCCATGTGGCTTCCACATCTGCCTTAAGCTATTTTGGAGGTTTCTCAGAAGAGATAAAACAACTGGCTCGACTCTCGTTCCAACATGATATAAGCTATTAGTGTTAGTGAATGGCTTGTTGCAACCATTTCGCATCAGTTGGGGAGGAGAGGCAACCAGAGGACCCTTGTGGGTAAGATGACTTTATCTTACTGAGTCTTCTCATAGACAAAACACGGATATCTCTTAACATGCCAATGAGCTATTAAGCTTACTGACCCATTTAGTGTAAGTGTATGGATCCCTCATTACATCTCTATGTCCTGTCATGGCTTATTAAATACATAAACTGCTTGTGGGAATTATAAAGCATTTACATGATGTCTAATCTAATGAATTATTATTCTAGCAGAAATCTTTCCCTCTGTGCCATGACGTCATTATTCATATTTCTTATAATAGCGGTCTGTATTCGCCTGCACCTTTGGTAAACTGCATCCCGAAGCCTTTGTTTAAATGTGAATACTGTCTTCAATATCCTATGTGATGTAATAAAGAAATGTTGGCAGATTGCCATTTCTTTTTCACAGTGAAATAAAGCGTGAGATCACCTCAGGTCTCGCCAGGTGTAACTCTTTCACTTTCACCCTTTCAGAACCTTAATATGCACACACAGCACAGCAAGAGTCCTCCTGGAACTGTTTAATTAGCCCGAGTTTTAATTACCTCGCCTGGTGCCCTTGGGACAGAGCAAAGGGCTCAGTGTTAATGAGAGGGGGATCAATAGAAAAGAAAGACAAGAAATCTGTTCTCCCTCACCTCCGCCTGCGCTCCTAACCCCACACCACCTGTTTCCTTCGGTTTACTTTATCTTACTATTGATGGTCACTGGGTCGGACATTGTTCCTGCATGTCCATAAAGGAAGCTGTACATTTTTTTTATTAGTTAGCTTAGCTTTTTTTTCTCTACATTTTCTACATATTGAACCAAGGAAATATACTGTAACCTGTTAAATACTGACTTTTAGAGGTGCTGGTAGGCAGAGTTTTTGTAATCTTTGGACAAAACCGGGCCAGCTGTTACCCCGTTTCCAGTCTTCTAAGATAAGTTAATCTTAAAACTGCTGGATCACGCTTCATATTTACTGAGTAGACATGAGAAAGGTATCAATCTTCTTAACTATCTCTTGGCAAAGAATGCAAATAAGCATAATTCCAAAAATGTCCAACAGGTTTTTTAGAGCTAAAATAATGTTAATGAAAATGTCAAGTTCAATTTAATGCTTTAAGAAACAGAGCTTCATGCAAATGTTAATTAAATATTAATTGAATAAAATATGTATTATTAATTGATCAGTAAACATTGGGACACTGATGAAGACATGATTTGGAAGTTGACATGAAAACACCACACAAATATCATACATAATAAGATATTTGTTCTGTTGTCTCCTATTTCCTTTCTTACTCATTCGATTATGCTACAAAGCAATAGACAATACTTCCAGTCAGTAATAATAGAGAGCAAAGATGCATTCTGGGAATTTTCTACAGAATTGAACTTTCATTGCACTGGAATGATTTTGACAATGAGATGGGTGGACGGCCTAGAAACGACCCGACTCTGTGGACATTTCACTAACAAATGAACTACAGACTGGTTAAAAAAAGCTGCCGCTGTTGCTGACACACAGTGGTCGCAGTGGGAGTCTGGGTACTCTCCATGGTACGGAAAGTGAAAACAAGACAAAGCCTGTGTGTGTGTGTGTGTGTAGTCTACCAGTCTGTGGCATGAATGAGTCATCTATTAGAGTTGCCTACAGGACAACAGAGAAAGAGAAGGGGGCGGGGGCTTAGAGCTACCCTGGCTATTGACTGAGACTGGCAAACTTGCTCTCTGGGAATAAGAGACAATGTGTGTGTGTGTGTGTGTGTGTGTGTGTGTGTGTGTGTGTGTGTGTGTACACACTGTACCTGAGGCAGGGCTTGGACCACTGTATCCAACAGGGCTCTCATTCCTGTTGCCATCTTTAGCAGCTTCAGCACTGTGTGTGCGCGTGTGTGTGTGAGAGAGAGAGAGAGACTTTTAAATATAGACATTTAGTATGAAATACCTCAGGGTCAATTAAAGGCTAAACATTTAACTTTGGAAATGTCAGTTATTGTTTTATACATGTAACACACACAAATACAAACACACACAAACACAAATGCATGTACAGACATTAGCCCTTTAGACATTGACTGCTACTGTATGCTACAGCTAACTGACCTGTACAATCTTTTTTTTTTTTTGCATTAGTTCTATTTCAACAGCATGACCCAAACAATGGTTCTTCTTTCACTGAAAGGATTTACAGGAAGTGCTTGGCTGGGATAGGTACTTGTGTGCGTGTGTTTGTGTGTTTTCACACTTAGTGTAGTATATGTACCTCGTGCTATCCTCAGTACTCTCATGATCCTGATGATTGTGGGGTTGATGGGCAGGGCAGCACTGATCTCAATCTCCTCAAGGGTGATCCCCATCACTGACAGAAGCACAATGGCCAGGTCCAACTGGTTCCACCTAGCACAAGCACAAACGCACGCACACGCACACGCACACACACACACACACACACACACACACACACACACAGTATAAACAAACTGATGTGAAGGTGCACCAAGGCATTTAACCACAAAGAAAATAAAAACACAAATGCACTGGCATGCTGGCTAGTTTGTAGGCAAACATGTTAAGAAAAAAATGTAACAGTTACAGTTAGAAAATACAGATGTCCACTTGTTGTCTCTGACTGTAAATCATACATTCAGGTCTGTCTGAAGAGTTCTATACCGAACTATTTAACGAGGTTTGTAGTACATTAATAGTTACCTTTAAACACATTACTCTCCTTTGTAACATCTCCAGATTTCTATCAGTGACGTTACAATGCCTTAGTTCCAAAAGCCCGTTATAGATCCAGTAAATGCTGGTCAGGGCTTAAAGACAGATGGGAAACCAACATGGTCAAATGAATGTGGTCGGAAATCAAAGAGTTTGAAGCCACCGTAGTCACTGTTATATGTCAACCATGTCAATCAACCATGATTATGGATACCTGCATTTGCATTATTACTTTAATTACATATTCAATTTCATTTTAACGTTACTTACTACACTGCAAGGTTGTTTTCTTGTACCATGGCAACTGTACTTTACTTTACTTTACAATACCTTTATGTGACGCCACTTTACTTCAGTCTACCTTCTGCACATTGTCTATTGTTTGCCTGTTTTTCTTGTGTGTTTACTTGTTTGTTTGTTTTGCTCTCATTGTAGAAAATGCTGCTGTAACAAGGGAATTTCCCCACTGTGGGATGAATAAAGTATCATCTAATCTAATCTAAATGAGGGCAATCATTTTGACCTGTTGTGACTACACCACTTCTACGAGCTTTCCCACATCTATACCCTTTATTTCCTCATGTAATCCCATTAGGAGTTACCGCAGTCTTCATTTATATTCAGACTTTCTGGAAGATAGTCAATACGGATCTTTTATGAAATCATTAAAGCGGCAAGACAAGGCACACAGAGTGCTAAAGCTCTTGGCACTGCCAGTTCATTTAACAGAATGCTTTCCTATTCAAAATGCGAATGACAACAGGGTGTCATCCGGCGCCCATGACTTATTAATATCATGCACATGATCATGTTTCCATCTTTTTTCACATTGTTGTTCCGGACTTACCTAAGATTTATTTATTTTATTAGGACTATGCACATTAATCAACATTTCTATAAATGTGCCAGTGTTAGCCAGTTGGCTAATTTTCAACTGTAGTCCTAGTTACCCAGCATGCATGTCTTTATACCTACCTTTTCACAGTGAAAAAAGAAGGTGCATCATCCTCTATGGTTGCAGCCATTTACTGTACTATCAAGCACGGCAGCTGCCGTTGTTCATACATACAAAATAATGTGACTTAATCACTTCATCAACGTCATTACATTTAGCTCACCTGGTAAAAATGCACCTGTTAGTCAATTAAATGTGTGTAGGACTTTCATTTCTTTCTCACTGTCAGCCTCAGAACCTTTAACTCTGTCACACACACACACACACATTTACAGTACACACACTGCGAACGTACAGCACCTGTAGTTTTGATGGCGGCACATGTGGCGATGTGTTTCTGTGTGTTGCTACTCCAATGACCCAGTTCTAAAGCTGGCCTGAGAGTCACCCAGCCTCTAAATGGTACTATAAACAGTGACTCTTCACAGCTGTTGCTGACACTACATAAAAAGAGACAAAGGGCCAGCTGATAACCGTGTGATAAATTGTTCCGCCCATCTCTTTCCTATTTCATCACTCATTTGTCCTCCTCCTTTTTGTCTTTGATCAGTCCAGTTTCCCCTCCTAAATATGATCTGTCTCTTCCCCATCTCTCTCCTGCTTTCTCATCTTTCTCTTAACAAACTAAAGTAGGCCAGCGACATTAAACTACCATTCCAAATCTGCTTCTGCCTTTAATTTTTCACTACATATCTCTGAAAATATTAAGACTTCCGTCTCATCACTGTGCACATTTAGGTGAGCGACAAATAAAAAAGACCGAGGTAGAGAGGGAGTGACCCTGCCCGGAGGAAGCCCGGGGCCCCCGTCTGGAGCCAGGCCCAGACGGCGG